>NC_050071.1:106939548-107249048 GCF_009764565.3 Dermochelys coriacea
ATGATATCCAATCTAAAGTGAAGAAGTATTGGGCAAATGGAGGAAAAAGCTTATGGAATGCTGTCATTTTTTTTTAAATGGCAGCAGCTAAAATTTATATGGCAAAAGATATTAATTGAAAAGAAAATACAACTCTTCATGGTTTAAAAATTAAATGTGAAACAGGGATCTTTGGTTATTTAAAATGTTTACTACATTTAACTAGATGAAATATTACTCCATGCTCTTCATCTTTGTACTGCCTGTCTTTATGTCACTAGTTGCAAGACAAAATGATATCATTCAAAACATGGTACTGCAAGAGTAGACAGTTTCAGACTAACAGGGTGGTTTTGCCATTTACAGTATGCCTACAGGCAAAAAAACAACAACAAAAAAAACCCTCACAATCCTGCTGCAAATAGTCTGAGAACCTGAATCTACAGACTTGGTATTGCAGGGTTTGCTCCCAGAAATGTACCTGGTGGGTCTTTTCAGTGCCTGGTACAATGTCATTAATACTCTCCGTTGCCAAAGGAAAAGTCTCTCCTGATATATAATAGGATCACACTTTCTTTGTTCAAAGCTGCATAATACTGGTGACCCATAGTCATGTTGTGATCAACCCAAGGTCTCTTTTCTTCTCTGTCACTTCCAACTGATGAGCCCTGAGGTTGTACCAGAAATTTTTATTATTACACCCTAAGTGCATGACCTATTGAATTTCATCCCATTTCTGTCACTCCAGTTTTCAAGGTCATCCAGATCTTCGTATATAATAATCTGGTTCTCCTCTGTATTGATGATGATTCCCAATTTGTATTCCCAGAAAATGTCATTAGCACTAGCCTATGTCTTCTGCCAAAGTCATTAATTAAAATATTGAATAAGATTTGTCCCAAGACTGATCTTTGAGGATCTCCACCAGTAAACTCCCTCCAGTCTAATAGTTCACCTTTCAGCACAACCCATTTCCTTATGCACCTTACAGTTCTTGTACTAATGTCTATCTTTTCTAATTTAACTAATTTACCATGTGGTAGCATGTCAAATGCTTTAATAAAGTCCAAGTATGTAAGATCTACTGCATTTCCTTTATATAAAAAATCAGTTATTTTCTCAAAGAAGGCAGCAAATTAATCTGGCATAATCTACCTTTGCTAAACCCATTTTGTATTACATTCCCTTTACCATTTACCTCCATGAATGTAATTAGTCTTTCTTTAATAATTTGTTCTAAAGCCTTGCATACTACTGAAGACAGACTAAAACGTCTGTAATGCCTCAATCATTTCCCCCACATTTATTAAATATCCGTTCAGCATTTGCTTTTAGTCAATCATATGATACAACCCTCCAAAAGACTGATTTATTAAAAATCCTTGTAACTGGACTAGCAATCTCATGTGCCAGTTTTTTAAGTATTCTGGATTGGAAATCATCCAGTCCCCTGATTTGAGCATGTTAAGCTCTTTATGTTTTTTAAGTCTCCATTTCTATACATTCATTTCCATTAGACATCCTGATTTCATGCCAATGTTCCATATTATCATCTTTATTGAAAACTGAAGCAAAGTGTTCATTTAGTTTTTGGGCCATTCCTAGATTATCTTTAATCTCTTTCTCTTCCTTACTGTAAAGTGATCCAACCTCATCCTTCTTTCTTTATTTTTTTAATTTAAATAAGTAAAAAATTCTTATTACTTATTTTAATTTCCTTGTCAGGAGCTAATTCACCTTGATCTTTAGCAATTCTCACTTTATTCCTACATTTTCTACTCTCCAAGATGTTTGCTTGTCAGTCTCTTTTCCATTCCCTATAGAGGCTCTTTTACTCCTAATAACCTTTTTGAGATGGTTATTCATCCAACTGGATCTGGAGCTTGTCCCTAAAATTTTTACCTCCCTTGCTTGGGATGCAAATGTCCATACCAAGAAGGCCACCAAAACCAAACCAGTGTAGCTGAAGGCAGTTGCTGGGTTCAGCTTTTAATATCTTCATTTATAATCTTATCCGGGGACTAGATGTGGAGCAGGTGATGGAGATAATAAGAATCAAAAGTCTGTGTTCTGTCATCATCAATGTTCAATATCACCATTGATTAGTTGATGGATAAGCTTGAGGAAGCATCTGTTACTGTCATTGAGCTGAGCACCATTCTGCTTCAAGATCTTGAATACACCAATGACACTGTTTTGTTGGCTCAGGTTGGTGAATCGCTGCAGTTGATGTTTGATCTGAAGAAGATCTTGGGCAAGAAGCAGTATGTATTGTTCTGATTATTAATCTGGACAAAACTAAATCCCTGGCCCTTACAAAAAGCTTCCAGCTCCAGATTACAAGTAGCTCAATATTAACCTGTCTGGATTGGATATCGAGCGGGTGGCAACTGTCATAAACAGTGTTGGCGGATGCTTGAAAGATGTGGATGCTTGCCTAGCTGATGCTGCCATATTTCAGACCCTTTAACAACCTTAGTGGGGGTGTTTTGACAACAAGCTTACTAGAAAGCTGCAGATAGAGAACCACAGTTCTACCAACACTGTTGTATGGAAGTGAAATGTGGACACCGAAAAAGGCTGAAGAAAACAAGAATGACATTTTTTAGTCTCATCAGCTCCATTTAGAAAAGGTGAGCAAAAAATAATGAGTGACCTAAGCTCTGGCAAACATAGGTAGAAGATTTTTTAAAAAAATGGGGCAGGGGTGTAGGGGTGAGAGAGATGAACTAGGCAAGGTATGTGTCATGTCTAAAAAGAGAAACCATTTTATCTGTATGTGCTTCTCAGCCAATTAAAGCCCCTTTAAAGAAAAAACATAGTCAAGATGACATATGAATCAGAAGGCTGAGCAAGACAGGACACTGTACTGCTTCTGGTGTCTCATACTACAGAAGCTGAGATGGATGGAATTACTGATACCCAAGTAGTAAGACTCCAAGCAACATTGCTTCACCTCCACTTAAAGGCTGAATACTGCTTTCCTGTCAAGGAAACACTCTGGTGGTCTAATTAAAAGCAAGAATGATTAAGACTAAAGAGAGAAATTCATATTAAAACTAAATAAATAGTGTACATAACTTATCTAGGCTGAAATGCTGCACAAAGTCATCTAGACCAGTACATCTTAGGTTTAGTTACAGTGAATAAATGGAAACACCATACAATTTAGAGAGAGCATGGCCATTGTAATATCAGTTGTTTCTAAAAAGGTATTTACACAGATATCCTCTTTCAGGAGATTATCAGCTTTTCTCATTAATTGCTCATTTAAGGTTATTCATTGTTGTTCTCATTAACCTTGACAAACCAGTGTGGAATTCTGTTTCTTTTGTTACCTTCATTTCTTCAGATTTTTATTTGAAGATGTATTCACACCATAGCTGGCTTTTCAGACTGCATTTGCATTCCTCCATTTTCTGAGTGTCTTGTTGTTTTGAAGTAGCCCTTTTCGGATGCTAATTAACTTCCTGTCTAATGCACACTGTCCCTGACTGAAGGTGTGAACCTAATAGGCAGCTCATTATCTGCTTTTTAAAGAGACAGGATTCATATGTTTTTCTTTTTAATTCTTATCAATATTTCTACTCTACATGAAATATGAATTATTGATAGATAAAACTAATCTGTCACACTGTCCTACAAATCCTCTTCTTGTAATAGAAACCTCCAAGTTACTTCAATAGTACAAATCATAACAATAGAACCAGCAAACCCAGACTTCACAGAAGCAGCAATGAAGGGAAAAAAATCCCAGACTTTTTCCAAGGGATGGAATACCTGCCCATTGTACAAACCCAAAAGAGGATCCAGAGCAGTGAGAGGAAAGGAAGAGAATAAACTGAAGTAAATGAGACAAAAGCTGATGGACCAACAGAATGGGCCATTTCTATGGCAGAAGGGGAAAAAAAGAAAAGGTGCCAAATTTCAGATATGCCTAGAAAGGTGGATCTTCAGCTGATATTGCGCACAAGTTAGTCGTTTTCTTCAGCATAGTAGGTGAACAACATAAATATTGGCAAATGAGGTAACACTGAAAATAACAGAAAGTTGACAGCATTTAACATATCTTTTGTTCCATGGCAGTTCATTTGTATGCCATTTGGAATAGTCTTTGTGCAAGAGAGATTTCAAAAGCAATTTACACAAGAAAAAAAAGAAAAAGTTTTGTTCAACTAGGTGCCTCTTAGAGTGCCTTTCAGCAATCATGTTGAAAGTGAACCCAAGAACGTATAGTATAACCAAAGTACGAGCAAATATCCATCTGTACCTCTGGTTGAGCAGTAGCCACAGGCCATTGCAATACATTCTGCTGAACAAATAAATAGTCAAAAACATAAAAGTGAAAAACAACCAAATCTCAGTTCTTTCCTTGTGCTACTGTTCTGTATATGCTTTGAATAATGTTACTTACCTCCTTTGTAAAGTACTTTTGATATTTATAGATGAAAAGTGTTATAGAAGGGTTATGTAGATATTACTATATTTGTCCAGTTGCCAGTCCACTTGACTTATACACTTCTCCTGTTTCTGCGATATTTCAATTTGTTGTTGCTGTCCCAGGGTCCTTGTATACCTAGAGAGCCCTGTCTCTCCACTGCTACTATCAGAAGAAAGCATTTATAATTGATTTTTTTTAAATCTGTTTTCTTCTCCTTTTTGCTGCGGCTGCTTCTGTTCTAAATCCATAGCTCATCATAGCCTATATTGCACTCTAATTATTTCCACTTTGTTTTTTCCAAACCTGAATGCTCCAAAATGCAAATATCATCTGAATACAAATAGCATCCTTTTCACTCATTACTACATTCAACCCACTCATTACTACAAAATATTCTTTATATTCCTAGGCCATATGTTTCATAGGAGCAAATTGGTTAGTCCATTGGCCATGGGATTCATCTAGATATTTCAGACTGAGTTTATAGACCACAGAGAATTCAAAGGTAGTTTTTGGAATTAGTATTGTTTTTAGAGCTGTTCACAAGTTGTCCATAACTTCAAGTAATCTTTATGTAGTCAGCTATGAAGAAGTCCCAGTGCCTAGTCTTAGATCCTATTTTTGAAGACAGAGACTAAAGATTATTTATGTTGCCTACAAGTAGTGCTAGGAGAGGACAATGCTTTTCCTGACAGTCAAGCAAAGGTATGTGCATTTACACACTAACAACTCTGCAGGGACTATAAGAACAAGAATTCAGTGATATAGTAGACTGGATAGTGTAAATATCTCACTGAGAGAGACATAAGCCTTTTAGTGATGCCTAGGGTTTAAAGAGCTAGATATCTTATTTTTGTTATAGAGTTTTTATTTCAAATATTTTTCTTTCTCCAGAAAATGTATGTCTTTTCAGTAGTAACAGTGCAAATTAGCCTGGGTCAACTATCTCATGAACGAACACATACTATAAATGAACAAATAAAAAAAAAGTTATCTTAAGAATATTTTCTCCAGGAAATGGAAGTAAAATTAATTTAAAAAACAGGTTTGGGGTGCACAAAAAACATTAATACTTCTAGTCTCGGAATACATAATGATTGGTTTCAAACCTATTTAAAAACCATTGATCTTTGGTAAATTGAAAAAAAAGAAAAAAACAGATTTAAGACACAGTTAAAAACAGATTTTACTTTAAGAACTTTTGAAAGCACCATGTAGTGTCCCATATAATTCTCCATAAATTATAAATGAGCCTTTCAGTTGAATAATCCACAGCCACGGAGAAAAAACAAAATTAATCCCAGGGTAAGCAATAAAATAGTTTTATTTTAACAGGGGATAGGACTGCCTGTTTGTTTGCTGAGGAATAAATCATGTTATTTGTTCAACTAGAAAATTAGTCACCAACAGATTTTACTGACTTTGCCTGAATTCTGCATATAGCGGGTCATGGTGAAAATTATTCTTATGAATTACAGCTGGAGGCATAGAAAAGGATGATTTGCAAAGGTATGGCCATGACAAAGGTAAAAATGAAAGTTGAAAAGTTAATGGGTTCAAGAAATGTCTGAACTGCTGTTTCTTCAAGATGAGGAGATGCTGTCTAGTTAATATGATGCTTATAACATTGACTTCAGCAGCTATGAAAGGTGAAATTGGAGCTGCACACAGATAATTCAGGCAGGCTACATTTCCCTGAGTGTCCAGATATTTTTATGCTGACATTACATCTGAATGTGCTATAGCTTAATATTCAAACAGTAAAGTTGCTTTATCTGTATTTTCTAAAATGCCAGTCAGTGTCATAACTGAGTGGAGATCAGTCAGTGCCTGGGGGTGTGTCAAGATGTATCTTAAACATGGTGTGGTAGAGAGCTACCATAATGGGTTGACTGTTTTTTCATAAACATATTGACACGGTAGTTGATGTAATAAAGAGTTGTCAAAATTCTTAACCTATGCTCATATGCCTGCCTTTTGGAACATGAATATAAAGACTGTATGACATATAGCATGCACTGTAATAATTGTAACTTAAACAAAGGAACTGTAAACTAACCTGTGTTATGATCTTTGATTAAATTTGTGTCCAACTGAATGTCATCTGCTTTGGGTTCTCAAATTTATCTCCCTGGGAGCAAGCAGCATATCACTGCAATATAGTTCCCTAAAGTGTATCACTGAGCAACCTATACCTTGGCCTGTATTTCCTCCCTTTTAATTTTGAGACATGACTTCAATCTTGACACAGGCCTTTCAGTTTTCTTCTTAGTCACATTTTGGGCATTTTACAAAGTCCAGGGCAATTTCAAATGATGCTTTTGATCCTGAGTGAGAGACATATATTTTTAAATTAAACAAACATCCTCATTCTGCTCACAAACCATTTAGAAATTGTGAATTTCCCTTTACAGTATCTTCACATGATATACCCTCCCTGTTGTCTAATTGGAATGAACTTATCAGGCTCACGGAGGTTCATCGTTATTCAAATTATTTTCTCACCCCAGTTGTCTCCTTTGTTTTCTAACATATTTCTTTTATCCCAACTTTAATCTAACTACAAACATCATAACAATTATGTTCTATAGCATAAGCATGTTTGTTGATAGAGCTGGGCAAAATTTTTGTATGTATGCTTTGTTTGCTGTAAATGCAGTTTCAATTGGGTCTGAAACTATTTGCAAATTGAACACAAATATGCCAAATGTCTTCAGACAATTTTTTCAAGGATTTTGGTGCCATTCAAAAAATGGGGGTGTTAGTGATCCCTCTTTATAACTATTAGCCCTGTGGATAGGACATTCCCCAGAGTTCATGTTCAGACCTGTATTCAATTCCCCCTCTGACTGATATGGAGCAAGGATTTGAATTTGGGTCTCTCATCTCCCAAGAAAGTGCCCTAACCAACAAACTCTGGGGCATTCTGGATTAAGTCTCTCTCTCTCTCTCAGTCTCTTCCATTGAATCTGTTCTACTTCATATAATATACTTGAATAGTTATTGGAGAAGATAATTACATTTGGGACTCCTGTCTCCCTGTTGAGTGTCCTAACCACCAGGCTTTGGAGACATTCTCTCTCTCTCTCTCTCTCTCTCTCTCTCTAATGACCAGGTCTTGGAGAGACTGTGGTGGTGGCTTCCTCATTGTAATGTATGCAGGAACCTGCAACCCATTGCTTTTCACAAGTTAGTTATGGCTTTGGATCAAACTGTAAGTTTTGATGTTAGCCTAATGCTACCTTCTTCAGATGCACATTTACTAGCTTAGCAAACCCTCCCCTCACCATAACAAAAAAACAATAAAGCTTATGCAAAATGAATTGCCCACAGAGAGCATACTGTTATCAAAGGGTCACAGCTATGTCAATTCAGAGTCAGTTTTCTCCAGAATGCTCAGAAGTCTTTCTTCTCATAACAAATTCAATCTTTCTTTCCCCTGCCATTTTACTTTGAAACTGTTCAAAAACTGCTTAAAAGTTTTTTTTTGTTTTGTTTTTTTAAATAATTGAAAAATTTATGAAAAAGGCTGAAAATTGAACCATTGTTGCTGAGACTTCCCAAAAAAATCAACAGCAGGCAAAGACCAAGCATAGAATATATCACCCTGAAATGTCAATGTTCCAGACAGCTAGGAATAGTTGAAAAGAGGTTAGAATGGAAACCATTCTACAACCTTAACTGTAGCAATCACTGTCACTCCCACAACTTGTAATTTGTTGTATAATAGAATATGAATGGGGATTTTTATATAACCTTCCATACACTGTATTTGCATTTAAAAACACTTAATATTCTGCATTTTTCCAGATCATGTAGTTCTATTTTTTAAAATTACTAAAATATAGGAGACACATCTTGAGCCCTTGTGGCTGACAGAAGCAGACAGTATAAAACTGGGAGCAGCAATAGCTGGAGGGCAGCCAACAGGGAAAGGAAAAGAAAGTTAATCAAATATATTTTAAAGATGAAAAAAAATAACAGCTAGAGAGAAAGGACAGGATAACATTCACAGGGTAAAACTATATATTTATAAGAAATGTTCCTTCTTTCTTCCTATACTCCCCCTTCACTTCCTCCACCCACAGTTGGCTACCTTTCTCATCCCATCCTCCCTCCCCTTCTACCTCCCTTCCTTCTCCACCTTTTGTCTCATCCCTGTGCTACTTTTCTGCTGTAACACCTCTCCCTCTCCCTTCCCCTCCTGAACTCATCATGTCTTCCAACTTCAATTAAGTATTATAATTATTATAATAATATCATATATATATATATATATATATATATATATATATATATATATTCAAACATGCATTGCCAAAGTTATCTCATTTTCTCAGTGTCCTCTCCTCCTCTACTCTCACCCCCTCTTTTGTTGTCTCTTAAGTTGTGTTTTGTCCATTGTGAAGGAGTTACCTTTTTATTTGTTCTGTGAGCTCCTGGGCATACTTTTAGGTCATGGAAACATCAACAGCATGTGCTTGATATCTGCACTTTCACTGGGACCCCTAGAAACAGAAACTTTTTTGATGGTGTGAATTTACCCCCCAAAATATGCAATAATCGAACCAATGCTAAAGAAGCCATTGTTCAATGCACTTCCCGTCAGTATCCAGCTCAAACTGGAGAAGGTAATCATTCAATCAGCAAACCAAATTCAGTGATGAATCCTGGTAATGTGCCACCTGAGGCATGTTGTGCATACACTAAGAAGAATAAGAATACTAGTGATCTCATGCACAATCCCCAGTGTTTAACTTATCTTTAACTAAGCAAATCAAGAAGCTAGCAGAAAGGTTTTGGACTCCTCTCACCAGACTTCAAGCCACAACGTGCTACTATGCTTGCCAACCCTCCAGGATTGTCGTGGGGTCTCCAGGAATTAAAGATTAATCTTTAATTAAAGATTGTGTCATGGGATGAAACCTCCAGGATTACGTCCAACCAAAACTGGCAACTCTTCACATTAAAGAGGCAACACTTGTAATTCTGGTAGATTAATTCTTCCTGTCCATAAACAGGGGAAGGACATCTATTTGCACCCTGATTGACCTCACTATGACATTTGATATCATTAATCTCAAAATACTTCTTTCCCATCTCCAAGATTTAAGGGAGGATTGGTTGAAAATTTTCAACCAAACAATTTTTTTGTTGTAAAAAGTGTTTGCTTTCCACAGGGAAAAAAACGCAGAAAACAAACAAACATCCTCAAAACACAAAAGATTTTGGTTTTCTGGACAAGTGAAAAAATGTTCAATTTGGAAATGCCCACACAGTGCCTCATGGAAGCAGTAATTTGGGTATCTCATGCCCCCATTTTCTTCTATGGGGGAGTGTCCCTGGCTGGACTTCATCTACCAAGAGACACTGAGGCTAGGGTCTCCCCAAATGCATTTTTGTAGCACAGCAATAGGCTGTGTTACCACCTGGGAAATGTAGTCTACCTAGGCGGCCAGGCCCACAGAGAACAATGGAGGCCTGAGGCACCTAAACTACAACACAAGACACTGGGGCAACCTTTCCAAATCAAAATATGGTGGGAAAAACACATTTTTTTCTGTTGAACCTTTTGACAAAAAATACATTTATTGTTTTCATCAAAATAGTTCATGGTGGGTTGGACCTTGTTTTTTTATCTGCTTTGCTCAGGGGTAAATAGAAACACCCTGAAATAGATCAAATCTTTCTCTCAAACCAAATCTAGAGGGGTGTTTGGGACAACTTTTCCTCCACCACCAGACCCTGCATCTGCAGAACTTCATAAGGCTCAATTGTCTCCCCTATACCATTCAATGTGAAGCTGTTTGGCAAGACAACATGGACTGAAGTGTTAGCAATACACTGAAAAAACTTAGACCTATATCTCTCTTATATCATCTCCCCACTTCCTCAGTACCTAGCTAGAATCAGCATTTGGCTGTAAAGAAACTGACTAGAGCTTGAACCCAGTGAAACTGAGTTGATTCTTGTAGGAAGACAGTGCTTCATACAGCTTGCCTTTTGTAGAGTATTTACTGTTACTGAAAGCATGTGCCCTCAGATTGTTAAACTAGCTATAGCCTCGTGATTCTTTTAGTGTCCTCAATAGACTAGATGATTAAATAGTCATGAGGGCACTTGCATCGGTAAATGAGCAGAAGCCTTCATCCTATCAGACACAATCCTCTCCACAATGTTCTATAGGTTCTTCGTTTCCAGGAATAATTTATTGCAACTAATTGCAGCTAAGGGAGGTATGAGGCCACAGACTCTGAAAATAACTCCAACTTTTACAAAATTCAACTATTCACCTCCTTAGCAACATAGTTGACACAAACACATCAGCTCAATACTTCATTCTGTGCACTGGCTTTCCTTTGAATACAAAGTACAATTCAAAATCTTGATTCTGGTATTCAGAGCCCATCATGAAACTGGCTAAAGCTAGTTGAGATATTGCTTATCTTTTCATGACCCTGACTTCATATGAGAGCTGCATACAAAGAAAAGATTTATCACTGAAGAGTAGCTAGACCTAGATTATGGAGTTCACATCAGCAAGAACTAAATTCAAAAGTCATTTCTTCTACTTAGCAGTAATGGGGCTGGACAGATGGATGGATATTTATATTTCTAAATAATAGTTTAGGTCTCAGTGATGCCTCTTGACTGTTTCCACTGAGGGTAAGTATTAGAGACTCCTAAGGACATTGTGCTAGTGAAGTTAGGAGGGGAACATTATACTACCTGGATGGAAAGCTTTGGGAAATCCATGGTGGCTTGAAAAATGGGTTGTTGAAAAGAGTCTCATACTGAGATTGATGGTTAGTTACATCTTGTGGTTGGACTACTGGGACTATGTAGATATATGGAGGTGAGGAATGCCTGCTGAAACAGTGTTAAGTACATTTTTAACAGTAAATGAAACAATCCTGTCTGGATTAATAATACCTGGAATGCAATCCATAATCAGAGCTAAGTAAGCATGTGAAAAAAATATTTCCAAATGTCTCATTGACATCTATAGTGAATTTTTCTTTGTGTGGGCATCCTTTTTGTTTGAGTGATTTTCATCCAAAACGTAGGTCAGAGGGCCAAGCACCCTTTGTCCCACTTAGGCTGTACAGGAGGCTCTGTGCCCCACCTTTTCATCACAGAAAAGATCTTTGCTGGCCCAGCATATGGCAGGATGTACAGTTATAACATAGGCAAGCCAAGGAAAGAGTGAAGCAATCCACATCTACGTGGCTCTAGTTCACTCTCCATGGTTTAGAATCCTAGGGTAGGAAAGGACCACAAGGGTCATCTAGTCTAACCTCCTTCCAAGATGCAGAATTTCTTGTGTCTAAACCATCCACAACAAATGGCTATCCAGCCTCCTTTGGTAAACCTCCAGTGAAGAACTTCCAGTGAAGAATCTCTCAAGGTGGTCTGTTCCATTGTCCTACTGTTCTTACAGTTAGGAAGTTTTTCCTGAGATTTAACTTGTGTAACTCCATTTTTTCTGGCAGTGAGTTGTGGGGATGAATTTCACCTCCCAACACGTCTGCATTCCATCCTCATATGGAGTTTGTACTTTACATGTCTGTAAGCAAGGACTGGCCATGTTGAAATAATGGTGGAATTCCTCAAGGGCTTCTTTTCCATGGGTCCACCATGATTTCAACAATTTCCATCCCACCATCAACCTCAGCCTGGACCAGTCCACACAAGAGATCCACCTCCTGGACACTACGGTGCTAAAAAGCGATGGTCACATAAACACCACCCTATATCAGAAACCTCCTGACCGCTATTCCTACCTACATGCCTCTAGCTTTCATCCAGATCATACCACACGATCCATTGTCTACAGCCAAGATCTATGGTATAACCGCATTTGCTCCAACCCCTCAGACAGAGACAAACACCTACAAGATCTTTATCATGCATTCCTACAACTACAGTACCCACCTGCTGAAGTGAAGAAACAGATTGACAGAGCTAGAAGAGTACCCAGAAGTCACCTACTACAGGACAGGCCCAACCAAGAAAATAACAGAACGCCACTAGCCATCACCTTCAGCCCCCCACTAAAACCTCTCCAACGCATCATCAAGGATCTACAACCTATCCTGAAGGACGACCCATCACTCTCACAGATCTTGGGAGACAGGCCAGTCCTTGCTTACAGACAGCCCCCCAACCTGAAGCAAATACTCACCAGCAACCACACAACAGAACCACTAACCCAGGAACCTATCCTTGCAACAAAGCCCGTTGCCAACTCTGTCCACATATCTATTCAGGGGACACCATCATAGGGCCTAATCACATCAGCCACACTATCAGAGGCTCATTCACCTGCGCATCTACCAATGTGATATATGCCATCATGTGCCAGGAATGCCCCTCTGCCATGCACATTGGTCAAACTGGACAGTCTCTACGTAAAAGAATAAATGGACACAAATCCGATGTCAAGAATTATAACATTCAAAAACCAGTTGGAGAACACTTCAATCTCTCCGGTCATTCGATTACAGACCTGAGGGTGGCTATCCTTCAACAAAAAAACTTCAAAAACAGACTCCAACGAGAGACTGCTGAATTGGAATTAATTTGCAAACTGGATACAATTAACTTAGGCTTGAATAGAGACTGGGAGTGGATGAGTCATTACACAAAGTAAAAGTATTTCCCCATGTTATTTCTCCCTCCCACTCCAGCCCCCACTGTTCCTCAGATGTTCTTGTTAACTGCTGGAAATGGCCTACCTTGCTTGTCACCATGAAAGGTTTTCCTCCTTCCCCCCCTTCCCCCGCTGCTGGTGATGGCTCATCTTAAGTGATCACTCTCCTTACAGTGTGTATGATAAAACCCATTGTTTCATGTTCTCTGTGTGTGTATATAAATCTCCCCTCTGTATTTTCCACCAAATGCATCTGAAGAAGTGAGCTGTAGCTCACGAAAGCTTATGCTCAAATAAATTTGTTAGTCTCTAAGGTGCCACAAGTACTCCTTTTCTTTTTGTGAATACAGACTAACACGGCTGCTACTCTGAAACCCGTGTGACCTAGAATAAATCACTTAATGTATCAGCACCTCAATTTTTCCTGATTTGTCTATTTAAATTGCAAAGCTGCTCGGGCAGACGTTCTCTCTTATTATATTCCCCTAGAGCACCTAGCACAATAGTGCCCTGATCCCAGTTGGAATGCCTAGTGGTAGGGTAATAAAATTATAATAAAGTGATTTAGGTGAGAGCTGGAATTTTAACACATGATTAATAAATGCTCAAACTCACAGCAAACAGTTCCCAAGCAATCCACAGGCTAAAATTTATCACAGAAAAATTCAAATTATTTCAAATTGGGAACAAGTTAGTTAAAATCCCAATCTGTTCACATATAATGGGATAAAGGGCTATATTCACCAATTTTTTAAAATGATTATTAGTTGTTTTTGCTGTCTATTTCCCCAGATCAGTTTGTAATTTATCACTTTTTCCTTTATTTCATTGTTTTGAATTTTTGTTATTTATTATTTGTCAGTTTAAAATACGGTGATATTTGGCAAAGGTTGAAGGACTGATTTTAATTTGTAAAATGTATACATGGTTTTTAAGCATCTTTTCTTAAGCAATATATGTTTGATCCTATTTTTAGTTTAAAAATGTCCATTTAATTTGAGAATTAGTATTCCGCTTGATATGAATTCATTTTACCAAATTGTAGTATTGAGAGGATTCAACCCTGTTGTTAAGGGAGGAAAGATTAACAAACTGGCTACTACTCTCATCCTTTAGCCTTTTAAAAGCCTGCTCTTCCACTAAAGTCATTGCTAATGCATTAACACATGACACCTCAGAATGAAAATTGTTTAGCCCTGGTGAGTTTGAAGCTAGAACTCAGACAAAGCTAGTATAGATGGCCATGGGAGGATTACCAAATTTAAGGAGTGGGACAGAACTAATGTAATCTATCTTTTTAACTTTATGTACTTAAATAGCCTCAATTACCATAGTATCTGAGCCCCTGTAGTGAAGCAGTTAACTTCTGCCACTACTACTCAGGAAGGGGTGAAAAAAACTTCTGTGACTACAATCGGTCCCCAACCTGCTTCACCTATGCACCTTGTCAAACTTGGGTGTGGATCTTTAAAGGGAGTTGGAGCAGCACGCAAAGGTAGAGCAAAACCCTAGGGTATTGGGTTATCTGTTGTTGAAAGCTCCAGCATCCTCAGACTTTGGAGAAAAAAAGATGGGCCAGTTTGTTTCTTTTATTTACCCCCTTCGCCAGTACAAAGCACTGGTCTTTAATTATGTAGCAGGGTTGGAGCTGAGGCTTCCTGCAGAGCCTGAAAGACTACTTCTCCTCCTTTGTGTGAGGGGGGGGGATTGGCCGCTTTGGGGCCTTGGAACTATTTTCCTTTTTGTTTGGACTTTTTCATGTCTTATAAGGGGGTAGACTTACTAAGAGTTAGAACTGGAGGGTTATTCCCAGGACTGCTGTCACTAAGGGATGATGTCCAAGGTAAGCAGCATCCACCTTCACCCCAAAGGATGAACTGATGAACATGTTGCCATCTGCAAATTGAAATAATAATTGTGGGAGCATGCCAATTCTGATTAAAGCTTAGAAGCAAAGAGTAGAAGTAGTGCTGGGGTGATGGTGTTTTCCCTCCTGTCATGATTAGTGCATGATTGCCTCTCATTGTCAGTCTGTGGGTTTCTCTTCCTCCTTTCTGTCCTCAGCCTGGGGATTGCTTACCTTCCCATCCTTAGCCCAGGAGTTTCCCCCAAGCATACCTTCATCATTGTGGGGATTTCCTCTCTGCCTGACATCAGCCCCGGTATTTTTTCTCTCTCTGTCTCCTCAGAGAGGAATGATCAGTGCGGAGCAGAGGGTAGCAATGGAACTAGTGTGTTCCAAAATTGGAATTTTCCCTTTCACAGGAAATTCCCAGGTTCAACCTTTCATTTCAGATGGAAACAAAATCTTAGAATTTCCCACAGTATAGAAATTCTGTTTTCAAGCTTGTTGTAGAAAATAGGTTTCAGTCACATTAGAGAGCTCACATGCTTTGAAACCCCAATGAGATGTGGTGTCATATTTGATGTGTTGGCTCTTTCTGGAGAGATTTGAGTATTGCATAACATTGTGTCTGCTGAATTTTTGTGCCAATGTCACACTTTTACTCTACCTAGTGGATCCCCAGAAATCCATGTGAGTTCTGAGTCCCAGGTGTCTTTTGCTTGGGAGTCAACTTCACTCTCTCTCTTTCCCCACTGAGAAAAAATTGGAGGAAACTTGGAGGGAAACCTCATAGAACTTTCCACTCCCTTGAGGACTGAAGAGTCAGAATTGGCCAAAGATGCTCCAAAATGACAGGGGCTGGTATGGGAGAGGGCTGGTACAGGCTAAGTGGTGCTCTTATTCTGTGTATTTCCCAAGTAAACTTTCCCAGGAGTAAAGCCTTCACTAGAATTTAAAGCTACTGTCCCTCAGGATGACTTGCCCTTTATAGAGATACTAATACCTTGGGAAATTAATTTAGTTTGGAGCTTCTAGGCTCTTGAAAGAGTTTGCAGTCTGGTAAAACAGAACTGTATTTATTAAACCCGCTTTATAATTACTCTGTTGATGTAAAAGTGCCCTATGTGCATTATCACAGGTCATGAGCTCAACATCACAAAGGACACTAATTATAGCACTTAAAGTCAAGTGGAGTAATGATATTGTCTCAAGTGGAGAAATGATATTTCATCAATATTCTCTCTAAAAATAAGTAGCAATACCTAAACAATAATTATTCTAATGGGAGAGCCACCGTGGAGTGTTTCTTTGAGGGATTTTTTGTTTTGTTTTTTGTTTTGTGGTATTTGTTTGCTTTTTAAGCAGAACTCTTCATTGATCCAGTGTGGTGTTCTGCTCAAGAATTACTGACACAATGTGGCTCAGATAAGTCATGCAGCATAGTATATTATTGCTAAATAAAATCGTATTCCGTGGAATGGAGTTACTACTCCTTGAGATCTTGGATTGGCTCCTCATGACAATGGGCAAATTATTTATTGCTAATAAATTATCCATTGCATTTACCTCCTAACCTTTTCTTTTCTTTTTTAGTATGGAGTATATTCTCAAATATATTTGACAGAGCAGTGGTTATTTATCTGGGATTCCTATAAAAGGGATATGCCTCTGAGCAATATTTTCCTATCAGTGTTCAGGAATTCAGAACTGCTGTATAACTTGTATATAAACAAATTACACTAATAGCTGACTCCATTCTGCCCCATTCTGACAATTGACCTGCAACATTCTGATTTTCAGCTACTGCTTGGCCAAGAAAGCAACAATATACTGAATAAATAAATCAATGCATAATTTAGGAGTGTGTGTGAGAGAGAGATACAAGATGTATATGTAACATCCACATCTCATTAGTGTAACTCTTGCTGTAACATATCTCCTCCCATAACCTTTGCTCGTTATCTTCCTTTACAATATTGTTTCTAAAGCAGATCTCAGGCTGATTAAGACAAGTGTTATCTTTTGGTTATCCTTCTATACCACAAAATGGAAAAAAAAAAATCATCACTGAAACCAGGACCAGATGGCAAATATTTGTTGTTTCTATATCTACTGAATACACTGCCGGAAACAATCTCTGGGCTTTATTTTAGGAAATATATCATATATTTGTATTTGGAAAATAACTCAAAAGTTTTTACTCTTTTTTCTGATTATTCAGTACTAATAAATATTATCTATGAAAAGTGTTTATAATTTGTATGATAGCAGTAATATTAAGACTAAGTAAAAAAAAACCCAACACATGTAATTTAAGGCCAGTTCCTGATTTAAATGGTAATTATTAAGTATACCCAAATGAATTGCAAAAAGATTTGTAGTGAGTTTTGAACTTTCATGAGCAACCTTCTTCATGGTGATGGGCTTACTGCTGTTCACATCTTATACTTGTGTCTGGCAGGGAGATCTTTGTTGCTTCACTGAGCATGTAGGCCTGTCACTGATGAAGCAGTCAGGGAAATTATAACATAGGCCAAGCACCAGAAGAGGATGACCATTTAAATTATTTTATGTAAAATATTGTCTAGCTATACTGAAAAAAGGACAGGAGACATTTGACATGGATTTAATCAGGCTGCAACTTTATTATTAGATGTCTGGGACTGACTGGCAGAAAAAAGTATACAGTACAAGCAAATCCATGCTTATTCAAATCAGTTCTCTGGGGCTTCCACCAGCCCTTCTTTGTTTCCATCCAGATCCCCCAGCAGACCCATGGCTTGGACCTTACCATCACCCCCCCATCCCCCACCCATAAGAGGGTTAAGATGGGCTATAAGAGTGGAGGGTTGGCTCCCTGCTGTACCAATCATAGGAGTCCCCAACTACCCCCCCCTTTTTCCCTTTAACAAACACCTCTTTTTAAGTCCTTTTCCAAGCCATTTATCTGGTCACTGTATACATTTCCTGTGGAGTACCTGCACTGGACATCCTCCCTACACTTAAATAATGTGATGTATAGCCTAATGCCCTTCATGCCATGCATGGAACAAAAGCCTTCCTGAACCCGCTGTGGGGAAGGCTATGAAACCCCAACTGCACCCAAGCCAATATGGTGGTAAGGGAAACATTCCTTCCACCCCTCCCCCCCCCCTGAAAAAGGAACAGTTAGCATAATGCCCACAGCAGGTCTTGACCAAACCTGGTATTTTACTACCTAAAGGGGAGGGAGGGAGGAAAGATCCTGCTTCAGCCTGTCCATGTAAAAGGAGGCTTGAAGCGCAGAGCTGCCCCTTTTAAATCCTGCTATCCCAGGAGAGGAGTCAGTGAGCACGCTGACACTTTTGCAGCAGCCCCGCACCCACCCCGCCCGCCATAAAGCACTGTTCCCTTCCTTCAGCCAGCCAGCGAAGAGAAGTAAGAAAACAAAACTGGCCAAAATTCTGCAGCTGGTAGAGGGGAAAAATAAAGAGCTGCTACAATGTATAGTTTAAATAAATGGATTTGGGGACCTGCTCAAGTTCTAATAGACAGAAGTCAGCAAAGATTCTTATGGAATAGACATTTCCAGTAAAATGTTTATAGTGAACACTTGCAAATAATTACCCTGACTGTTGAGGTACTGGTATTTCCTGTCCTAAGAAAGTATAGGATAGTATATGAATGTAGTATAAGCATTAATTGGGCAAAAGATAAAAATGTAGAAATGTTTGTGTTGTCCATTATATATTTTTTCGTGATTGGAAAACTCAAATGACTGAACAAATTTTGCTAAAACTTTCCCAGTAAACTTCACTCCACATGAGGATAAAGAAATGTGAACTGAAAAAGTCACAGAAAATTCTGAGCAACTAAAAAGGAGTGGTGTGAATAGAAAGCACAATTCAACCATACTACATGGAGAAATAACAGCAATAGAGATATGAACATGGAATGCAGTGGGTTCCAGCTATGCCCCTGCCACTGTCTAGCTTACTGTCTTTAAACACCACTGATGGGGTGTGTTGGAGAGAGGGCTTCCCTGGAAAATGTTAATCTGGAAGAAGTCTGTCTCTTTTAGCCACAATTACTTTTAGGTCTCAGGACAGCATCTACAAGTAATCAGATATTAAGGTGATGAGCCTAAAATAAATACCTATGTAGGAAAGAAGGCAGTGTTCCCTCTAATTTTTCCCACCCAGGTGTGGAATGAATTTTGTTATGTGCACCAATATGGAGGCGATATGTGACACATCACCTCCATATTGATGCATATAACAAAATTCATGTGGTGAGAGGAGGGGAGGGGTTCTGAGTGTGGGAGGGGGCTCATGGTTGGCGTGCGGAGGGGGGTAAAAACTCCAGCTGGCGGTGCGAGCTCGGGGGTGCGACGGGGAGAGAGGACTCCCCCCAGCAGCTCTCTCTCCCTGCAGCAGCACCTGGGCTGGGTGAGCGGAGTGCCTCTCCCCCTCACAGCAGCTCCAGGGCTGGGGCCACGGGAGAGGCGCCCTTCCCATGGCTGCAGCACTTCCGGGCCCGGGCTGGGTTGCGGCCGCAGGAGAGGCACCTCTCTCACGTCCGCGGCAGGTCTGGCCCAGCCTGGCTTGGGGCTGAAGGAGGGGCGTGGCAGGGTAGGGTTGGGGCTGGGGGAGGGGCGCATCTCCCCTGGCCGTGGCACGGCAGGTCCGGGCCGGGGCTGTGGGAGAGGAATCTCTCCCCGCTGTAACCCTGAGCGCCTGCGTGGTGCTTACTAGCCTGCTGCACGGCCACGCAGCTTAGAAGGAACTTAGAAAGAAGGTACCTCACCTTTTGAAATATGTACATCTACTGGTTGGTACAAGAAGGGAGAAGAATAGGTTCCCACATCCCAGTTTCATCCCTCCTTTGGGGAGGCTAGCATTGTTAGTAGCAATAGCTTGGAGTGGCCCTCCATTCCACTTCCTTCTTAGATTGCACCTAAGGCAAGGTTGTAAGTGGGGAGGATGATTCCTTGTGCCCTCTTCCGACTTGTGCCCTAATGGAGGGCCAGCCATGGCCTCCCTCTAGATTTTTATTGTCAGGATAACTTCTATAATTAAGATCACAACTTCCTAATGCAAACTCCATTTAGTCTGGAATATAAGGAGGCTGGTTTCATCTCAAAGGCATGTGATTTTTATTTTTTTTTAAAGTTTCAGGAAAATCTATTCAATCATTTTTGATTCCTGTATATAAGTAAATAAGGATA
This sequence comes from Dermochelys coriacea, assembly GCF_009764565.3. Classification (NCBI taxonomy): domain Eukaryota; kingdom Metazoa; phylum Chordata; order Testudines; family Dermochelyidae; genus Dermochelys; species Dermochelys coriacea. Next base: position 106,959,674 of record NC_050071.1, read on the forward strand.
TTTAGAATATTTGGTCTAAGATTTCTTTGCTATGAAAACCAGACAGTGAATCTCAAATGTAAGTCTTTCGTGATTCCCCTCTGCTAGCACCATATTTTAACCAGCCCTGGGACATAAGGGAAAGTAGTATTTATTTCTAATCAGAAATATTGTTCAAGAGTTCAATATCATTTTAACTGAGTTAGTTCAAACTTGCTGAGCTTTGTAGACTGCACTGAGTTCTATGGGATATGTTATGTTTGAAGGAAACTGGTTCTGAGTTCTGAAGTAATAAATATTATGCTTTTTTCATATATTCATGAAAGGATTCCTCCCCTCTCTGTTAGTACTTTATGGGGAGGTGGGGCATGTAAGCAATAGCCTTTTCTGTTAGATTCTTTTGATAAATCTAAAATCTTTAAACAGTGGTGGCACTATTAAGCACTGGGCTCAGCCTAAATCTGTGGATTATATTTAATATTGTGTGGGTGTAATGTACTTTCATAGGCTGAAACTAAGAGAATATAAGTTATTCAGAAAGTTAGTGATGATTTTCACAAGAGTAGGTTTATAATCATAAACAACCTCTTCCTTAGTGATCCTTTCTCCTCATGTGTGGGTAACAAATTACCCATTGGCGAAATCAGGAGATATGTTCATGCATCAAATGCTACTTTTTTTGTTACAGACAAGCACCTAAATAAACTACTGCCATTTCTATTGAATACTAATACAATAGTTACCAGATTCAGAAACTACGTGTACACACCTACACATAAAAACCCAAGAAGAGAGCCTAGTTCATGAACTCCTACACAGCACACATATATTCTACCCATTAGCAGAAGGGGAAGAGATGATCTGACATTTTGAGTTGTATTTAAAATCCATCATCATTTGACTTTACTCCTACAGCCACCTTTGGGAGAATGTCAAATCAAAATGTATTATTAACCTACAAGGAAAAAGAATAGAGAGAGACACATTTTGATTGATTCTGATCTGAGTTAAATCAGTGTACATCCACTGACATCAGTAGAGTTATTCCAATTCACTTCATGTAATGGAGATCACAATCTGCCCATTGTTTTGTTGTTAAATCGTTCTTTTAAAAGCAATGAAAACAAATGTATATAATGAAAGAATAATAATAGAGAATTTGAAGGTTAAAATTAATACCATGTTGTGTTACAATGTACAAAAGAGGTAATCTACATTAATCAATAATTCAATCAGTAAATTAACATTCCATTTTTTTAAATGGGGTGGGGGAATGTTTAGATGGGTGTGACCATAAGAGCATCCTTATGTCAGAAGGCAAGGAGGTCCCTGCAATCTAGCAGTAAGTTACAGCTGGCCTGATTAGCTCAAGTATATCCCAACTCATTGATATAATCTGAATTTAAAAGGTGTCAGGTAATAAGTCATTGGCCAACCAATAAATTACTGGTCACTAATATTCTTGCATTAGATATGTAGGTCAACTCAAGAAGAGTCATAAAACTGTGCTGAAACTAAATAAAATGTATTTATCAATTCCCCTTGACAAGCCAAATTTAAAGATTTTTTTTTCTAGGCAAAGGAATGTGATTCTGTCTGCCTGAATAAGTTTCCCATGTAAATTGAGCAAGGTATGACCAAAGACAAAGCACATGCTGGGCAAAAAAAGCCATCAGGAGAGCAAGTGTGGGGGGATGGAGATGGTACTCCCAGAAAGCTTTCCTGCCTCTTGAAGCAAGGTCAATGGACTTTGAGAGAAATATTTTTCAAAGGTTTACTTGACAATAAAGAGAGGGGCAGAGAACCCCTATATTATTCTTCACCTGATGAGGTAAGGAAAACCTTGTGCCTTGGACTCTGTGAGAGTCCTAAGTGCTAGACAGCCATTGCTGGAAAAGGAAGATTGGTGAGAAAACTAAAGACTATAGCTTGTTAAATCCTTTCTTAGCCATTTGACAGTATATGTTTACTTTTGTTTATTTGTAGCCATTTCTATCTTTAGCCCTTATAGCTGAACTCACTTAAAAGCTCTCTAGTTCTGATTGTATAAACTTGTTTTACCTTTTATCTAAACCAACCCAGTGCTTCGATTGAATTGAATTGATTGCTGGCTGCAGTCAAGATAACAAGTTGCTGTTTCTGTCTCCTTAAAAGAGCTATAAACTTAATAAGTTCTGTGGATGTTCCAGGGGAGGGCTGCACCCTGCAGGGAGACAGTTTTGGGGACATTTTAGAGTGTGGTGGGTTGGAGTCACTCTGCAAACTATAATTGGATGGTGGAAACCAGGGTATGACCTGCATGTTTGTAGGCTGGCTGTTGGTGTCCAGGGTATGAGCCACAGCACATAGCATTTAAGGCACCCAGAGTTGCAGGGTAGGAAATGACACAGCCCTTTATTGGTGTGGGTTGAACTCTAAAATGTCACAATGAGATACTATGTTCTGAAAAGTGTCCTCAGGCAGAAAAAGAAAATGCAGAATTGCACGTTTAAATCATGACAGCAAATCAAAACAATTAAATCTCTTACTGTAGTGCAACATTGCTACTGTCTGATATTTAACATTTTCAGATCTTTAATTTGTTAGACACATTCCAAATTATTGCCTCTGAAGGAACATTTCCTGCACTACAAGTCTAATAAATGATTCACGTTTAATGCTTTATAAAACTATATATAACACTGGTATTATATGATAGTTACATTCTTTGAGAAAAATAGCCAAACACTTACATCATATTGATCTAAAACAAGGAATCTACAGATGGGATTGAGCCATAAAAATCAGACCTCGATCCAAACCCATTTTTATATTTGTTTCGATCCAGGGGTTTTTATGTTTAGGGTATGTCTACACAGCAATTAAACACTGTGCTGGCCTGGGTAAGCTACACTGTCCCACAGTCTACACTGAATTTTTTGGTCCCGCACCCTGAGCACTGTGAGCCAAAGTCAGCTGACCCGGGCCAGCTGCAGCCATGCCATGGGTCTTTAATTCCAGTTATAACCTTCAGTTATAAAAATTGAAACCAGCTATAAAGTTTGACTCCGGATCCTAATTTCTCCAAAGTTCTAGCAGCTAGAGATTTTATTTGGCCCCATATATGAAAAATATCTGAGGCAAGTATCCCTACCACTACATGCTAAAGTAAATCTCACATGCAGTGATGAGATGAACTAGGCAAAGAGACCCACTATTGGAGGCCTTATGATCCCACCAAACCCATCCCAGATAGGAGTAGAAGACTCCTCTAAGCAGCCCCAAAGTGGTTGCAGGGGAAACAGCCAGTCAGGGGCCAGGAAAGCCATATAAAAAGAAGCTGCAGAGACAGAGGCAGTCAGTTGTTGCCTGGAGCTGGAGGAGAGAGACTTGTGTTTCTGATGGGCTGAAAGAGCAGCAGGACCATGGACAGCTCAGGGCAGGAAGGGAGGAGCAGAGCTAAGAAGGAGCTCCTGGCTGGGTGTGGGGACTGAGCAAGGACTGAGCCCAGGCAGGGGTGCAGGAAGATAGTGTCTCCAGGGAGGAAGCTCCAGGGGGGTTCAGGCCAATACCAAGGCTGTAGACCCAGGAAGGGGTTTGTTCTGTTCCACATACAGACAGTGTGTGTGACTTGGCTGAAGGACTGAGTCACTGAAGACTCCCTGAAGAAACCATCAATCAAGGTGATGCTCATGAGAGGTGGGTTCCACCCTATGGCAGATACATTCTAAAGCTCCACTAGCAGCACTCTAAACGTTAGCTGAGGGAGAGGGTGCTGTGGTGTTTGGCCAGGGAGAAGAGTTCTATGACAAAACCTGAACTGGGCACCTCTATGAAGGGAGAAAGATTCTTGCTTGGCCGACTGGGAGGAGAGAGAGAGAGAGAGAGAGGAAGGGAGGGTGTGTATGTTTGTTTAATGTTTACCAGTTTCAGTACGCTTTTTTTTTTTATAAGAATCACATAAACGTTGGTTTTCTTTTGGTTCTATGCAAATTTGAAACTCCAGGGAAAACTTGTGAGTCATGAACTTGGCCTAACAAATTTGCTGTCTCTTTTTTCCTTTTTTTTCCTTTTTTTTTTCCCTCTTCTTCATCTCCAAAGTTAAGCAAACTAAAATGACTGTGTTTTAGGTAACAAGCAGCTCTACCAGTAAGTGGAATTTGCTGTATGACCCTGCTTGCCTCCTTTGGCCTTCATTTTGTTGCACAACTATTGCTATTGTTAAAGCATTTTTACTGGTTTAAAAAATATCAACCTGACTGTTTTAAAATGATGCACACATCTTATCAAGTATTTTTAAAATGTTGAATATTCCTTAGAAAACCTTAACATTTGTGGAAGAACTGTTGCATTCACTGAACTAAAATATGTCATACAAATTAATATTAGCACAGAACTTCTATTCTGACCAGAATTAATTATTTCAGTGTTTCACATGCTATTAAGAACTGAAGTTGGCATCTTGCTTTTTGAAATTTGGGACACAAGTCTGGGTACTTGTCAGGTATGTGATGTGAAAAGCACATGGAAGAATGGATTATTATACAAATTCTTGTCAACGCCACACTTTTGAGAAAGTTTGAAAAAGAGTATTTAAGCTAAATCTAACTCCAGGCAGCTTTCATTTATGTGTCAAAGCCATGGATGACACATGTGCTCAGTGACATACAACCCAAATAGCAAGACAAGCAGATCACTACAATTAGTAACCGCATCATTAAAACCGCATTGAGGGAAGATTTACTGAATTTCATACTTACCATTCTATATTCAATCTGTCTTCTCTGACAAAGCATAAGTGCTAACGTTTCAAGAAAAAATTCAGAAGAGGGTTTGTTTTCCTTTTAATAATACTTAGTTGTAATATACTCTAACTTATTTAATTTGTAAAGCACATTTCAAACAAACCCTGCACACCCCTTAAAAAGTAGATATTTATCATTATCACAGTTCTACAGATGAGAAGATTGAAGGGGAAAGGCTAAAAGTACAATTTTCAAAAGCACCTAAATTATTTAAATTATCTAAATTAGCCTTATTCACTTTTGAAAGTGGGACTTAGGCTCTTAGACCAGTTAATTGTTTTTCAAAATAGTTCCCAAAGACTGCCTACAGTGCCATGAAGAGTGAGCCTCCCAGCCCAGCCCAGGCAGGCAGAGAAGTGCTAGTTCTGCTCCAGATAGCACACTAAAAATAGCAGTGTAGCTATGCAGCACATGTTGCAACATAGGCAAACCACCTGAGTGCAGAGCTAGGGGGCTGGGCAAGCTTAGACTCAGGCAGCTGGCCTATGCCCATGAAGCTACGGCCATGTTGTCACGTTTAACATGCTTACTCAAGCAGACCTAGCACATGTCTGTCTACCCAGGCTCACATGTTCACTCCCAGCTGCAGTACAGATACACCTACGTGGCTTGCCCAAAGCTGCAGAAGGAGTGCAGTATGAGAGTATTTAGGTCTTATGAGGATTTCTGGGCACCCTCTCACTTCTGTTTTCAGACCATTAAACTGCACCATTTTCTCATTTTTCCTCAATCTTCCATAAAGTGAAAGTTAATAGCAGCTATCCAAAGTGTAATATTAATTTGTAATGTAAAACATCTTGAGGGAATATGTTGCATACAGATCCTAGCAATCAACTTATTACTATAAAAAAGTCCTATGATTAACAGAACAGTCTAAAGTCACTCCTATCACAAGTGCTACATGAAATTGGCATACCATGAGGGAATATGACATCCTTTAATACACCTATGCCTAAAAAAGGAGTAGAAAATACATGAGTTTGGATTAGGAGAGGTAAAAAGAAATGTGGGAGAGGGGGTACCTGTGTGTATGTTTGACAACAGGCCAGATTTTCTCCACTCAGCTGGTACAAATGCAGCTGTAATCTACCCCTAACTACCAGTTGAGAATTCCCTTAATGTGGGGAAGCTCTTCATTGATGTCAACCTAACAAAGCCAACTCCTAACTCAACAACTTCAGCCTATCCCAGTACAGGAATCATTGTCTGGGTACACCGCAAGAAGGACAGAAGTCTATGTTATGGGTTTTAATCAGGCGACAACTTTATTATATATATGTCTGGGACTACTCAACAGCTAAAATGTACAGTGCAGGCAAATCCATGCTTTTTCAAATCAATTATCCAGGGCTTCCACCAGCCCCCTTTTATTTAGTCCATGCTTATTCAAATCAACGCTCCGGGGCTTCCACCAGCCCCCCTTTGTTTCCATCCAGGTCCCCCAGCCAACCCATGACTTGGACCTTACTATCCACCAGCCTCGTAAGAGGGTTAAGGAGGGCTATGAGAATGAGGGGGAGGAGGGAGGGTTGGCTTCCTGCCATACCAATAATAGGAATCCCCAAACCCCCTTCCCCATTCTGTTCCTTTATCCAGTACCTCCTTTTAAGTCCTTTACCAGGCCATTTATCTGGTCACTGGCTGCCCTCCCTATGGAGTACCTGCACTGAACATCCGCCACAAGGAGGCATCAGCAATTTGCTTGGCTGCCTCCCCGCAACCCTGCCAGGTTCCCACACATCTCAAATGGCATGTTGCCTAGCAGCCCTACTGGGGAGAAAAAACTCATTGCCCCATGTGTGTTTGTCAAGGGGCACCAGCAGCTGTGTTGTCCTTGACCTAGTACTATAACAACCACCCTCCACGGAGGACAGCGACCCATTCTCTGGATCCTGAAATTGACGAGACTCCTTAAAAGAAAACCAAATAAACAACTTGTAATCTGTAGCCAAAAATCTCACTTCCACCACATCATATTCCAACGTTCCAGAGAGCCAGCAGCATCTGCTCAGGTTCACTGCTATCCCTGGTGCAAGCTCAGAAAATCTGTCAAACTGGAAATGAGACAAGGCATCTGCTATGCCATTATCCATGCCCGGTACGTGGTTTGAAGAAAAACAGATGTTGAAGGATAAGCAATGTAGAACAAACGCCCTTACCAACTTCAAAACCTGTGTGATCTGGACGTTTGGCAATTGATAACCTGTACCACTGCCACATTGCCGAGCCAGAAGTACACTGTTTTATTAGCCAGCTCTGATCCCAAATCACTATCACAATTAAAATGGGGAAAAATTCCAAGAAGATCATGTCACGCACAACCCTGTTTTGTGTCCAGGCAGTGGGCCATTTTTGTGCACACCATTTGCCTTGATAAAACACCCGAAAACCTGCGCCCCCGCTGCATCCAAATGTATTTTAACCCCCTTTGTAATAACCATTCTTCCCTCCACAATGATACCCCATTAAATTGACTCAGAAAACTTTTCCAAACCCTCAAGTCTTCCTTCATCCCTCTAGTGACTCATATGTAATGGTGTGGCCTGGCTATGCTGGCCATTGCCGCTGCCAGCTGGGCACAAAATACCCACCCCAGGGCAACAACCCTGCAAGCAAAGTTCTGGTGCCCCAAAATAGATTTCAGTTCCTGCAGCCTGAGTTTTTTAGCCTCCAGTGCTCTCTGGAGAAACCCCGATAGCTCCTGAAGCTTATCCTGAAGGAGCCAAGATATGCCCTCCTTGGTGTCCAGCTCAATGCCCAGGTAGGTCAATGTAGTGGAAGGGCCTTCTGTTTTCTCCTCCACTAGGGGTACCCCCCAACTCTTTAGCCAGGGCCTGAAATATCTGCAATAGGTGAACCCACTCATTTGACCTAGCTCGCCCTGTGAAAAAAAATCATCCAAGTAATGCACCACTTGGTTTAGTCCCACTGACTGCACCACTGCCCAGTGCAACATTGTACTGAATTTCTCAAAAGCTGCACAGAATACTGAACAGCCCATTGGCTGTTCAGCTTTGTCGAAATAAAATTACCCCTCAAAACAGAAACACAGCAGGTCAAAGTCCAGTGGATGCAGTAGCAGGAGTTGGCAGACCTGATAACGAATTTAGCCATTAACGCCCCAGGGCCACATGACCTAACGAAACAAATGGCTTCATCAATGGAGGAATAGCATATGGAACGTAGTGCCAGGTCTATTCCATCATTAACAGAGCTACCTTGCGCGTATGACAGGTGATGAATTAATCAGTATGTCCCTGGGGTCTCCTTGGGGACCAGCCCCAGGGGAGAAACTCTTAAATGTGCCATAGGCAATTGATTAAATGGCCCAGCTGTCCTGTCCTCTAATTCTTGTGCAATCTTTTTTTGAACAATATGTCCCATCCCAGCTACTGACTTTAAATTTTTTGACATCAAATGAATTCTATTTCCCACAAAAGGGAAACCTGCTGTAAACCCCTCCCACAAATATGCCCCATCTGACCTGTTAGGGTAATCCCATAGGAGAACCATTAACACATCCAGCCTAACTGGCATTGGGGCCCGCAAAGAGACTTGCCCGACCCAGGTTTTGTACCTTTATGCACATTCCTTGGAGGGAGTGGGGGGGAGTCACTGCTGCTAAGCTGATCACCGAGCACCTTTTTTACAGCAGTTTCTGACCTTCTTCCTCCCCCGACCCCCCCACCCCACCAAAACAAAAACAAAACAGAGATGCCCTTCCTTGGGTAAACCCAGACAAATTCTGCCCCCCTTTAGTTGTGGTTCAGTCATTCCAAGAGCGGGAGAGTATATTCAGACATCTGATCCATCTTAGAGAGATGCCAACCTTGAAGTATGGATCTGGATCTGAACTTGCCCAAAGATTTTGTTGTGAACCTATCTCTAAAGCAGATATAAAGCATTTTCATGCTGCAGAAAGTTAGGATGTGATGGTATTTGAATGAACATTTTTAAAGATACTGTGTGGATTGGGAATGAGAGATAGGGAATGGATCACTTGATGATTACCTGTTCCGTTCATTCCCTCTGGGGCACCTGGCATTAGCCACTGTCAGAAGACATCCGATGCATCCGATGCATCCGATGAAGTGAGCTGTAGCTCACGAAAGCTTATGCTCTAATAAATTTGTTAGTCTCTAAGGTGCCACAAGTACTCCTTTTCTTTTTGCGAATACAGACTAACACGGCTGCTACTCTGAAACCTGTCAGAAGACAGGATACTGGGCTAGATGGACCTTTGGTCTGACCCAGTATGGCTGTTCTTATGTTCTTACATCTCTTCCTCTCTCTGAAATACATTGGTTTCCTCCAAAATATCTGTCTGCTCTAAGACACTCCACGAAAAATTCAGCTTCTCCCAATCTTCTGCCTAATCACAAATCTAATTATTCCCAGCTTCTGTCCCCAGCCCAGAACTATTAGCTCCTGTTCTCCCCCACCAGACAAGAATCTATCAGCTGTTAGATCTCTCCCTCTTCCCACAAGTCTCTTTGTTCAAACACCTCCCTATGTTTGTTTCCTCATCTGATCTTCAACCCACCTCCAGTAAGATTATCGCTGACCCCACACCATTATGGAGCTACAGAGGAGGGAGGCCACAGAGCTGTTTTGATTTATGAGTGTAAAACAGCAGGATTCTGGGATGGTAATGGAATAGAGCAAGAGGTCCTTGATTTGAACTGAACTCTAGCAATAGCCAAGAACTGAAATGAAAATGTTAAAAATTTCAGTCAGTACTACTGAGCTCCAGCAACAGCAGCCAGTAGAGGATACTAACTCCTTCTTGTGTGTGAGTGGCCTGAGGCAGTCACTAAGGCACTTAGACAGAATATACATGTGCTAGGAACAGAGCCAGGTTAGTGATTCAAACAAGGGAGCTGCTCACTGAACTAGTGGCTCATGCCAGGTCTGCTTCACACAATAATGGGAAGACTAATTTCTCACTTCCTAACTGGGAACTTATTAATAGCAAATTTAATTTCAGAAGGTGAATTTCCATTATGCTTACCAAACCATCAAGCAGAATTAGGAATGTGACATGACAGAAGGAGGAAAAAGTAATGTCAGCTGCAGCCTTTATATTGACCAAGATGCCATAATTATTGAGTCAGGGGATGCCACATGCTGAAGATTATTCCAATGCATTCTGGGAGTTTTTTTTCAATTCCAGTCTCTTGAGCATCAGGGATGGCCACAACTGGAGATGGGATGCTACATAGGGTGGGCCAGAGCTCAGAGGTGGCAGCAAATATTCTCAGGTGCCTGGCTGTCTGGTTCTTGTTCAGATGTTCAGGGTCTAACTGATCGCCATACATGGTATCAGGAAGGAATTTTCCCCGAAGTCAGATTGGCAGTTACTTTGGGTTTTTTTGCATTTTTTTGGCTGTGTGTAGGTGCTGGTCACTTGCCATGATTATCTGTAATATCTCATGTAATCATTTCCCTTCCAATGCAGGGGTCTTGAGCACTGGTGCTCCTTGGACACTCCTATTCTCTGCCTGTGCCACATAATATTAGTCTTCTGTGGGTCTCATTTACTTTAGTCGCATTTCTGTTGTTGGGTTTAGTGTGCAAGTGCTGGTGCCCTGTGATACACAGGAGATCAGACAAGCTGATCTAGTGGTCCCTTCTGGCCTTAAACTCTAGGACTCAATGTTAGCCCATAGGATATAGATTTTGCAGACAGGATTTATGGCTAAACCTGGCAATATCTGGAATTCTGAAATTCCAGACACCTGAAAGGATAAAATTAGAGATAAGAGTGGAGGAGGAAAGGGAGAAATAAAAAGTAAAGGCCAAGACCAAAAAGTTAAACACACCACACCCCCTACAAATCATTACATTTCAAATTGTTCCCCAGACCTTCTCTTTATCTCACCTCCCTTGCAGCATCACTGAGAGTATGCCTACACTGTAGTTAAAAACCTATGGCTGGCCCATGCCAACTGACTTGGGTTCACGGGGCTCAGGTTAAAGGGCTGTTTAATTGTGGTGTAGACATTCAGGGTTGGGCTGGAACCCCAGATCTAGGAGTCTGAGAAGTGGGAGGGTCCCAGAGGTCCGGCTGCATCCTGAGTCCAAACATTTACACTTCAGTTTAACATCCCCTTATCTCGAGTTCCACCAGCCCATGTTAGCTGGCATAAGCCCGCCATGGGTGTCTAATTGCAGTGTAGACATATTCAGAGAGAGACTGTTTCAGACAATTTTTTATATAAAAACTAAAGGTATTGGCAGGGAGAGTGGAGAAGATGGGAGAGAGAGAGATTTGTATTGCAATATGCCATCTTTATGTTCTGAAAAGGAAATTATTCAGTTTCTTCCTTGTTTCACAGTATAGCCCTATTAGATGCTAAAAATGCAATAGTTCCCTTAAAAAAAGTCATTATATGGTATCAGTCTTGGAAGAGAGACTGCAAAAAAAGTAGAGTAGATTTCAATTTAAATGAGATTCTGTATTATGATACTTCCTTATAAAAAAGCCATAGACATATTCAGTTTTAATGAGCCCTTATATTACATCAGGAGAGGGAAAGAGACCTATATTTTGAAATGAGCCATTAAATAGTGCATCTAGCCAATGAGAGGTAGCAAAGGAAAGTCAGATTCATTGTCTCAAAATGAGCCAAATAAGAGGTGAAAGTATAAGGAACAAGAGAGGTGTTCAGCTTGCTAACTTCCTTACTTTCTCCCCCACAGTATATGTTGTAGGTTTGTGGCACTGCTCAAGTTACTGTACAATAGTTTCAGAGTAGCAGCCATGTTAGTCTGTATTCACAAAAAGAAAAGGAGTACTTGTGGCACCTTAGAGACTAACAAATCCTAAAACCACCATCCTAGCCACTATGGATGTAGAAGCCCTCTACAGCAACATTCCACACAAAGATGGACTACAAGCCGTCAGGAACAGTATCCCCGATAATGTCACGGCTAACCTGGTGGCTGAACTTTGTGACTTTGTCCTCACCCATAAGTATTTCACATTTGGGGACAATGTATACCTTCAAATCAGCGGCACTGCAATGGGTACCCGCATGGCCCCACAGCATGCCAACATTTTTATGGCTGACTTAGAACAACGCTTCCTCAGCTCTCGTCTCCTAATGCTCCTACTCTACTTGCGCTACATTGATGACATCTTCATCATCTGGACCCATGGAAAAGAAGCTCTTGAGGAATTCCACCATGATTTCAACAATTTCCATCCCACCATCAACCTCAGCCTGGACCAGTCCACACAAGAGATCCACTTCCTGGACAGTACGGTGAAAATTTGTTAGTCTCTAAGGAGACACAAGTACTCCTTTTCTTTATACAATAGTTATGATTATAAAGGTGTTTCCATTCCTATTATTATTATTATTTTCTGCAATAGTGCCTAGAAGCCCTAATCATGCACTTAGCCGTCTTAGTACTGAGTGGTATAGAAAAAAAAAACAATTCCTGTCCCAACCAGCTTACAGAGAGACAGCAGATGTGGGAGACAAGATAAATGCGTGGAGCCAGGGAGGACAAGGTAGTGGTGAAATGATAGTGTCTGGCATGGAAGAGGGAAATTCTGTTTTCATGAAGGATTTTTAAATCTCAAAATCCATTTTCATTCTTATTTGGAGGGGGGAAACAAAATTTCAAATATCACTGTAAAAGAAAATTCCAAGAAAAAAGAATTTTGAATCAAGAGAAATATTTGTTTTGGTTTGACATTTATAATATAATATACAAATTTAACAAACTGTTGAAACAAATTCATTTTAAAACTTTTTCTTCTGAAAGCATCAAAATGGGATGTTTCAATATTGTTGGAACTTTTTTCTATTTTTTCTTCAAAACAAAATTTTGGCATAATTGGCACAACTTCTCAAAGCACTTTGATTTCAATGGAACTGCACTGTCTGACAGAAAATGATTCCAGCAAAGTTTCTTCGATCAGCTCTAGACTGGTATAATGAACAGAAGTCTCAATATGCTAACTACCTAGCCATTAGCACATGTTTCATAGCTGGATTTTTCTAAATGGGGCTCTATATAAATAGCTTGATACACCACCTTGCCTATGGGAGCATGAGTACCACCTTTTTTGGAAAACTTGACCTACTATAGATGAGTCACAGTCAAATTGGTCATTATTTAGTCAAATTGGTCATTACTTTAGTTTACTTGTGGAAGTATGCTAAACTGAAGGCAGTCTACCCAAAAGATAAAAATATAAGGCACCTGCATGGATGATATTGATCACCAACATTGAGGGTCAGACTTACCATCAGAAGTTAAAGTACAATGGAGCCCAGCTCCTATTACTCTGCTAAGAGCAGAAGGGATCTTCTTCTCCATTACCTGACTTACTATTGTTTTAACATTTATAATGCAGTAGCACCTGGAGCCATCAGCCATGTCACGATTCCATGTTGCTAGGTACAAACATACTATTGTGATTGTCCCTGATCCAAGGACCTTCCAATCTAACTGATCAGACATAAGAGGTAGATGGGACAAATGAGAGTTAGGTTGGTGGGAAGTGAGGAGGAGGAAGTAACAAAACAACCTGGCCCCACCTCTCCAGCTCAAGTAGATTCATGCTATCAGAGGTTCCCCAGAACAGCTGCCTGGAGGACTGCTCTAAAAAGGAGTTTCCCAGTGTAAAGCAATCTTTAATTAATTTCCATGGGGCTGATGAGGGGGACAAAAAGCTGCTGCCTGGTTCATACACTCTTGCCTGTGGTGCATGCACTCCTAAGCCTTTTGCAAATTCCACACACCAAACAATCCTTCTGGGAAACATAGGAAAGGAGGGGAAGGGCAGGCAACAGAGTCAACTGAACCCACTCTTCTGCATGTGAGGGGTGAGATCTGGGTTTAGAAATTTCTCTTCATGCACAGATCCAGAGGGTGCGATTTCAGCCACTAACTGTAAATCGAAACATCCAGCTTTGCTGGCTTTATCACTAGAAGAAACCTACCAATTACGATATTGTGTTGCTGCAGGGATCAGCTAACTAGTTACAGACCAGTTCTTTACAATGCCTTATAGGGGAAAAATCATGGCAGGCAAGAGAAAGGAATACAAACTGCTATTGGTATTCCAATGTCACAGATCACGATGGGGACCCCATTGTGCCAAGCACTGTAAAAACATATAACAGAAAATGCCTGCCCCAAACGACTTGTGACTTTAAATAGAAGACAAAAGGTAGGGCTAATGATCTAACACATTACCAGAGTGACTGGAATGGTGGGTGGCAAATGTCATGTTAGTTGTCCAGGGGGGAGGTCCAAACCATGTTTTTTCCTTTTTATTTTAAGTACAGATGGTGTGAGATGGGGGTAAGGGGGAGGAGATGAGTTAATAGAAGCATGGTGTGGTGTATTAAACTGTAAAAATTGCCAGCTGACACTTTAAACCAAGGCCCTGCTTGCAGGCTAGGGAGATCTGTAGAGAACTGTGCAATCTGGGTCTTGCCAAGTGAGTTTACAGACAGATCACTAGAGTAAGATGGGTGAGGTGTGCCCCTCTGTTTTAGGAAGCAGTCTGTTTTTGACTCTCTCTGATTCTGGATTTTTTGTATATTGTTCTGACTTCTAGAAATAGTCATGTTACATTGTAAACTTCGAGCAGGAATACTGTATATTTTTGTCCGATTTCTCTGTTTGTATGTCAACCTAAGCATAATACATGGAAGTAAGAGAAAGAGAGGGAGTATGGAATGGGGGCAGAGGAGAGGAAATAATAGAGAGAAGAAAGGAGGGGAGCAGAGAGAAAAATTTCAATATGAGAGCCTGAGAGGGGGTGGGCTGGAGTTGGAGGAAATAACCAATCAGCAATGAAACAAAATATCCAGACTCAAACCATAACACAAAAATTTGTCAATAGTTCCAAAGTGCTGCTGATAATGCCGCTTGCTGTCTTGGCTCTGAGACCCTTCTTGGGGAGTAGAATCTCTTAGCCACCAGAGACTGCTTTCACACTGAGCCTCCATAACTGGGGAGCAGAATTGAAAGACTCTGCAAGACGATTATATCTCAAGATGATTATATACAGTATAATTTTTCTAAACAAAAATAACAAAATACAATACTTCACCTTCAATTTGAATTGAATTTGAAATAGTATTTAGTACTGGATATAAATGTATTGTCCTATATTCTTGTTGGGCTGGAGGTGGTAGATCTCACTGCCCCAAATCCTCTGAAATCCACTTTTATAGAGCCCAGCTATCCAGGCTGAATGTGGCTCGAGTGCATTTTGCCTTTAATGATTAGTAATCTTCAAGGCAAATATTGCTTGATTTAATCCTGTGTGCCTCGATGGGCCAAGGATTGCTGATTCAGCCCTCTGTCATGTCAGTTCCCATTTAGGGGAATAAATTAGAGCTGGCTGGAGATAACCTGGCACTAATTGGGGAATCAGGGACCGCTGCTGCCTAATTAGCCCTGGGCTGTATAAAAGCCTTGGGGGGGGGGCAGAACCTAAATGGGGAGCAGAAAGAAAGGAAAAAGTCAGGGAGTTGTAGCAGTAAGGTAATGATTCCCTCTCTGTCTCTTGTAGACAGTGAAGATCTAACTGTACATGTTGAAATGGTGGTGGGGACAAGCCTATGAATAAACTACATCAGTGGTTACTATCCTGAGGGTCTCATTGACTTTGTGGACCTAGCAGAGGCAGGAGCGGGGGGGCCCTGCTGTGCTCTGCTACACTCACTTCAATGGGACAATTGTCATGAGTATGGTATCAGGATTTGGGTCTGATCTGTAAGTCAACTGGAGTCTTCCCATTGACTTCAAAATAACTTGGATCAAGCCCTTAATCCATAAACAATTTCAATGGATTTATTAAGAGATGCTGTAAAGACATACAAGAAACCTGACAACAGCAGCAAGAGTTCAAGGTGGAAGTTCAGCTTCCACTTTGAATGTCTTGGCTCTTTCTTGTTTGTGGTCTTTCAAATAGCTTTGTGGTACTTAATTAGCTGTAGCTTTGCATGCTCAGCTTTCAATTTCACCTCTGTCCCAACCCTGGGTCCAAAAACATGTGTAGCTAGAAAGTTAACATAGTGTTGTATTGACAAGTTTTACATTGCACAAAATTACCCTTTTTTCAAATTAACTGATTCAGAGTGAATTCCTTTTACACAGTGTAAAAGGGGTAAATCTTTGGGGAAAATATATCTATGAAATAGAGAATGTTTGTTTGAGGATATGCTTTTTTTTTTTTAAAGTGGTTGAAATGTTGCCACTTTTCTATAATTTTTTTTCCTAAAATAAGTAGTTTGGAATTCCTCTAGCTGAGCATATAGCATTATCCATATTACACACTTCCCTTTGCAAAGTCCTTTGTTTTCAAGTGCTTTTTATTTTTAGGGTTGTGCGGTTTTTTGTTTTTGTTTGTTTGGGGTTTTTTGGTGTGGTGTGTGGGTTTTTTTTTTTTTTAAACTTTCTGTGCTCAATATGTCTAATTAGGACTGGTCTGGAGTCAGTCCCAATGATGCAATATATTTCACATTCTCTCAAAGCTTTATCTTTAATTTCCTTCCCTGTCTAGAAGGACGAGTGAGACACCTTTGAGGCTGATATAAAATCTTTTTATATAGGGTATTTATATGGTCTCTATTACCATAGCATCTGAATACTTTTCAGTCTTGAGTATTTATCTTTACAACACAGTTTTAAGGTAGAGAAGTACTGTTATAATTTTTCAGGTAGAGAACTAGAGAAACTCAGTTACATAGCCAAGATCACATACAAAGTTGGCGGTAGAGCAGGGAATTGAGCCCAGGTCTCATAAGGCCCTGGCTAGCAGGCCAGCCACTGTTCCATCCTTCCAAATCAATGTGTATTTAAGTGCAGTATCTTTATTTTTAAGGGGGATATATACTCTCAAAACCCCTCAATGTACTCCTTGTATGTGCTACCTTAACACTGCAGGCCATACTTTCAAAAGTACAAAAATAAGAACATATCTTGCATGCTCATTATACTCAAACTGTGTTTATATGCAAACATTTCAAGCTTCAATGTGAAACATCAGGTTTTGAGGGAGGAAACGCTGACCTATATTTTCACTAACCTGCACACTTGTAACTTGTATTAATCACCAAAGCAATTTAGAATGTTGTTTTGGGCCTGCTCCTGTTGAATTAGTGACTTTAGGAGGAGCAAGATTAGGCCTTCAATAAAAATATTTATTTGTAGCAAATCCATTTTTTTTCCTTAGTGGGGAAGGGATAAATCTTTTGAAAGCGTTCTTTGCTGTGATCTTTACTCCACATTCCAAAGGGAAGAACTCATGTTTATGCTCCAAAAGGTTGAGAGCTGAACAGATATTGCTTCCTGTATAATCCAATTGACACATACTTGTTAAAATATTATGTGTGAAGTATTTAGGACAGATTTAAATGCAGTATGAAGTGAAGGGATTTACATAATATTGGACACTGATGCCATATTTGAAATGCCAACACCATCTCTCATAATTGAAAGCATAGTAGCTTAGCAAAGAATAATTTATTAAAACCAAACTACTGTTTCATTAAAGCATTAAAATTTGCTGTATGGAATAGCCCTAGGGCAGCATTCTCAAATAATAGTGAATTGCTATTCTAATCCACAATTGAACATTTTAATAAGTGTGATAAATGACTCACAAAGGGCTTGAGGTTTCAATGTCAGTGGAATTAGAATCAGTCAGAGAGGCTGGGCATGGGTGATAGATGAAGAGGATTTTTGTGGTAAGCAGTTTGCAATGTCAGGACAATACCAGCTTATTGAACTCTTGGAGGCCAAACTCCTCTCCATTTGTCACCTTGTTGCCTGCAGACATAGATGTACATAGAGCAATAGTCTTACATTCTTTATCAGCCTAATATATTCTCATAACTCCTGGACAGTTCTGAAAAAGATCAGAAGGGGAAGCATTTTTTAATGAATCTCTGAGAAAATTAAAAAGGTAAAACAAGAACAGCATTGTTTTAAATTAAGAGATCCAATATATTGCTGAACACTTTAGCACTGGAAGCATTCTTTATCTAATATCCACATTACAGGCAAGTTCCTGGTACAGCTAACATTTCTGCTAAGAGGTTTTTTTTTTTTTTTTTTACAGGTATGGTAGTTTCTAATGTGTATGTTTTCATTAGTCAGTTTGAGTCTTTTTGCAGTATGGAAGAAATTAAATCAGATGATCATTAGCTAAGTACCTTCATAGCTGCATTTATGTCCTCTTATCTCCTCATATGGAAGCTATTGCTTCATTTGTTGCCCTTTTCTGTACCTTTTCCAATTCCAATATTTTTTTTTGAAATGGGATGACTAGATCGGCGCACAGGACTCAAGATATGGGTGTACCATGGATTTATATAGAGACAATATGACATTATCTATCTTGCTCTCTATCCTTTCCTAATGAGTCCCAACATTAGCTTTTTTGACTGCCACTGCACATTGAGTGGATGTTTTCAGAGAACTATCCACAGTGACTCCAAGATCTTTGAGTGATAACAGATAATTGAGATCTCCATTTTATATGTATAGCTGAGATTGTTTTTCAATATGCATTACTTTGCATTTATCAACATTGAATTTCACCTGCATTTTGTTACCCAGTCACCCAGTTTTGTAAGATCCCTTTAACTCTTAACAGTCTGCTTTGGTCTTAACTATCTTGAGGAGTTTTGTATGTGTCATCACGTGCATACAGCCAAACGTCTGTTCTCTTTGTGTGCTGTCCCAGCTCTACGCACACCTGGCACAGCAGACCTTAATTGATGCCCAATGACCACAAGATCTGTTAAGATACAAAGGCACCCAGCCAGGTTTGTTGTCGACAAAGCACAGTAATAGCACCCGTCAGACTTTATGGGGATGCTAAGAAATGTATGCCTGTGACAATGGACACAGCTCTGTAATGGGGGGACTTTCCATTCCCCCAAAGGCTGGCCAAAAACACTCCCTTTGAGACTCAATTTTATACATCAGTGCAAAGAAGTTACATATTACATCTGAAATAGTTACTGCCCTCTGATGTGGGTTGTTACCAACCATTACCTTGTTGATGTTGGTTTGATCAAAACATCTCTATGCATCACACTGTCATCCTAACCTCATCTTTAGGATGGGTCAGTGTGTTCTTGTTACCTTTTGTGGCAGGAGGATGTTTGTACCATACTTCGAATCAGTGTTCTAGTACCATCATTCTGGAGTGTGTTTGTATGAGTGTCTTTTGCCTAGCTTTTCTTAAGAAGGGGTGTGTTTTTGCAATACTAGCCCTGTTCTTGCCAGGTTCTGTAAGCTTGCAAGCAGGCAGAGTCTGACTTCTGCTAACTTGGCTTCTTTGATTTTATATTAGCAAAGCTTGACCATTACTTTAGTTCAGACCTTAGGCTTCACTCTGGGCTTCCGATACAAGGCTTTGTCTCAGGCTCTCTTTTTACTACAGTATCAGCTTCAAATTTTGCCACCTCACTTTATACCCCTTTTCCAGATCATTTCTGAATATGTTGAATAGGACTGGTCCCAGTACAGAGCCTTGAAGGACACCAGTATTACCTCTCCCCATTCTGAAAATTGACCATTTATTCCTACCCTGAGTTCCTTTCTTTTAACCAGTTATTGATCCATGAGAGGACCTTCCCTCTTATCCCATGAGAGCTTACTTTGCTTAAGAGACTTTGGTGAGCAACCTTGTCAAAGGCTTTCTGAAAATCTAAGTACATTATATCCACTGGATCCCCCTTGTCTCCATGCTGGTTGACCCCCGCAAAGAATTCTAATAGATTGGTGAGGTCTGGTTTCCCTTTACAAAAAAACATGTTTACTCTTCGCCAAAAACCCGTGTTTACCTGTGTCTGGCAATTTTGTTCTTTACTATAGTTTCTACCAATATGCCTGGTTAGGCTTACCAGCCTGTAATGGCTAGGATCCCCTCTGGAGCTTTTTTTTTTTTTTTTTTTTTTTTTTTTTTTTTTTTAAAATGGTGCCATATTTACTATTCTCCAGTAATCTGGTACGGAAGCTGATTTAAATGATAGGTTACATACCAGAGTTACTAGTTCTGCAATTTCATATTTGAGTTCATAGATACTAAGGTCAGAAGGGACCATTATGATCATCTAGACCGACCTCCTGCCCAACATAGGCCACTAGGCCACAGAATCTCACCCACCCACTCCTGCGAAAAACCTCTCACCTATGTCTGAGCTATTGAAGTCCTCAAATCATGGTTTAAAGACTTCAAGGAGCAGAGAATCCTCCAGCAAGTGACCCATGCTACAGAGGAAGGCAAAAAACCTCGGGGCCCCTTCAATCTGCCCTGGAGAAAAATTCCTTCCCAACCCCAAATATGGCGACCAGTTAAACCCTGAGCATATGGGCAAAATTCACCAGCCAGACACTACAGAAAATTCTTTCCTGGGTAACTCAGATCCCATCCCATCACAGGCCATTAGGCCTATTTACCATGAATATTTAAAGATTAATTAATTACCAAAATCATGTTATCCCATCATACCATTTCCTCCATAAACTTATTCAGTTTAATCTTAAAGCCAGATTTTTTTTTTGCCTCCATTGCTTCCCTTGGAAGGCTATTCCAAAACTTTCAAGTCTAAACTTCCCAATGACCAGTTTATATCCATTTGTTCTTGTGTCCACATTGGTACTGAGCTTAAATAATTCCTCTCCCTCTCTGGTATTTATCCCTCTGATATATTTATAGAGAGCAATCATATCTCCCTTCATCCTTCTTTTAGTTAGGCTAAACAAGCCAAGCTCCTTAAGTCTCCTTTCAGAAGACCAGTTTTCCATTCCTCGGATCATCCTAGTAGCCCTTCTCTGTACCTGCTCCAGTTTGAATTCATCCTTCTTAAACATGGGAGACCAGAACTGCATACAGTATTCCAGGTGAGGTCTCACCAGTGCCTTGTATAACGGTACTAAAACCTCCTTATCCCTACTGGAAATGACTCTCCTGATGCATCCCAAGACCACATTAGCTTTTTTCATGGCCGTATCACATTGGCGGCTCATAGTCATCCTATGATCAACCAATACTTCAAGGTCCTTCTCCTCCATTACTTCTAATTGATGCGTCCCCAGCTTATAACTAAAATTCCTGTTATTAATCCCTAAATGCATAACCTTACACTTCTCACTATTAAATTTCATCCTATTACTGTTACTCCAGTTTACAAGGTCATCCAGATCCTCCTGTATAGTATCCTGATCCTTCTCCGAATTGGCAATACCTCCCAGCTTTGTATGATCTGCAAACTTTATTAGCACACTCCCACTTTTTGTGCCGAGCTCAGTAATAAAAAGATTAAATATGATTGGTCCCAAAACTGATCCTTGAGGAACTCCACTAGTAACCTCCCTCCAGCCTGACAGTTCACCTTTCAGTAGGACCCGCTGTAGTCTCCCCTTTAACCAATTCCTTATCCACCTTTCCATTTTCATATTGATCCCCATCTTTTCCAATGAAACTAATAATTCCTCATGTGGCACGGTATCAGATGCCTTACTGAAATCTAGGTAGATTAGATCCACTGCTTTTCCTTTGTCTAGAAAATGTTACTTTCTCAAAGAAGGAGATCAGGTTGGTTTGGCATGATCTACCTTTTGTAAAACCATGTTGTATTTTGTCCTATTTACCACTGACTTCAATGTCCTTAACTAATTTCTCCTTCAAAATTTTTTCCAAGAGCTTGCATACTACAGATTTCAAACAAACAGGCCTGTAGTTACCCAGATCCCTTTTTTCCCCTTTCTTAAAAATAGGAACCATGTTAGCAATTCTCCAGTGATACGGTACAACCACTGAGTTTACAGATTCATTAAAAATCCTTGCTAATGGGCTTGCAATTTCAGGTGCCAATTCCTTTAATATTCTTAGATGAAGATTATCTGGGCCCCCCGATTTAGTCCCATTAAACTGTTTGAGTTTCACTTCTACCTCAGATATGGTAATATCTACTTCCATATCCTCATTCCCATTTGTCATGCTACCATTATCCCTAAGATCCTCCTTAGTCTTATTAAAGACTGAGGCAAAGTATTTGTTTAGATTTTGGGCCATGCCTAGATTACCCTTAACCTCCACTCTATCCTCAGTGTTTAGCAGTCCCACTTCTTCTTTCTTTGTTTTCTTCTTATTTATATGGCTATAGAACCTTTTACTATTGGTTTTAATTCCCTTTGCAAGGTGCAACTCTACTTGACTTTTAGCCTGTCTCACTTTATCCCTACATGTTCTGACCACAATAAGGTAGCTTTCCTTGCTGATCCCTCCCATCTTCCACTCCCTGTATTCTTTCTACTTTTTTTTAATCACCTCTCTGAGATGCTTGCTTATCCAGCTTGGTCTACAACTCCTGCCTATGAATTTTTCTCCTTTCTTCCAATAGCTTCTGCAGCTTTGATTTAAAGTGATCCTAAGCCTCCTCTACATTTAGATCCATAAGTTCTTCAGTCCAATCCACTTCCCTAACTAATTTCCTTAATTTTTGAAAGTCAGCCCTTTTGAAATAAATGCTAGTTGCAGATTTATTTTTGGTAATCCTTCCGTTCAGCATGAACTGAATTGGCTCATGATCACTTGAACCAAGATTATCCCCTACAACCATTTCTTCATAGAATCATAGAATCATAGAATATCAGGGTTGGAAGGGACCCCAGAAGGTCATCTAGTCCAACCCCCTGCTCAAAGCAGGACCAAGTCCCAGTTAAATCATCCCAGCTAGGGCTTTGTCAAGCCTGACCTTAAAAACCTCTAAGGAAGGAGATTCTACCACCTCCCTAGGTAACGCATTCCAGTGTTTCACCACCCTCTTAGTGAAAAAGTTTTTCCTAATATCCAATCTAAACCTCCCCCATTGCAACTTGAGACCATTACTCCTCGTTCTGTCATCTGCTACCATTGAGAACAGTCTAGAGCCATCCTCTTTGAAACCCCCTTTCAGGTAGTTGAAAGCAGCTATCAAATCCCCCCTCATTCTTCTCTTCTGCAGACTAAACAATCCCAGCTCCCTCAGCCTCTCCTCATAAGTCATGTGCTCTAGACCCCTAATCATTTTCGTTGCCCTTCGTTGTACTCTTTCCAATTTATCCACATCCTTCCTGTAGTGTGGGGCCCAAAACTGGACACAGTACTCCAGATGAGGCCTCACCAGTGTCGAATAGAGGGGAACGATCACGTCCCTCGATCTGCTCGCTATGCCCCTACTTATACAACCCAAAATGCCATTGGCCTTCTTGGCAACAATTTCTTCTATGAGGTCCTCACTATTCACCAAAACCAAATCTAAAATGGCATCCCCTCTAGTCAGTTCAGCAACTACTTGATGAAGGAATCCATCAGCTATCGCATCTATGAAAATCTGAGCCCTATTATTATGACTAGCAGTCGGCCTCCAGTCTGTATCTGGGAAGTTAGTCTCCCATGATCATGAAATTTCCATTAGTATTTACTTTATTAAAAACATTAAAAAGGGCTCTATCCATATCCAAATTAGATCCCAGAGGTCTATAACACACCCCAAGCACTATCCCAGGGGAGGATCTTATAGTTTTCTTCCCCAATGTAATTTTTGCCCACACAGACTCTGTCTTATCCATTCTATCGCTTCTTATTTCTTTACATTCTACCTCATCATTGATATACAATGCTACTCCACCACCTTTACCTTTATTTCAGTCTTTCCTAAACAGCACATGTCCTTCAATACCTGTAGTCCAGTCATGACTACTATTCCACCATGTTTCTGTTATCCCTATAATATCTGGTTTTACTTCCTGCACCAGTAGCTCTAGTTCCTCCATTTTGTTACCTAGGCTCCTTGCATTGGTGTACAAACATTCTAATTTTTGCTGTTGGGCCTCGCTCACATTCTGTACCCTATTAGGCACGGTCATTCTACAGCCAGTATAACCTATTAGACTGGTATCCACACTGTCCTTCCTCCTTATATACATTCTCCTGCCCACGTCTGTATCCTTTCTTACTTCGTTTCTTCCCTCTCAATGCTAAAATCCGGCGTGGAGATTACCTGGACATCTCCCAACCATCTCCCCCAAATTCCTAGTTTAAAGTTCCTTCAGGACTCTGGGTAAATGCCATCCAGTCCTGGTGACTTATTACTGTTGAATTTATAAGTTTGTTCCAAACCAACTCTAATGACACCTCAATCTGGCACAGTTTCTGAGGCTTGTCACCTAAAAAGAATGGCTCAGGTTTGGGAATCTCCTTCATATCCTCAGTCATGAAGACCGGTGCAAAATATTCATTTAGCTTCTCCCCAACAGCTTTATTTTCCTTGAGTTGCTCCTTTAGCATCTCAATCATCCAGTGTCTCACTAGTTCTTTAGCAGGTTCCCCACTTCTAATGTACCTAAATGGTTTGGGGTTACTTTTTGAGTGTTTAGCTAGTTGCTCTTTAAATTCTTCTTTGCCTAATTATATTTTTACACTTCACTTTCCAGAGTTTATGTGCCTTTCTATTTTCCTCAATAGGATTTAACTTCTACTTTTTAAAGGATGCTTTTTTGCTTCTAACAGATTCTTTTCCTTTTTTAGCAATGGTGACAATTTTTTGCTCCTCTTACTATGTTTGTTTGTTTTTTGTTTTTTGTTTTTAATTCGGGGTATGCATTTAAATTAAGCCTTTATTATGGTGTCTTTAAGAAGCTTCCATGCAGCTTACAGGGATTTCACTTTTGGCACTGTACCTTTTAGTTTCTGTTTCACTAACGTCCTCATTTTTGTGTAGTCCCCCTTTCTGAAATTAAATGCTACTGTAGTGAGCTACTTTTGATGTTCCCTCCACACAGGGAAGTTTAAATTTTATTATGCTAGGATCACTATTGCCAAGCAGTTCAGGAATATTCACCTCTTGGATCAGATCCTGTGCTCCACTTAGGAGAGTCAATTCTTTATTTAGTCCTTATGTGGGTTCCAGGGCTAGCTGCTCCAAAAAGCAGTGATTTGAGGTGTCGCACTTTATTTCTGGGTACATGTCACCACAGAATGAGATGCAATCAATATGGGGATAGTTAAAACCCTCCAGTATTATTGATGAGGGTGTTGTTTTTTAGGTTTTTTTTGTAGGCTCTCTAATCTCCCTGAGCATTTCAAAGTCACTGTCATCACCCTGGTCAGGTGATTGGTAGTACATCCCTACTGCTATATTCTTATTCTTCAAGCATGGAATTACTATCCACAGAGATTCTATGGTACTGTTTGATTACTTTAAGATGTTTACTTCATCTGACTACTTTCTTTCACATATAGTGTCACTCCCCCACCAGCATGACCTATTCTGTCCTCCTGTTATATTTTATACCTTGGTATTAGCATGTCCCATTGATTATCCTCATCTCATCAAGTTTCTGTGATACCTATTAAGACAATATCCTGATTTAACATGAGGCACTCAAGTTCACCCAGCTTACTATGTAGACTTATAGCATTTGTATAGAAGCACTTAAAAAGTGACTTTTTTTAATTGTCTGCTGTTATGTGATGTAATTGAATGGGACTCTTTTTCATTTGACTGTTTCTCTTCAGATCTTACTCATATTTTATCACTTTCCATACTCCCCTCCTTAGTCGGATATAGAGAATCTCCATTAACACATCCTCCTCTAAGGGATATCTCAGTCCAAACCACATGCTCTTCCATTCCTGTCAGCTTTCCCCCAGCCCTTAATTTAAAAACTGCTCTATGACCTTTTTAATTTTATGTGCCAGCAATCCGGTTCCATTTTGGTTTAGGTGGAGCCCATCCTTCCTATATTGGCACCCCCTTTCCCAAAAGGTTCCCCAATTCCTAATAAATCTAAACCCCTCCTCCCTACACCATCGTTTCATTTATACATTGAGACCCTGCAGTCCTGCCTGTCCCTGTGCATGGAACTGAAAGCATTTCAGAGAATGCTGCCATAAGGCCCAGGCTTCAGCCCAAGCCCAAATGTCTATACTGCAATTAAACAGCATTGTAGCTCATGTCCTTGAACCTGAGTCAACCGACACAAGCCAGTGTAGACATACCCTTAGATTCAGGCTGTAGCTTGCTCAATAAGTTGGGGCTGATTCTTCACTGCCTTGTGTCTGGTACAAAAAAGAGTGAAAAGTGGGTGTAAAATGCTACCTTTATAATTTTGTAGACCTGTTTTGCACTCGCTTTGCATAAATGAAAATGTCTACATAAGGTGTAAAGTAGTGGAGAATCTGGCCCCTTGCATTACTTCTAGCCACAAGTTAATGATGAATGAAACCAAAACTACACAGGCAATTAAAATCTTACTAAATTTACAACCCAAGTATACTTTTGTACATGTGAAAAACATTGGTGCTCTTCATATTATGCATTTGTCCTTCCGTATCATGCATCTATGAAAAAACTCTGAAGGCTAAAGGGGGTATGAAATGAAACTTAAGTGATTAGAATGGGCCTATTGGGAATACAAGGTATCCATCATAAGCTCATGGAGAAATGGCTGTATCTCTACAGATGTCACAGACATCTAGCCTGTTAATTTCAGGAGAAGTTAGAAGTCTGTGCTAAGCTTCTCTCCATTTTGCCAAAGGATAGCAAGTTTCCAAAAAGGGGAAGCTTACTTGAACCCAAGAAAGTAACGAGTCCTCATTTTGTGTGTGCAAATTGGCCTTTGAATACATAATTACCACATTTTGTATATGCAGACTTAAATCCGTTCTCATTTTTTGCTGGTGTAAATATGTTGCTAGGTTTAGAAAATTTGACAGAGAACAGTTCTGTCTGGCATGGTACTAGGAAAAATCACTAGCATGTAGCACAATGTTAATAGTGGCATGAAAACAAAATGTCAAAATAATTGCTATTGGCAAATGTGATTGTCAATGAAAACCAGAGAAAAATTAAAAAATACCTATCCTACTTACTTTCTTTCAATAAAATATTCCTTTCCTTCACTACAGCTATTCCTTCATTTCCTAGTTTCTCCTTTTCTGTCTCCCACTCCTTTTTACTTTCCCATTACTTTTTAGTCATTTTGTTTTCTTTTTTGTTTTCCTTTCTCTCTCTCTCTCTCTCTCTGAGGTCCATACAAATTGGAATTGGGTTCAATGGGAATTTTTGGATGCACACACTCTCTCATAATCAGACTCTCTCTTTCTCTCTGAAAAAAACAGCAGAGAACTTCAAGCTTTCAGAGATGTTTGCATGTGTTGCAGTAGCTGAGGGGGGAGAGAAGGGGAAATTGGAAATTGGAAGAGCTATTCTTTGCTTTGCAGTTTTAGTGAACTTGGTATAACTAATTAAGTTAATAAGGCTTGACTGACATTTCCATCATTTTCGGGACAGGTAGAATATTTGTTTGACTATATGCTATCTATCAAACAGATACAATCCTTCATAGCATGTGATCTGATCCAGCATACATTTTGGAAAAAAAGGAAGGTAAACTCAAGGGGAACCCCCCTCCCCCAGATTTGAAAGATTTTATTTTTTTCCTTTTCTCCCATCTTTTCACTTCTAAAACTGAAACATACAAACATTGCTATATAAGGGAAGGATCTGCATAAAGAGAGAGGCAGACATTTTTCTCTGTTAACAGACAAGTCCAAACCTCTGACATGTCTATAAATGTTGGAGAAATTTGGGTTCAAAGTTAGGAACTAGGGCTATCTATATATTGGTAACATTGCCATCTATCCAGTTTGGAACACCTATTGTCTGATTTGAACAGATTTGGTCTGTTTGCAAGGAATTTGATTTATATAGAACAAAGCTAATTTAAATAAAAGTAAAGTTAGCACATTTCAGAGGAATCTTAGAATTTTTGTGCCAAAATAACAAACCTGCATACCTGAGACTCAAAACAACTTCTACATTACTTACTCTACCAGTTGGATTCATAACAAACAAAATAAATAAATTAGTACGGTCTTATATTTTATGCACTAATCTAATCCTGGATGATTAAATTGTACTGAAATAAATAAGATCCTAATTCTTCACCATTACAATCAATAGAAATGTTGCCACTGACATCAGTGGGAACCAGATCAGGTTGCAGTGAATTATGGGCATGTGTTTAAACCAGCTACAAGGCATAAAACCAAGGTCAGCATTGGCCATAAGAAGGAACACTGAACAATGATATCCAATCTATTTCTAGTCCTCTTCAACGACCAAGAGGAAGAGAAGAGGCATTTCTGCTGTTACTGCCGCATAATGTTTGTTTCTGGTAGGACTTTTGCTACTGCTTTGTTTAGTCTAGTTTTTAAATGTGTAAGGTAAATTTAAATGTCTCAGCCTCCCTTAAGGAACTCTCAGATAACCTAAGTTTAATCAATTTCACATTTAGGAAGTTTTTTCATGATATTCAGCCTAATTTTTCCTAATTCTATTCTATTATTTAATCTTTGCAAAGCACTTTAAAGATAGTGTTGTAAAAGAACAAAATATTATTACTCAAATTTGTGTGCCTTTGAATTATCTGAATAATAATAATAATGTCCACATACTATGTCCTACCTTTTTTAGATAAACTGTAGAGGGCTAGGGCTAATCTTTTCTATGCCAGGTAAATAAGCTTGCATGTGTGGACTGCAATGCAAAATTCAGCCCTATGTATAGATTAAAATCATTTAACTGGAAAATTCATTTTTTGCTTGGAGGACTATTGAAGGAAGACCACAGCAAAAATACATGGACTAGATATGCTGCCTTTAGACTAGAGATGCTGTGTATTGTTTGCTTCACAGGAGTCCAAGGTCTGATGTTGGACTGGGATTGATGAATCCAGAAAAAGGTAAAGGACAGCTTTAAAACATCAGAGTAATGTAAAAGGGAACTGATTATGTCTGTCCATTCATGGAATATGGGTATATTGTATAATTAGGGCCAGAGGGCGACTGTTTCTCTTCTGAATATTCTGTGAGGGGGCAAAAGGCACAATGAGTCTGTTCCCCTCCTCCACTCATGTACCCTGGCAGTTCCTGGGATTGGAAGTACACAGGAGCTGCTCTGCTCTGCTCTGCTCCTGCATCTGCTAGGACACACATCACTCAGTGTTGGTAATGAGGATTGGCTATCCCTTCCTCGCACTCTTGCTTTGCACCAATCTATGGAGCATGTCAGCAGCCCTGAAAACACCAGTCTGCACTATCCTGAAACCCCTAAAAAATGATGAATCTACGCATGCACACCCGCACACACACAGGCCTTTGGGAAGGGATTGGTACAACATACTATCCGTATTGCAGTTCAGAGCCCAGATGGTACATTTTGGAACTACTTTAAAAGAGTGCTATTGTCTCTTATGCTGCTTCAGAATATCCACTAACAAAAGCTTGTATATGATATACATTTAATATATTTCACAAAATATATGCTTTGCAAGTCCCACTGTTCTCATTAAGAGCAAATTGAGTTTTACTGCAGGTTCCTGCACTGTTGCCTAGGATTAGATGCCTGGGATGTTTTTCTTGCACATGCATCTTGGTGATCTATATTTGGTTTTTCAACCCGACTCAGAATGATTCCAACTAAACTTGCTCCCAACCAATTCTGCCTCACCTCTATGGCTGCAGTAGCATGATTTGGTCCTAAAAGTTTAAGGCTGCTGTTCAATACTCAGTATCAGTTCAGAAGTGACATATAGCAGGGTACAGGCTTATGCGAGTAGTTCTGTGTCTGGGACAAACCAACAGGCTGGTGGTCAACTAGGTGAGCCACATAATAAATGATCACTCTTCTTAGTCAAAATTTCCCCTAATGTCAAGGGGAAATTTTCCTGTGTAAGGAATTATGAATAGGGCCATTTACTGTGTTCATTTGGGGCCAGTATTTGTTATAGACTTTCAGAAACATTGCTTCTCAAAATAAGGGTTACTTGGATTAATCTCATTGACTAGTACTTCACTAGCAAATTTAAAGCTTGCACTAGTTAGTCAATATACCACCATTGGCCTACCACTGCCCTGCTTAATTATTTTCACAGCATTACCAAAGATTTTATTTCAGACTTTTCTTTGTCTTTTTGTTTTGTTTCTTTGTTTTATATAGTATTCCTCTGACAATCTCAGATACAATCAGTAGTTCCTAACATAGTGTAAACTACTATTTATTCAAGGGGGAAATAATAAAATGACATTACAATTCTGGATTTCCTAGATCCACAAATTTGATTTTGTTTACAAATTATTATTAATAATTTAGGGAAATTAGAGAACGTATAAACAAAAATAGACAGAAACCAATGGATTTCATACCTGCAGTGCATCCATGATTTATTCAGTGCAATTTTTTTTTGGGAAGGGGATAATAAGAAAGCTAACTTCTGCATGTTAGGTGGTTTATTTGGTTTATTTTTTTATATGAAGAAAATGAGATTCTTACCACTCCTAGAATATGAGATAAACTGATAGTCATTTACATTACACTTCTGTACAATGGTCAGAATACAGAGAAACTGTTGAATAGAAAATTGTGGCATGCACAACTATGGTGATTCTTAGAGTTAACTATTATCCCAACCATAGCCGTACTCATTGTCATATTGTTCACATTTTTTAAAATGCATCTTGTGTTCCATGTCTTCCTGTGCCTTTATCCCATTGAGTTTCCAATCCTGAGTGGAGCTTTTGGGGCACTATCACTATATAATAATTTTGGTTGGTCCAGTGATACTCCTAAATTTATTTTGTATATGTTCTCTTCCATCTTGCTATCTGGCTCTGTGAACAAACTCCCATTGGCTTCATTAGGAGTTCCCAAGAAGGGCAAGGCTGGGGCTCTTAAATCACTAGAGTTACCAGAACATTGCCGATAGCCAGCCCTTTTATCTAACTGCCACCATACTTTATACACCAGTGTTGAGCAACCTGCAGCCCACAGGCCACATGTGGCCCATCAGGGTAATCCGCTGGCGGGCTGCCAGATGGTTTGTTTACATTTGCATGGCCACCAGCCGCTCCCAGTGGCTGTGGTTCACAGTTCCTGGCAAATTGGTGTGTGGGAAGTGGCGGCCAGCATGTCCCTGCGGCCCATGCTGCTTCCCGCAGCTACCATTGGCCACGAACGGTGAACTGTGGCCACTGGGAGCTGCAGGTGGCCGTGCAAATGTAAACAAACCACCTGGCAGCCCACCAGTGGACTACCCTGATGGGCCGCAGGTTGCCCACCACTGTTATACACTATCTTCATTTCAGATCTGGAATGCTTCTGCAGCTATTGCTAATCCTACCTGATACAATGCAATGGGATCTCTGTAAAACTGGATCTTATTTTATCAACTTAAAAGTGAAATATGAAGATGTATGCTTCAGAAACTCATCTGATTTTAAAGGACCCTAAAAATCTGAAATTCCCATGAGTACCTATAGTCACTGAAATTCACAAGCTCCTTGCTCTGCTAGTTTCTTTTGTAGTTAACAATAAGATACAAAGTTGACTTCTTTAGTAACATTTGAAGATAAGTTGGAGATACTTTTTTGGGGAACTTTTAAAACTAAAATGTTCACATTCAATTAAAAGTCTGCTATTTGTGAAGATACCAGGCAAGTTTAGGTCTTGAGACAGCCTCCATCATAATCTTTGCCAGTTACAAATTTTGCAGATAATAAAGAACAAGGTTAGTCTCCCCTCCATCCCCTCACTCCCATTGGGGGGGAAAAGGTACTTTGGCTCCATTCTACTCTCTTATGCTGGTGTAAACCCAAAGTGACTCCATTGTTGTTAATGGAATTATTTCAGATTGACACTGATTTAACTCAGAACAGAATTTGGCCATTTGTGATTATGAATTTGTAGGTTTCCTATTACACTCTCCATATTAGGAGGTATTTATGGCCATGCAAAGGCAGTAAGGGACTTAGCTTTGCAACAATATGGAGCCTCAGATAGACATCAGGTATCAACAGTCTGGATCTTGATTAATCCACACAGAGACCTTGGACCTCCATTCTGCTCTGCATCCTTTCCCCCTGGCTGGCAGCACAACTCTTGGATACTGTACTGCCATTAGTTCCAGCATCAAAATATTCACTACTTCTCTCTCCAACGAAATTTGTGAAGCAGGAATATGTTGACGCTGCTCGGTGCAATTTTAAATCTATGGGGATTTTGGCATGGAAATTTTGTGTGCCTCTGAAGGACTCGTGTAGTGTGCTCCTTACCTCCATCTCCTGGGTGAAACATGCCCCCTTCCAGAAAAATTAAAGCTGCAACCATAGGTATTAACAGGCAGATGGGCTTTTATGGTCAGAGGGGAGGGAGTAGCATAGGTATAGCTCTGGTTCCCATCCACAGGCACTATTTGCGCCTTTTGGCAGCCCATTTCTTATTTCTCCTCTCTGCACCAAGCCCCACAGGACAACATCCATCTCAGACAAAAGCTGTAATGTTTTGGACTAAATCAACCCATAATTAACAAATCTCATTCAGGGTGAGATTCTCCCTTTCTTATTCATACTGAATAGTACATTACTCCATGATCAAATGGAACTATTTTTAGAGTCAACTGCTACTTTGCATTAATAGTGACAGAATCTGGCACTTAGAACTTCAATTGAAGTTGTTTTCATCATTAAGGTTGAAATTTTCATTTTGCTTCCATGTGGATGCTAGGGGCACAGTCCGTGTGAACAGTTAGGTCTTTTGTATCGCTCTATCAGATCACGCACTCTCCCTTTCTGCCAGTGATACGCTGTTTCCTATGATACACAAGAATATCCTTCTAAGAGTTCAAATAAATTTGTTTGTATAACTTTACATTTCATTATAATTATCACAAGGAATCCAAACCTAGACACCTAAAAATAGATTTGACATTCTTAAACAAAATCAAGATTTGTATCAATTAATAACTAAATTTCCACATGTAGCATCCCTTGGATTGTACAAAGCAGAAATCTCATCTGTTACTTTAAAGAATGTAAATTTGGAAGGGGAAAAGTCAGGATTTCTAGTTTTCAGCAACAGAGTAGCGAAAGAATAATAATCGGTCCACTGAAGAAAAGAATACACTCTGGTTTTACCACACTCCAGAGACAAGTTTCAAATTTCTATAGCATTTCTGAAAAGAATGTGATTGCACTAGGAACCAAAAGATTTGATACTACACATGCAATTTTGCTCCTGTAATCATATGACAGACTGGATTGGGTTACCTGTTTACATTTCAAATACAATCTAAACTGCAAATTCAATATTCATTTACTTGGTCCATTTTTAATGTATATTCCTATTTATACAAATATATCAATGCCCTCCAATCGACCAGAAAAGGATTCTAGAAATTCTAGAAAGTGTTAATTCAACACTCTCCTGTTGCTGATATTATTCTAACCTGAGAAAATATTAAATGAAGTCATGAAATAATGGAAAGGACAATTGTGTTAAAAAGGGCTGAGACACAGAGCAACAGAGACTGATGATACAATTACCCTTCCTCTAGAGTCTAAGCTGTGCAGTACTAATGTGATATGGGTCTGCATAGTTCAACAGTAAAGATGAAGAAACTAAGAATAATTCTCAGTTTAAAGTAGATTTTCTTTATGCTAGTAAAATACTCTGTGCATCATTGATTAGAATGCCAAGAAAGTTCCACATTGTGCCATGCTATTTGTAAAAGAAAATTCTAAAAGAGGTATTCAAATACTATTTAATGAGAAGTGGGGGAACAATTGAACAAATGTTAAGTTTTAACACCATCAATGCACTACTAATAGCAAGGAGTTGAATATTTATAGAAGCAGTAGATTAGTAAAGCTTCCTGCAAATCCTTCTATTGTTCCTCAGACATAAAATCCACATTTAGAAACTGTCTCTCTAATATTTGACTTCCCGACTATATTTTTGCATATGAGGTAATGCTGCTGGATTGATAGGTCACCTTCTCTGTATTTTACTATCTGTTTTGATTTGCAAAACTGGAACATCACATTCAGCAGGTGCAAAATATACAGGACCTGATTCTATCAGTTACACTAACTTTCTGGGCTTATCTCCATTATGTCAATGAAGTTACTCCTGATTTACACTAGTGTAGAATCAGGCCCACAGTCCTTACTGAAGGGTAAATCATGCCCTAGTCAGTAAAATCCCATGATAAGTCCAGGAATCTCAGTGAGGTCATGCAGTAGTGTAAAACCACTAAAGTGAGATCAAAATTAGATCCTTAAAATCTGTAGTTCTGTTTAGCAGGGCTAAATTCTGCTGTGTTGAACTCGTGTACATCTCAGATAACTTCACTGAATCCACTGGAATTCCTAAGGATAGAATTTGGCAGTTATTCATTTTTATTATAGTGGGTTTTTTTCTCCTTTAAGGCAGAAGTTAACATAGTTTGGTTTATTGCTGCAGCACTAGCCAAATTCATTGGCTCAATTTACATATCCTTTATATTCCTAGTCTTAAATATGTTGGTGTCACTAGTCATTTATTAAAAACTACTTTAACATGTTTTAATATGGATCATTGTCTGCCAGTTGTACTGGGGCCTGATCACTAACCACTGAAGTCATTGGGAGGTTTGCTATTGATTTATAATGGTCATGGGATCAGGCCTTTGGAGACCATGGTGCCTACATCCAGTAGTAACTTCTGGTAAAGCTCCCCTAAAATGAATGTTAAATACAGTAGCTTTACTCATCACTGAAAGAATGTTGACTTATTTTATGGCATATAGTAAAGGATTTTGTATGGTGGGGAGGAGGAATGGGGCACTTTATGGCTTAGCAGGTTCTCTGCCTTTCACACCTAAATAACTTATTAACTAGTAGCTCCTGTGACAGACTGGAAGTTACCTTGGGATACCTCTTTGGTCTGAGTCCAACTTCAATATAGACTTACTTTTATTTAAAAAAAAACATGAACTACAACTGTAGTGACATCCAGATCTTAAATCCATCCATAAATTAAAAATTACAAAGTAAACAAGTATAAGACTGCCCTTAAACATACCAGCCAGCCTCAGCCCACGCCCTCCTTAAAGAGGGGGAAAAGATGGGTTTTGCAGATATCCAGAAAGTTACCCTTGGTCTGCCAGAATGTAGAATTGATATCTGGTGAAATATTTTGCTCGCCTAAGTGAAATGAGTTTGGCTTCAGTCCAGTTTCAGTAGCAAACAAGTGGCTACATACAAACTGTTACAAGTGGCTCAAACTGACAGTCTTACAGAGTACTGAAAGGGCTATGAAGGCTGGGCTGTGAAGTCTTTTCATGGCTAGACATGGTCCCACTAGGCCCAGATTGAGGCACATTAGTCAGGGAGTGTGGGGATGCTTATACTGATGCCTCATGTGATGCATATGTACATGATCATGTGGAGAAATTCATCAAGTGCTGTCAATCAGAAATGTATCACAGGCTCACTAGAATAACAATTCAGCTCTGCTGCTCCCTCTGCCCATCTGCTCTCCACAGAAGCACAGGCTTGTGGGGTGGTAGCCAACTGCATTTCTGGGGGATTTACTGGAAAGATGACAAAAGTTCCAGATCAACTGTGTTCCAGCTTCATTTGTCATGCCTCTGCCTTTTGTATGGCTAGGAGGAAAGGAGTTGCTCCTTCCCCCTATAGGCTGAGCTGGGGAGGAGCAAAGTTACATTCATGCTCTCTTCCAGCTTTTGCAAGGTTTTGCCTTTCACCTGATCTTTTAGAGGACAGGGCTTAGGACAAGTGGTTAGTCCTTTTCCCTGGGATAATGATATACTTTATACTTGACTAACCATAGACTTTTTACTTTAGGTCAAGTGAAAATTGTATTCAGGTTTCCATATGTTCTAGCATATGAATGCCAGCCCCTGACGGGCAGGCATGACTTTTTGCTGGGCTGTAAATATGTTCATCTGTTTGGGACAGGAAAATAAGAAAAGCTATTCACCTTCCAGAATCGTTGTATTCAGCATGTCGCTGGGACTAAAAGTCCCGCTGACAGTGTCCATCTGAGATATGCCTCAGTGGTGGCTCTACCCTCTTTATAGGGGTAAAGAATGGTCTGTGATCCAAGCCTCACATCCAAAGCTACATAGGTTAGATGGTTTATCTGGCTAAGTAGCCATTTTGACCTTGGGATCTGGCAGTCAAGAAAAAGGGTGGCTCATGTTTGGATTGGGTGGCTATAGCTACTATTAGCTGTAGAGACTACTTTAATCCTTCTCTTCAGTTTGTTTATGTTCCTGGTATATATTTCACTATCGAGGTTGTAGCGTATGGGTCATAAATTATTCCTGGTTAGTGAGCATCTTTTGGGTGATCCCTTATGCAAGATAATGAGAACCAGAAACAATATTGTTGCACTAATTGCTCTTTTACTATGAATCCCCAATAAAGATACTTAAATAAAATAATAAATAAAACATATAGACCTAAATTCATGCTGGTGTAACACTGCAGATCTCACCAGGAGTCTAAATGAGTAACACTAGTTCATTTCTAGTCTTCTACTGTCTTATCATATTATTCTACAAAGAGTGAGACTTTCTTGACACAGATCTTGTCAAGCATCTCAGAACGTCCTCCTTATTGTAGTGATTTCTTTTGTCAGTTTATTTTCAAAACTTAAGTTTTTTTTAAGCTGGATAGAAGAAATAGGGCTAAAACAGATGTTTGATGCTATTCACATTATTTCCAGAGTTGAGCACATCTTGTAAGCTGCTTTTTCTGTTAGTCTCTTAAATTCTCTGTGACTCATCTCTATAATATCAATGAGGAAGCAGAATGGCCAGTTGGTGGTGTATGAGCAGCTTGTTTTCTGGGCATGTTTAGGCATATTTTTCATGTGGCTTTTTTTTTAAAGTTTTAAACATTTGTAGCAAAATCTAAATCTACTCAGAATACAAGGGATTTTATTTGTAATGTCCAGTAGCATTTGAAACACTAAAATGCAATATTGTGGGAGCAAAACTGATGATCCAATTTTCAAGTGTAAATGAGCCCATTTTTTCCAGCAGAGATTATTTTTGTCTGGAAAAACCTGAAGATTTTCTTTAATATAGATACTGCCGTTGCAAAACTAATCATTTCATTAAAATTGCACATAGAGGCCATATTTAAGGTGGTGGGCAATTGCCTGAAATGAAACAGATGTGTGAAATTTCCTGTTTAAAAAAATGGCATTGGTAGAGTTCCAAAAACAATTCTCCATTATGTCTCTGGCACTCTCCTCCCTCCCCCTTTTTCTCCTTGCTTTTTCCAATTGGATTTTCTTTCTTTTTCTTCTGGAGCTACTTGGGGATGCTGCCTGTCTCAATAGCCAATTAAAAGGACATTATGGCAACATGCATCCAAAGGGTATGTCTACACATGGAACTGGGAGTGTGTTTCCCAGCTAGTGCACTATATTTAGTGCAACTGCAGTAGTATGGCGAGCAACTTAGCTCTAGGCGCTTGAGTATGTACCCAAGGGGTCTGGTTGGGTTTGTATTTGTGGTGGCTAGTCCATCTCACCACTCATCACTGTCCATGCTAACCCAGCTACACTATTTTTTATCACACTAGTTTAATTAGGTCTAGTGCAAGTATGTCTGCCTGAGCTCCATTCGCACCCCAGCTTCAAGTGTAGACAGGGGAGTTTGAGTGGGAGTTCTGTTGGAGGAAAAGGTAGTTGTACTTGGTTTTGTATTTTTAGTATTTGTGTGTGTGTGTGTGTGTGTGTGTGTGTGTGTGTGTAGGGGTTTTGTGCTGGAAGAGCAGCTGAGCCCTGCTTAGGGGGTGGGGCTTCTGACTAGAGGTCCTATAAAGGTAGCCAGCCAGTCAGGCAGCGGCACAGGGGAGTTTGAGTGGGAGTTTGCAAGGGGAGTTTGTATCGTGGTGCTTGTTTGGGGTTTGTTTTTGCTGGGGGGGGGTCGTGTTGGTGTGGCTTGTGTTTCCCAGATTAACAGGATTTAGGTGAGAAGGCTATGACAGATACAGAGGCAGCTGTGGGAGCGACTCCTGTAGTGGAAGACACATTGAGGATGACTGAATGTGGAAGCTGTGGTATGTACATGATCCTGGCGGGGGGAACTGGTAAGAGTTTTTTCTGCATGAAATGCCATCTGATAAAGCTGATGGAGGAAAAGATCTGAGGTTTGGAGATGCAGGTGGAAAGTCTCGTTGAGTTTAGGAAGGGGTTTGAGCAGATGATGGAGCAAAGATGTGAGGATCTGAAGGGAAAAGCTCAGACTCATGGATGGAAGCAGGGCTGGGGAATTTTGACGGGAGACTGGGTGAGGAAAGTGGTCAGTGGAAGCATGTGACCAAAAGAACCAGGCAGAGGAAAAGACGGGCTAGTGAAGGAGAAATAGAGCTTAGGAATAGGTTTGCAGAGTTGGAAAATGAAGAAGGGGCTCAGCAGGTACTTGTTGAAGGTGGAAG
The DNA here is from genome assembly GCF_009764565.3 of Dermochelys coriacea. Classification (NCBI taxonomy): domain Eukaryota; kingdom Metazoa; phylum Chordata; order Testudines; family Dermochelyidae; genus Dermochelys; species Dermochelys coriacea. The sequence continues at coordinate 106,997,771 of NC_050071.1, forward strand.
GATAAGGAAGAAGAGAAGAGAGGCTAGTCCTATAGGAAAAGCGGAAGAGTCAAGGGAGACTAGACCAAATATGAGCCCCAGGAGGATACAGGATGGGTTGAAGAAGATTATAAGGGAAAACAGGAATGGAAAGAACTTGCAGCCAGAGGGAACGGGAGAGACTGGAGAATAGCACCCTCACCAGGAAAAAGCAGGTCTATGTGATAGGGGAATCTTTATTGAGAAGAATAGACAGGCCTGTAACTAGAGCTGATCCTGAGAATAGAAGGCTGTGCTGTCTTCCGGGTGCTAAGATACGGGATGTAGACCTGAGGTTGAAAAGGATCCTAAAGGGAGCGGGAAAGAATCCCCTAATAATCCTTCATGTGGGAACAAATGATATGGCTAGATTCTCGCTGGAAAGTATTCAGGGAGACTATGCTAGACTGGGGAAGACGCTTAAGGAAATTGAGGCTCAGGTGATCTTTAGTGGGATCCTTCCTGTTCCTAGAGAAAGGCAACAAAGGTGTGACAAGATTATGACTGCCAACAGATGGCGTAGGCAGTGGTGCTATAAGGAGGGCTTTGGGATGTATGGCCACTGGGAGGCATTCACAGACAGAGGACAGTTCTCTCAGGATGGACTTCATCTGAGTAGGGAAGGAAATAGACTTCTAGGATCAAGGCTGGCACAACTGATAGAGAGCTTTAAACTAGGAATTAGGGGGAGATGGATGGGAGATGTCCAGGAAATCTCCACACCAGATTTTAGCATTGAGAGGGAAGAAGACGAAGTAAGAAAGGATACAGCCATGGGTAGGAGAATGTATAAAAGGAGCGAGGGCGGTGTGGATACTAGTCTAATAGGTTATACCGGCTGTAGAATGACTGTACCTAATGGGGTACAAAATGTGAGCGAGGCCAAACAGCAAAAATTAAGATGTTTATACACCAGTGTGAGGAGCCTAGGTAACAAAATGGAGGAACTAGAGCTACTGGTGCAGGAAGTGAAACCAGATATTATAGGGATTACAGAAACATGGTGGAATAGTAGTCATGACTGGACTACAGGTATTGAAGGACATGTGCTGTTTAGGAAAGACAGAAACAAAGGTAAAGGTGGTGGAGTAGCATTGTATATCGATGAGGTAGAATGTAAAGAAATAAGAAGTGATGCAATGGATAAGACAGAGTCTGTGTGGGCAAAAATAACACTGAGGAAGAAAACTAGTAAAGCCTCTCCTACGATAGTGCTTGGGGTGTGCTATAGACCTCCGGGATCTAATTTGGAAATGGATAGAGCCCTTTTTAATGTCTTTAATAAAGTAAATACTAATGGAAACTGCGTGATCATGGGAGACTTTAACTTGCCAGATATAGACTGGAGGACCAGTGCTAGTAATAATAATAGGGCTCAGATTTTCCTAGATGCGATAGCTGATGGATTCTTTCATCAAGTAGTTGCTGAACCGACTAGAGGGGATGTCATTTTCGATTTTAATTTTGGTGAGTAGCGAGGACCTCATAGAAGAAATGGTTGTAGGGCACAATCTTGGCTCAAGTGATCGTGAGCTAATTCAGTTCAAACTAAATGGAAGGATTAATAAAAATAAATCTGCAACTAGGGTTTTTGATTTCAAAAGGGCTGACTTTCAAAAATTAAGGAAATTAGTTAGGGAAGTGGATTGGACTGAACAACTTATGGCTCTAAAGGTAGAGGAGGCCTGGGATTACTTTAAATCAAAGCTGCAGAAGCTATCGGAAGCCTGTATCCCAAGAAAGGGGGAAAAATTCATAGGAAGGAGTTATAGACCAAGCTGGATGAGCAAGCATCTTAGAGAGGTGATTAAGAAGAAGCAGAAAGCATACAGGGAGTGGAAGATGGGAGGGATCAGCAAGGAAAGCTACCTAATTGAGGTCAGAACATGTAGGGATAAAGTGAGACAGGCTAAAAGTCGAGTAGAGTTGGACCTTGCAAAGGGAATTAAAACCAATAGTAAAAGGTTCTATAGCCATATAAATAAGAAGAAAACTAAGAAATAAGAAGTGGGGCCGCTTAACACTGAGGATGGAGTGGAGGTTAAAGATAATCTAGGCATGGCCCAATATCTAAACAAATACTTTGCCTCAGCCTTTAATAAGGCTAAAGAGGATCTTAGGGATAATGGTAGCATGACAAATGGGAATGAGGATATGGAGTTAGATATTACCATATCTGAGGCAGAAGCGAATCTGAAACAGCTTAATGGGACTAAATCGGGGGGCCCAGATAATCTTCATCCAAGAATATTAAAGGAATTGGCACCTGAAATTGCAAGCCCATTAGCAAGAATTTTTACTGAATCTGTAAACTCAGGAGTAGTACCGAATGATTGGAGAATTGCTAATATAGTTCCTATTTTTAAGAAAGGAAAAAAAAAGTGATCCAGGTAACTACAGGACAGTTAATTTGACATCTGTAGTATGCAAGGTCCTGGAAAAAATTTTGAAGGAGAAATTAGTTAAGGACATTGAAGTCAATGGTAAATGGGACAAAATACAACATGGTTTTACAAAAGGTAGATCGTGCCAAATCAACCTAATCTCCTTTTTTGAAAAAGTAACAGATTTTTTAGATAAAGGAAATGCGGTGGATCTAATTTACCTAGATTTCAATAAGGCATTTGATACCGTGCCACATGGGGAATTATTAGTTAAATTGGAGAAGATGGGGATCAATATGAACATCAAAAGGTGGATAAGGAATTGGTTAAAGGGGAGACTACAATGGGTCCTACTGAAAGGCGAACGGTCAGGTTGGAGGGAGGTTACCAGTGGAGTTCCTCAGGGATCAGTTTTGGGACCAATCTTATTTAATCTTTTTATTACTGACCTTGGCACAAAAAGTGGGAGTGTGCTAATAAAGTTTGCAGATCATACAAAGCTGGGAGGTATTGCCAATTCGAAAAAGGATCAGGATAATATACAGGAGGATCTGGATGACCTTGTAAACTGGAGTAATAGTAATAGGATGAAATTTAATAGTGAGAAGTGTAAGGTTATGCATATAGGGATTAATAACAAGAATTTTAGTTATAAGTTTGGGAAGCATCAATTAGAAGTAACGCAAGAGGACAAGGACCTTGGAGTATTGGTTGATCATAGGATGACTATGAGCTGCCAATGTGATATGGCTGTGAAAAAAGCTAATGCGGCTTTGGGATACATCAGGAGAGGCATTTCCAGTAGGGATAAGGAGGTTTTAGTACCATTATACAAGGCACTGGTGAGACCTCACCTAGAATACTGTGTGCAGTTCTGGTCTCCCATGTTTAAAAAGGATGAATTCAAACTGGAGCAGGTACAGAGAAGGGCTACTAGGATGATCTGAGGAATGGAAAACTTGTCTTATGAAAGGAGACTTGAGGAGCTTGGCTTGTTTAGCCTATCTAAAAGAAGGTTGAGGGGAGATATGATTGCTCTCTATAAATATATCAGAGGGATAAATACAGGAGAGGGAGAGGAATTATTTCTGCTCAGCACCAATCTGGACACAAGAACAAATGGGTATAAACTGGCTACCAGGAAGTTTAGACTTGAAATCAGATGAACCATCAGAGGAGCGAAGTTTTGGAATAGCCTTCCAAGGGAAGCAGTGGGGGCAAAAGATCTATCTGGTTTTAAGATTCTACTTGATAAGTTTATGGAGGAGATGGTATGATGGGATAATGGGATTTTGGTACATAATTGATCTTTAAATATTCAGGGTAAATAGGACTAATCCCCTGAGATGGGATATTAGATGGATGGGATCTGAGTTACTACAGAAAATTCTTTCCTGGGTATCTGGCTGGTGAATCTTGCCCATATGCTCAGGGTTTAGCTGATTGCCATATTTGGGGTCGGGAAGGAATTTTTCTCCAGGGCAGATTGGAGAGGCCCTGGAGGTTTTTTGCCTTCTTCTGTAGCATGGGGCATGGTTGACTTGAGGGAGGCTTCTCTGCTCCTTGAAGTCTTTAAACCATGATTTAAGGACTTCAATAGCTCAGACATGGGTGAGGCTTTTCATAGGAGTGGGTGGGTGAGATTCTGTGGCCTGCGTTGTGCAGGAGGTCGGAGTAGATGATCAGAATGGTCCCTTCTGACCTTAGTATCTATGAATCTATCCAAAGGGTTTCTCAAATAATTACTTGGAGTTTATTAAAAATCTATGCAGGTATAAATTACATATGTTTAACCTTCCTTGCTCCCTTATCCACATGCTACAATGTTGGAGTAAATACATTAGCAGATGGATTTTTATTCTTTGCAGCTTTAGATAAGCAGAATTCTGCTCCAACAGGATTGGGGAAAGTTATCCTATAACAGGGCATTGATGCTAGAGTGCATGCACCCTGTTTCAAGACACTGGCAGATGGGTTGAGTTAGGTGAGTGAGAATCATGTGACAGCTGAGAGGCAGAGTTTCCTAGAAGATGGAAACTGCATGGTCAGAAAGAGATATAAGTTCAGGGGAAGACTCAGCAAGGAGTCTGCTCAACATCCTGGTGGAAAATATGTGCAGGAAGCAGAAGTTTTAATAGAAAGAGGCTCTAGGAAGGGCCAGGAAGCAGGTTCTGGGTTTCAGGAAGGAACTGTAAAGTCTGAGAAAGATTTGTACTGTGCTGAGTTAACACTGAACTGTTACATTAAATTATTCAGCATTGGAGCTAGTGAGTTAGTCCACCAACTTTTACACACCCTTCTTACCTGTGTAGGCATAAGTAGCCTTTTCCCTGCTCAATAATTATTTCTGAATGATAAAGGTCACCAAACTAAAAATGTCACATTGCAGAAACCACAGCACTGCCAGCTCCTGTGGAACGAGAAACAAACTCTAATAAGTCTAGATTTGTAGACCACCACATGGGGCTATTCAAATGTTATAAATGCAGTAAATAATTCCTGTCTGAGGAGCAGCCCCTACTTATCTCAGACCACCACAACAGGAAGGAACTGCACCTAGCACAGGTAGCCAAGAGACTAATCAAACACTTGCAATAGAGAGAAACAAAGTGATTAACAAATCTCTCTCTCTCTTCCTCTCTGTATATCATTTTTTTTTTTTTTTGCTTACTGAAAGGGATACTATGATTTATTGGACAAAGTACAGGTTGCCCTTTTCCTGGCTATGAGAGTCAGAAAGAGAAATGCTATGCAAAGTGGTCATATTTTTCTTTTCCCCCAGGCACCAAAAGGTAGATGCTACTAGCAACAAAAATAGCTATTACAATCTTTAAAAGTTGCAGTACTTGCTCTCTTATCCCCCTACCAACTCAGCAATACATTATTTATTTGTTATTGTTGCTTGCTGCTGGCTGACGGTCCATAGGCACGACACAACTCACATCTTCACCAGCACAACGACCCATGCTGTTTGTTTGATGTACAATTTTCTCAAAATGAAATTAACAGCACTAGAAGAAGAATGAAAAGAAAGCAAAATCTGTGAGAAATAAAATAATTAAATCAATCTGCAAAGCCAGTTTGAAAATAAAGTTGAATGAAAATTGAAAAAATTGTTAGCACATATTTGAAGGGATTCAACAAGAAGTGATAGACAGTATTATCATTGTCCTCATCATTGCAAACTTTAGTGCTAGTGCTCTAAAAATAGTTCTGTAAGCCACACTCCCATCCCCAGCAGCAAGGCTTCACAGACTGAGCTTCAGTGTCTACACAGCTATTTTTAGACTACTAGAGCAAACCCTACTAGCTCAAGTCTGTAGAGCCAGCCTGGGATATTCACTCCCACATGCAATGTAGACATACCCATTGTAGACCTGACTCAGCCAGCTTTACTTGTATAGAATGGTACAGGAGTAGCCAGCAGACACCTTGTGCTGTAAGACACTATTCAATATGAGTAAAGCGGGCAGAATCAAGCCTTATGTGACTTGAAATAAATTATTTGTCTCATACTTCAGAGAACCCATCTCTCAAAAGGGGAATAGTGTAAAATGGGTATTGCAGCACAGGTAGTGACACCTATACTGTCACTTATAATTTTTGTACCTATACTATGGTTAAGATTGTTTAACACCTCTCATTATAAGGCCCCATTTTTAGTTGCTTATAACTTGCCAAGCTTTAAATATTTGGACTCAAATTTCTCATACCTGATGTCTGCCTCAGACTGAATAATTTTGGAAACTTTAGGCCAAAATGGTTCAGCCATTTCAGAAATTGAAATAAGAGAAATGTTTTTGCCCATGTTTAAAAAAAAAAATAGAACCATTTTGTTGACAAACCTTAGCACCCCCATGCTTTTGTGTATGTACATACCCTATGGTGACCTTCCTGACAAAGTTTAAGGGATATCTTGTTTGCAATCATTAGGTGGGAGTCCTATGGAAAAGAAACTAGGTGATCCTTTAATTAAAGCCTGTAATTAAAGACTGCCTCATAATGCATATGACCAAAGGAGGCAAATTAAGTTGCCTGTACAATCTTAATTCTGGTACTTCTTTGAGTGCTTGACTTTCATAGGACTGCAAGGGACCTCAAGGGGTCATCTAGTCCAGTCCCCTGCACTCATAGCTGTATTAAGTATTATCTAGGCCATGCCTGAAAGGTGTTTATCTAATGTGCTCTTAAAAAATTTCCAGTGATGGAGATTCCACAACCTTCCTAGGCAATTCATTCTGGTGCTTAATTACCCTGACATGAAGATTTTTCCTAATGTCCAACCCAAACCACCCTTGCCACAATTTAAGTCCATTGCTTCTTGTCCTATCCTCGTAGGTTAATGAGAACGATTTTTCTCCTTCCTTCTTGTAGCCACGTTTTATGTGGTGAAAACTGTTATCATGTCTTCTGTCTTTTATTCTCCAGACTAAACAAACCCAATGTTTTCAATCTTCCTTTATAAGTCATGTTTTTTAGACCTTTAATCATTTTTGTTGTCCTTCTCCAGAGTTTCTCCAATTTATCCACATCTTTCCTGAAATGTAGTACCCAGAACTGGGCACAATATTCCAGTTGAGGCCTAATCACCACAGAGTAGAGCAGAGGAATTACTACTTGTGTCTTGCTTACAACACTCCTGATAATTCATCCCAGAATGATGTTTCCTTTCTTCCCCCCAACAGTGTTACTCTGACTCATTTAGCTGTGATCCACTATCACCAGCAGATCCCTTCCAGTAGTACTCCTTCCTAGGCAATCATTTCCCATTTTGTATACATGCAACTGATTGTTCTTTCCCAAGTGAAGTACTTTGCATTTGTCCTTACTGAATTTCATCCTGTTTACTTCAGACCATTTCTCCGTTTTGTCCAGATCATTTTGAATTTTAATCCTATCCTCCAAAAGCACTTGCAACCTCTCCCATCTTGGTATAATCTGCAAACTTTGAGTGTACTTTCTATGCCATTATCTAAATCATTGATGAAGATATTGAATAGACCAGGACCCAGAACCAATGCCTGTGGAACCCCACTCTATATGCCCTTCCAGCTTGACTGTGAACCATGGATAACTACTCCCTAGGAATGATTTTCCAACCACTTATGCACCTACTTTATAGCAGCTCCATCTAGGTTGTATTTCCCTAGTTTGTTTATGCAACATTCTTTTAAAGTAGGGATTTTGCTTTGTTTTGGTGGTGGTGGTTTTTTTTTTAAATATTTTTCACAGGAGTTCTGAGAGGCTTAGAGTCAAATTCTGTCCTCTGTTGTATTCCATTGAACTCCACTGGTTAATTAGTGCATACCCTTATGCAAATCTTCATAGAAACAGGTCAGTAGAATCATTTGTGAGGGTTTGCAAGACTAAGTTGCCAAGATGACAATGAGAATCCAAGGGAGTATAGCAGAAAAGTACGAGTAATCTTTTTGTTTTAAGAAGAAACAACATTTCCTTCATATAGTTGTGTAATTTTCAGTAGGATACTATTTTCTAAATGCCGAAGTCCTCACAATTGCACAATTTATTTAATTCCTCCTCTCTAGAATGGATTTTATATGTCAGCGTAAGAAGTTTCAAATTTCTCAGCTAGAAATGAAAGTGTGCTAAAGATTGTGAAAGCCTGAGAGAAGAAGAAAAAAAAGCATAAATTCAGCATCAAGAGGAAACTGAGGGTAGACCATAGGAGTCTGTTTGTTTTTTTTAAATAAACAGAACTGTCTCATTGAATTAGGACTGTCTGGTCATCTTCATAAATATACATCCTACACTGTCTGCAGAAGCACTTTCATCACAACATGAAGAACGTTTACAAATTCTATGTCTTTCATGAAAATAATTCCACAGCCTGTTTCCTGTCAAGCATTTTTAGCACACAGCAGTATGTTAATTCTTTCAGATCCTGACCTGTAAATACTAATCTGTGGTTTCTCTCTCTTTTGGGGGGTTCTCTGTATTTGAAAAGTGCATGATTACTTGGGATTTGACTTAAATCTTGATCCTCGTGTATAATATGGAAACATGAGTAGATTTGTACCATCTCGATACCACTTGCATGTTCAAATGCTTGTCCAAAAGAAGACCTGGTTTAGCAACCAACAAAAATGTGGGGGTGTTGGGGTTTTTTGGGGGGTTGCTTTTTACACACAAACCCAATAACTGAAACAGAATTTAGGAAGCACTGCAAAAACTTCCCTTTTTAATAATTCTTTCCATATTAAGAATGGCACTCAAAGCACTGACACCTCCTTGTATCCCTAAACTGTCACCAACCAAGAAAAAAGTTTTAACCCTAAAGACTGAGACACACCAGTCTCCATTAAATCCATGAGGGACATGGCTATTGCTATCAATTTCAAGTAAAAGGTGGTTCAAATATTCATTGATGGGCAACAGTGTAAAATACTTAGATAGTTGGATTTATCTTGGTTTCTAACAGACTATTCTAAAATAAAAGTAAAAACCAAAAATGCTAAGTGATTATTCTGAAGCAAAGAGGCAACCACTTCAATCAATCAATAAAAATAAAAAGGTGACTAAGTTCATGTCCCAAGGGATAAAAGAAACCACAGTTAAAAAAATAAAAACCAAACTCACAAAATTCTAATAGAAGAACTCAAGTTTTAATTAACCAGCTCTCAAGACAGACAAGAGAGCCAGACATCCAGCAGCATTTTGGCTCCAAGCCTGTTTCACTGTATGTATTCAGTTAAATGAGTTTTGAACTCTCTTGTTCTGATAATTAAATAACGTTAGGCTATTTTCTTTCCATATGTGATATTCCAGATGACAAGCCAGTTGATAACTATGTTGACATATATGAACATTTACACACACATTTGAACTTAATTTCCAGTAAAAAAAAATCAATGTATTCACTAATTTCTTTTCTTTTCCCAAGGTAATTTCTCACATTAGTTTACTGATTTATTTGAATTACTGGAATCTTAATAGTAAACCTTAGACATCTATAGAAGTGTGAAAGTTCAAAAGTAACTTTCTCTCATTAAGTACCAGAAAGATGTGATAAATACAATATGTGGTATCACAAGTAAAAATAGGGCAGAATTTGAACCAGAGAAACTTTATTACTGTAATTATGCACAAAAAGGAAAACACAAATTCATGTTAGATCCTAGGCTGAGTTGGCTGGGCTAGCAAAACAAATATAATTCATTTAATGAAACTAATAGGGGAATATCTGGTTCATGACAGTGGATGTGTTAACAGGAGACTTGCATACCTATTCCAAATTATCTGTCTAATGCTTGCCCCTAAACTTTTATATGGTGCTTTGTAACAGTGGTTTAAAGATCAAGTCCTGGTCCTATTGTAGTCAATGGGACTTTTGCTGTTGACTTCAGTGCAACCAGGTTTTGTCCCAAATCTGTTTAATACAGATAAAGCAAGAGCATTAGAAGAAATTAAGACAGTTTCCCTTCTTAGAAATGCAATCCTTCTAATACCTTCAGTTTTTCTACTATAAATAAAAGAAATTAATCTAAAATGATAGGGAGAGACCTTTCCCCATTGTAAACCTTTCAGTAGTAAACGCAACTCCCTATCTCACTAGAAATGCAGTTCATTATCATTAATAATAGTTTAAACAAAATTCTTTATAGTAGGGCTGTCAATTAATCACAGTTAACTCATGTTGTTAACTCAAAAAAATTAACCACAATTTAAAAAAAATTATTGTGATTAATCACACAGTTAAACAATAGAACACCAATTGAAATTTATTATGTATTTTTGAATGTTTTTCTAATTTTCAAATATATTGATTTCTATTTCCACACCGAATACAAAATGTACAGTTTTTACTTTATATTAATACCTTTGATTAGAAATATTTGCACTGTAAAAATGATAAAAAAAGTATTTTTCAGTTCACCTCATACAATTTCTATCTTTATTGTGAAAGTCTAACTTAAAAATGTAGATTTTTTTGTTGTTAAATAACTCCACTTGAAAACCAAACAATGTAAAACTTTAGCTCATACAAGTCCACTCAGTCCTATTTCTTGTTCAGCCAATCACTAAGACAAACAAGTTTACATTTATGGGACATATTGCTGCCTGCTTCTTATTTACAGTCACCTGAAAGAGAGAACAAGCACTTTTGTAGCCAGCATTGCAAGGTATGTATGTGCCAGATATGCTAAACATTCATATGCCCCTTCATGCTTCAGCCACCATTCCAGAGGACATGCTTCTATGCTGATGATGCTCATTAAAAAAGTGTGTTAATTAAATGTGTGACTGAACTCCTTGGGGAAGAATTGTATGTCTCCTTTTCCATTTTACCTGCATTCTGCCATATATCATGTGTTAGAGGTCTTGGATGATGATAGGTTCATTTTAAGAACACTTTCACAGCAGATTTGACAAAACACAAAGAAGGTACCAATGTGAGATTTCTAAAAATAGCTATAGCACTCGACCCCAGGTTTAAGAATCTGAAGTGTCATCCAAAATCTGAGGATAAGGTGTGAAGCATGCTTTCAGAAGTCTTAAAAGAGCAACTCTCAGATGTGGAAACTATAGAACCCAAAAAGAAAATCAACTTTCTCTAGCTGGCATATGACTCAGATGATGAAAATGAACATGCGTCAGTCTTCTCTTCTTTGGATCGTTATCGAGCAAAACCCATCATCAGCATGGGACATACGCAAAAGAATGCACATTTGAAAATAATCCCAACTAAATGTACAAAATGATGGGGTCTAAATTGGCTGTTACCACTCAAGAAAGAGATCTTGGAGTCATTATGGATAGTTCTCTGAAAACATCCACTCAATGTGCAGAGGAAGTCACAAAAAGCAAACAGAATGTTGGGAATCGTTAAGAAAGGGATAGATAATAAGACAGAAAATACCATATTGCCTCCATGTAAATCCATGGTACTCCCACATCTTGGAAACTGCATGCAGATGTGTTCTCTCCATCTCAAAAATAAATAAATAAATAAATAAATATATATAGAAATTGGAAAAGATTCAGAAAGGGCAACAAAAATTATTAGGGGTGTGGAACAGCTTCCATATGAGGAGAGATTAATAAGACTGGGACTTTTCAGCTTGGAAAAGAGATTACTAAGGTAGAAGTCTATAAAATCATGACTGGTGTCGAGAAAATAAATTAGGAAGTGTTATTTACTCCTTGTCATAACACAAGAATTAGGGGGTCACCAAATGAAATTAATAGGCAGTAGGTTTAAAACAAACAAAAGGAAGTATTTTTTCACACAACGCAGTGTCAACCTGTGGAACCCCTTGCCAGAGTATGTTGTGAAGGCCAAGTCTATAACAGGGTTAAAAAAAGAACTATATAAGTTCATGTAGGATAGGTCCATCAATGGCTTTTAACCAGGATAGACACAGATGGTGTCCCAAGCCTCTGTTTGCCAGAAGCTGGGAATGTGTGACAGGGGATGGATCACCTGGTGATTATCTGTTCTGTTCATTCCCTCTGTGGCACCTGGCATTGGCCACTGTTGGAAGACAGGATACGAGGCTAGATGGACCTTTGGTCTGACCCAGTATGGCCGTTCCTGTATGAATCTTTAGCGCATCTGGCACATAAATATCTTACGATGCTGGCTACAACAGTGCCATGTGAATGCCTGTTTTCACTTTCAAGAACATTTTAAACAAGACATGGGCAGCATTATGTCCTGTAAATTGTAACCAAACTTGTTTGTCTGAGCGATTGGCTGAAGTAGGACTGAGTGGAATTGTAGGTTCTCAAATTTTACATTGTACAAAAAATAGCTGCATTCAAGAATAAAACAAAGTCCACATTTGTAAGTTAAACTTTCATGACAAAGAAATTGCATTACAGTACTTGTATTAGGTTAATTGAAAAATAAAATTTATCTTTTACAGTGCAAATATTTGTAATAAAAATAAAGTGAGAACTGTACATTTTGTATTCTGTTTTGTAATTGAAATCAATATATTTGAAATTGTAGAAAACATCAATACATATTTAAATAAATAGCATTCTGTTATTGTTTAACAGCATGATTAATCATGATTCATTTTAATTGCGCAATTAATTGTGATTATTTTTTTAATCGCCTGAGAGCCCTACTTTATACCTTTCTGCCTTATTGTATTTTAGGCAAAGGGAGGCCTTATGCAAATATAGTCAATGAAGTGCATGTACAAAATGTGCCTATTCAATTTTGCGCCAGTTCATGCACACAATTAAAATATTTTCGTATCATTGAGGAGAGAGGTATTTCAAGTTGGGTTTGTGGAAACTATATTTGCACAAGCTAGTTCAGCAATTGTGCCCCAAATTGGTGCAAATACACTTTTTGAAATAGAGCACAAATTTTGTTAGCACAAAAAAGTGCGTTCAATAATTTCCTTCTCTGTAACATGGCTATTGTGCAATTTGTTTTTATAGGATGGATCTGTAAGTATGGTACAAAGCAATAATATATAGAGAGAGCCATAGGACAAAGATTTTCTTCCCTCAAACACTGGGGGGAGTTGATTATATTTTATTTATCATTTTTGTTTTAATTGATTTAGTGTGATCAGGCACCAGCTCTGGATATAATGCCACGTATACTGTTGAAGCACTTTAAAATGTCCACCTGTCCTGCAGAAGATTTTCTGCCTGAAGAGTGAATTTTACTGACTAACACTAAATTCCATTTAAAAAAAAAAACACACACAAAAAGACACTTCCTGCCTGCAGGACAGATTGATTTATATTGCTCTAGGACTGAAAGAGAGACTGCTATGCCTGAACTGGGGTATGTTGTTTTGTTGAATTTTAAAATAAAGATAAAATACCATAGCTGATTCAAGAAATCATGAAGTACAATAGAGGTGCTATTTCCAGATGGGAAGATCAAATAGTAAAAACTTTGTCAAATTTCAACAGGCAATCACGTACTAGTAAAATTGAAAGATCAATTATTGGCAGTGATCATTTATCAGGTAAACCTGATGATCAACCTTCATCTTATAGATATTCATGCTTTCTAGTAAAATGAAAGATCAGGAATTTAGTGACAACTGTGTGTGGACAAAGTGATGAGTTTTAAATGTGGATACACTAATCTTCCACAGACTTGTCTAGAATGGAGCCAAAATACAAATGGTCAGTAGGCTATCACATATACTTATAATGACTGCTTCATCAAAAAATTAATGGAAATCATGAAACATTACTGTTAATCAACTGTTTATACAGTCATATCTTTGTGCTTGTGTGACAGCTTCACGGTTGATTTATGTTGGCACGCTTTTTTAAAGTGTTGTGAAACTAAGCAGTGAACCCTAATGGAGAAAGTCTTCTAGTGAGGAGAGAGAAAAAATCATTGCTTTCTTATTACCCATAAGCCAGCAACATTTTTCTTTTTAAAGGTCAATCAATGACAGCATGAACTTTTTCTTTTCCAATACTGGAAAGCAGCAGTAAATTGCTTTCACCATACATGGTGGAATGGGTACTCTGTTGGATAAGTTTTAATTACAAAAATCACAGTAAGTGACCACCTTGATAATATCACTATTGTTTGTCTAGAGTCAGATAGCCTATATGACAGTTTTCTGAAATTTTCAAAATACTGATATTCCATGTCAAGTTGTCAATCAAGAAGTGAATTTATATTAAAATGCTACCTTCTTCAAAAGTCTTTTGATAGAAAAGTTCAAATATTGTCTATGGTGAGAGAGAACCATAAACTATAAGCCATACCATATACTGTAGGATCAATTTTTAATCAGGAGAGGTAAATATTTGAAGAAAAGAACCAAACAAACGTCATTTGTTTTGCACACTTGGTCAAATCCTGAGGCCCTTACAAGATAATAGGCGTTTGCCTGAGTAAGGACTCCAGGATATGGCCCATACGGACAAATGATACCCTGTCCTTTGGGGAAGTGGAGGGTCCTTTTGCTGTTGTTTCGGTGTCATTCTTATGCACAAGGAAGATTTGGGAAGAATATGCACAAGATTTTATTGCTAATGCAGAGGATAGTGAAGCTCCAGGTCAGGAGGCAGGTGGAGAGAATGCCATAGGTTATGACATATCAAAACCCTGGGGGCTACTGCAGCCCTAGGATTACTGTAATACTTTAGGAGGCACTCTGCAACAGCTTGCTCTGCTGTGAGGTAGATTTTCTATGCTTCTTCCAGTACTCAACCTAGTTACTCAGGTTGAGCACCAGGGATGCAATTAGGGTCTTAATTTATTTACTGCATCTGAAATTAAATGAAATTTAAAATATTCTGACTCGTTCCTAGAAATATCTACTTTTTCTAGTTTCATTATTTAGTTCTGATTAATGGAAGCTCTGGTACCATGTAATTAGCATACATGCTGATGTCAGTTCAGCTTTAAGTTTAGATGGCTGTTGGGTTTTTGGTCTCGCACACGCACACATTTTTGTAGAGAGATTACTGTGAAAATGTTGATTTCAAAGTTCAGAATGGATATTAAACTTTGGGAATATGGCACTGTAATTAAAGGCACATAAATGGGATATGGAAAGCCAATATTAGCTGAGAAACCTGAAAGAATCAGGCCCTACCTATTAAACTGAATGAGTTTTTCTTTGCAGTAGTGGGACAATGATAATTGCACAAACTGCTTTGCTGGGATGATTTTTCCACCGAATTGCCCTGCCAGTTGTAGTTAGAGGAGTTAATAGGACAGTTAAAGGTTTATGGCTAGTGTTCTGTGTGCCTCATACAAGGGCAACCAAGAAATTACCTTGTCAATTACAGTTAGGGTGTTACTATGATGCTTTAAAGTCACAAATGCTTAAGTTGAACGGAATGAGTTAGAGACATCTGGTTATAATGTTAACTAATGTTACAGTTTGTTTAAATGAGTTGAATTTGTATCCAAGACATCTTGATTAAGCAGTTTCTACAGCATTTATTTGATTAGTGAACAGTAGTCACAAACAGTGACACAGTCCCTCCTTTCTTATTTGACTGGCTGAAGTTAAAGTGCCTAAAGATAAGGCCATGACTTACATCAGTACCATTACGTCTGACATCCTAGAGAATACCAAGGAAAGAAAAAGGTGGATGGTAAGAATGGCCCCTCTTCTTTATCCCTGACAAAGCCACAGTAACAACTCTTCCCTCCTCTCTATAGAGGGTTCCCCACCGCTCCTCATCATTCCATATGGGAAGTTCAGTAAGGCAGCAACTTTTTCTCCCATTTGTAGGAGGGGACATATTGATAATGGTTGGGGGAATTAAGGAGCTGGATGCTGCTGCTGCTGCTGCTGCTGCTGCTGATGATGATGATGATGAAAGAATAGCCCCATGTGGTCATATTTTAACAAAGGCTACTGCTCCCTGAACATAAAAGATGACAGGGATTATGGATCCATTTTCAGGGGTCATCCTCTACCAAGACACTTGACATTATTGTAATAAATTTATGGTCACCTAGGATTTCATGGTTGTTACTGTGTTGATTGTGATGTTGGTAGACCAGGTTATGTCAGTGTATTCAGGCCAATTCACTTATGTTTTAGTGTAGATCATAGAATCATAGAATCATAGAATATCAGGGTTGGAAGGGACCCCAGAAGGTCATCTAGTCCAACCCCCTGCTCAAAGCAGGACCAAGTCCCAGTTAAATCATCCCAGCCAGGGCTTTGTCAAGCCTGACCTTAAAAACCTCTAAGGAAGGAGATTCTACCACCTCCCTAGGTAACGCATTCCAGTGTTTCACCACCCTCTTAGTGAAAAAGTTTTTCCTAATATCCAATCTAAACCTCCCCCATTGCAACTTGAGACCATTACTCCTCGTTCTGTCATCTGCTACCATTGAGAACAGTCTAGAGCCATCCTCTTTGAAACCCCCTTTCAGGTAGTTGAAAGCAGCTATCAAATCCCCCCTCATTCTTCTCTTCTGCAGACTAAACAATCCCAGCTCCCTCAGCCTCTCCTCATAAGTCATGTGCTCTAGACCCCTAATCATTTTTGTTGCCCTTCGTTGTACTCTTTCCAATTTATCCACATCCTTCCTGTAGTGTGGGGCCCAAAACTGGACACAGTACTCCAGATGAGGCCTCACCAGTGTCGAATAGAGGGGAACGATCACGTCCCTCGATCTGCTCGCTATGCCCCTACTTATACAACCCAAAATGCCATTGGCCTTCTTGGCAACAAGGGCACACTGCTGACTCATATCCAGCTTCTCGTCCACTGTCACCCCTAGGTCCTTTTCCGCAGAACTGCTGCCGAGCCATTCGGTCCCTAGTCTGTAGCGGTGCATTGGATTCTTCCATCCTAAGTGCAGGACCCTGCATTTATCCTTATTGAACCTCATTAGATTTCTTTTGGCCCAATCCTCCAATTTGTCTAGGTCCTTCTGTATCCTATCCCTCCCCTCCAGCGTATCTACCACTCCTCCCAGTTTAGTATCATCCGCAAATTTGCTGAGAGTGCAATCCACACCATCCTCCAGATCATTTATGAAGATATTGAACAAAACGGGCCCCAGGACCGACCCCTGGGGCACTCCACTTGACACCGGCTGCCAACTAGACATGGAGCCATTGATCACTACCCGTTGAGCCCGACAATCTAGCCAGCTTTCTACCCACCTTATAGTGCATTCATCCAGCCCATACTTCCTTAACTTGCTGACAAGAATGCTGTGGGAGACCGTGTCAAAAGCTTTGCTAAAGTCAAGAAACAATACATCCACTGCTTTCCCTTCATCCACAGAACCAGTAATCTCATCATAAAAGGCGATTAGATTAGTCAGGCATGACCTTCCCTTGGTGAATCCATGCTGACTGTTCCTGATCACTTTCCTCTCCTCTAAGTGCTTCAGGATTGATTCTTTGAGGACCTGCTCCATGATTTTTCCAGGGACTGAGGTGAGGCTGACCGGCCTGTAGTTCCCAGGATCCTCCTTCTTCCCTTTTTTAAAGATGGGCACTACATTAGCCTTTTTCCAGTCATCCGGGACTTCCCCCGTTCGCCACGAGTTTTCAAAGATAATGGCCAAGGGCTCTGCAATCACAGCCGCCAATTCCCTCAGCACTCTCGGATGCAATTCGTCCGGCCCCATGGACTTGTGCACGTCCAGCTTTTCTAAATAGTCCCTAACCACCTCTATCTCTACAGAGGGCTGGCCATCTCTTCCCCATTTTGTGATGCCCAGCACAGCAGTCTGGGAGCTGACCTTGTTAGTGAAAACAGAGGCAAAAAAAGCATTGAGTACATTAGCTTTTTCCACATCCTCTGTCACTAGCTTGCCTCCCTCATTCAGTAAGGGGCCCACACTTTCCTTGGCTTTCTTCTTGTTGCCAACATACCTGAAGAAACCCTTCTTGTTACTCTTGACATCTCTTGCTAGCTGCAGCTCCAGGTGCGATTTGGCCCTCCTGATATCTTTCCTACATGCCCGAGCAATATTTTTATACTCTTCCCTGGTCATATGTCCAAGCTTCCACTTCTTGTAAGCTTCTTTTTTATGTTTAAGATCCGCTAGGATTTCACCATTAAGCCAAGCTGGTCGCCTGCCATATTTACTATTCTTTCGACTCATCGGGATGGTTTGTCCCTGTAACCTCAACAGGGATTCCTTGAAATACAGCCAGCTCTCCTGGACTCCCTTCCCTTTCATGTTAGTCCCCCAGGGGATCCTGGCCATCTGTTCCCTGAGGGAGTCAAAGTCTGCTTTCCTGAAGTCCAGGGTCCGTATCCTGCTGCTTACCTTTCTTCCCTGCGTCAGGATCCTGAACTCAACCAACTCATGGTCACTGCCTCCCAGATTCCCATCCACTTTTGCTTCCCCCACTAATTCTACCCGGTTTGTGAGCAGCAGGTCAAGAAAAGCGCTCCCCCTAGTTGGCTCCCCTAGCACTTGCACCAGGAAATTGTCCCCTACGCTTTCCAAAAACTTCCTGGATTGTCTATGCACCGCTGTATTGCTCTCCCAGCAGATATCAGGAAAATTAAAGTCACCCATGAGAATCAGGGCATGCGATCTAGTAGCTTCCGTGAGTTGCCGGAAGAAAGCCTCATCCACCTCATCCCCCTGGTCCGGTGGTCTATAGCAGACTCCCACCATGACATCACTCTTGTTGCACACACTTCTAAACTTAATCCAGAGACACTCAGGTTTTTCCACAGTTTCGTACCGGAGCTCTGAGCAGTCATACTGCTCCCTTACATACAGTGCTACTCCCCCACCTTTTCTGCCCTGCCTGTCCTTCCTGAACAGTTTATAACCATCCATGACTGTACTCCAGTCATGTGAGTTATCCCACCAAGTCTCTGTTATTCCAATCACGTCAGATGGATCAAAATGATTGTTAAATGTATAAGTGTATTGAGTTTTTAAGTTTCATAAAACTAATGGCATGTTATGTGCATTGTTTTCTCTTATCTTTATTCTGTTATGCAGGAGCAGACGTTTACATTGTAAAAAACACTGTAACTAAATAACTCAGCAGTCATCTAAGAAGCCTTGTGCAATGCTAGTTGAGGACTTTATCAGAAAAAGTGCTAATTCCAAAGTGGCTATTGTGTGTGATGACTAGAGGTCAGACTCAAAGGAAAAAGACCACATGGGCTAAGACACTGTCAGTTTGCTTTCTGTCAGAAGATAATGGATTCAAAGAAATATCCCTTCTCTCTGGACTGTTTGGACTCTTACAGGGAAGTGTACCAGATGCAAAGCAGAGATACCCAGATTCTTCCAGGATCTTCAGAAACACTTCTGGAAAACTGACAGTTTATTACATCATTGCCACCATTTGGAATTACAAATTGTGATTCACCTATACATGTATTTTACCTGCTTTAATCTTAGTAACTCACTTCTTTTTCTTAGTTAATGAATCTTTAATTAGTTTACTATAGAATTGGCTACCAGCATTGTCTTTAGTGTAAGTGACAGGTCTCTTGGGACTGTTAGAAACATGATGTGGTGTAGATTTTTGGTGAGTCACCTTTTATTATCACAAAGTTCAATTTATCTGGGTGGCAAGATAGACTGGAGGTGTAAGGAAACGCTGACTCCATGGTAGGACTGGTATAGCAAACCAGGAGTTCACATTTGTTACTGGGTTGGTGAAATCTAATTATAGGACACAGTCTGTCTTGTTTTCTGACAGTCTGCCCTGAGATAGGTACTCACAGTTGTGAGTCACTCCAGAAGGCATGACACTGATCACCACTTTGATCTCTAAGGAAGAGATGGAGGTAGAACATAGATTCTTTTCCAGAAATGCAGCACCCCTATGACTAGAGCTAAAGGAAAATCTGTTAGCAATTGACAATTTCCTATTCAAAATCAAAATGTTGTGACCTTCCCCTCCACCTTGTATTTACTGTAAAAATCAGAGTGAAAAATACATCTGGGATGAGCCTGAATAATTACAGACAGCCCCCCACCCTGAAACAAATACTCACCAGCAACCACACACCACAGATCAGAACCACTAATCCAGGAACCTATCCTTGCCACAAAGCCTGTTGCCAACTCTGTCCACATATCTATTCAGGGGACACCATCATGGGGCCTAATCACATCAGCCACATTATCAAAGGCTCGTTCACCTGCACATCTACCAATGTGATATATGCCATCATGTGTCCGCAATGCCCCTCTGCCATGTACATTGGTCAAACTGGACAGTCACTACATAAAAGAATAAATGGACACAAATCAGACATCAAGAATTATAACATTCAAAAACCAGTTGGAGAACACTTCAATCCCTCTGGTCACTCGATTACAGACCTAAAAGTTGCAATTCTTCAACAAAAAACCTTCAAAATCAGACTCCTATGAGAGACTGCTGAATTGGAATTAATTTGCAAACTGGATACAATTAACTTAGGCTTGAATAGAGACTGGGAGTGGATGAGTCATTATACAAAGTAAAACTATTCCCCCATGTTTATTTCCCCACCCCCCACTGTTCCTCAAACATTCCTGTCAACTGCTGGAAATGCCCACCTTGATTTTCACTACAAAAGGTTTTCTCCCCCACCTGCTCTCCTCCTGGTAATAGCTCATCTTAAAAAGAAAAGGAGTACTTGTGGCACCTTAGAGACTAACAAATTTATTAGAGCATAAGCTTTCGTGAGCTACAGCTCACTTCATCGGATGCGTAATGCATCCGATGAAGTGAGCTGTAGCTCACGAAAGCTTATGCTCTAATAAATTTGTTAGTCTCTAAGGTGCCACAAGTACTTCTTTTCTTTTTGCGAATACAGACTAACACGGCTGGTACTCTGAAGCTCATCTTAAGTAATCACTCTCCTTACAGTGTGTATGGTAACACCCATTGTTTCATGTTCTCTGTGTATAAAAGTCTCCCCTCTGTATTTTCCACTGAATGCATCCGATGAAGTGAGCTGTAGCTCACAAAAGCTTATGCTCAAATAAATTGGTTAGTTTGTAAGGTGCCACAAGTACTCCTTTTCTTTTTGTTGAATAATTCGTATTTTCAAGATATTGACAGACAATAATTACCCTTGAAGGCTGAGGGCTTGAGGCAATAAGATTGCTCTGCTTTTGGTTGCAATAAAAATTTTAGTCTCACAACCTCCTGATTGCCTTTCATAATACACACACCCCATGAGTCATGACCCACCTGCTGAGAAACAGATGTAGAGAGAATTGAATCCCTGGAAAGAATTTTCACATATAAACTCTGTAGTTTCCCACTAATCCTCTACTTTTATTAATCTTTATTTCCTGGTCCAAACTAAATGATGTGGGTCAGGATAACATACCAAAATCAAGTCTTTATAAACTAATGTAGCCATTTAATAAAACAGACAAATGGAGATATAAAATGTGGATCAGCAAGTCATTCCATTTTTAATTTTTATTCTGGTCAGTCTTCTCTAGTTGATATTGTTTTCTCGATGTGGTGATATCCAGTTTTGGGTTGTGATGACAAGAATTCTGAATAAGTATCTGTCTTTTGTTTTAATTAGGAAAATATACTTTGAAATATCAGACCACAAGCTTTCAATTTGGGATAAACCCAGAAAAATATGAAAATGATTTCCTATAACTTGGCATTTCCTTCAGCATTTTTATGTGAATTTTGTCTATTTTGTAGGACTGGGGTTTGCGAATATCTAATCATGTTTTTCTCTCCACGAAAAGAAACTCGTATAGTTTATAGTAGCTAGCATTATATCCTTCCAATTTTCTGGACAAAATTGATTGCTTCATTTCTTTTTCTCAATCTAGCCTTACATTATGAATATTGCCCTGACATTCTATAGCAGGAGCAGGCAAACGTTTTGGCCTGATGGCCGTATCGGGTTTCGGAAACTGTATGGAGGGCCAGTTAGGGGAGGCTGTGCCTTCCCAACAGCCAGGCATGGCCTGGCCCCCACCCCCTATCCGCCCCCACCCTGCTTCTCACCCCCTGATGCCTGCCCCGGGACTCCTGCCCCATCCAATCCCTTCTGTTCCCTGACGCCGCCCCGGGACCCCTGCCCCATCCACCCCGCCTGCTCCCTGTCCCCGACTACCCCGCCCCTGACTGCCCCCTACTGCCCCATCCAACCCCCCCTCCTTCCTGACAGCCCCCTCAAGACTCCTGCCCCCATTCAACCCCCCTGTTCCCTGCCCTCTGACCGCCCCGACCCCTATCCACACTCCCGCCTCCTGACCACCACCCCGAACTCTCATGCCCTCTATCCAACCCCCTCTGCTCCCTGCCCCCAACCCCTTACCGTGCTGCCTGGAGCACTGGTGGTTGGCGGCATAACAGCTGTGCTGCTCGGCTGGAGCCAGCCATGCCACCGCACAGCAGAGATCACTGGGTCAGGCTGGCTCTGCAATGGCGCTGCCCCAGGAGCTTGCAGCCCCGCTGCCCAGAGCATTGCAGTGAGCTGAGCCTGCAGGGGAGGAGGAAACAGCAGGGGAGGAGCCGGGGGCGATCCTCTGGGGCCAGGAGCTCAGGGGCCAGGCAGGAGGGTCCTGTGGGACGGATGTGGCCCATGGGCTGTAGTTTGCCCACCTCTGTTCTATAAGGAAAAAGCAAATGCAATGCAGTTTAGTTCTTTTTATTACATATGTGATTATCTTGTAACTTCCTTACATCATTTTCTACTGGAGATAAGGCTAGTTTCAGCTGTCCTGAGGTCTTACAATTTTCTAAAATAATATTACCCATTTTTTTGACCTGAGTGGTTAGCCAGCATTAAGTGTCCTGTGGGTTGTTCCCATAAAAAGGAGCTATTGATGGTAGTCAGGTACTTCTTTGATGAAATCCTGTTGATGTATAAAGTTCTGTTTTCCTGAATAGAGTATGAATCAAATGAGTGTCGATTTCTTTGCTCACAGTTCCAAGCCCCTTTCTAGTCAGCACTTAGCTTTTTGTCAGGGCCAGGTTCTCAGTACTTTTCCTGTCCATTTTCTTGACTTTCTTGCACCTTTTTGTGAGCTTCTCTGGTCTGTCTGTTGCTTCTTTCACATACACATGTACCCACACCAAGCAATACCCAGTGAAACCTCCACTGCCCACATAGCTCAGTTTCTGATGGGTCTTGCATGTGCTTTTGGGTTGGGTGGTGACATGTGCTTGTGTATTCAGCGTCGGTGTATTGTTTTGGCTATGTAGTTCCATAAATGGGCTTAATTTTTTCTTACACTCCCGAGCTTCAACCAAATAAACAACAAAATCTTAGCTGAAAGAAAATACAAAATTCTTCTCTCTGTACCTGATATTACTCTTGTAGTTGAAAATACTTAGATGGAAAAGTACTAAGCATGCATCTACTGAAAATAGGGACCCTTTTAGGTATCTCAGGTTGGCTTCACAAAAATAGAGGCACTCAAAATTTCTAGTCACTTTTGAAAAATCTCTGCTATAACTTCTTATATTTTAAATTAGCTTAGTTTGATATGACTTAACAATGACACTTTCACCAATACATAAAAATACTGAACAGAGATGAAACAAGTAAGAAAATGAGGGGAAAATCCCTTTGACTGCCCAGCAACCAAATTGCCTACTGTGAACTATGTACTACCACTGTAGAAGAACAACACCAGTATAATCACTTCTGGGGCTAAAAAATTTCTGTGTTCTGCACTGCAATAAATGCCCCTTTTCTAACAATTTTTCCAAAAGAGAGAGCTCACACAATACAACTAGTAAATGCCCAGTTTGAACAAGCATATCTCAAAAAAGAGAACCTTTGCCCTGAGATCACAGAATTTCTACTTTATAAAAGGGCAAAGTAAAAGATCAGGGCATGCATGTCACTAAAATACAACAAACTAAAGAACATATGAGTATTACTAGAAGCAGTTCTGAGTGCTGTGGTTCCTTTGTTCACTTAGTGAAAGCAAAAGCTACTACCCTTCTGAGTTCAACAGATTTATCACAGATGATAATTCAGAGGAGAGTGAGGGAAAAGGGTTCTTGTTTGAGCAACTGGCTATTAGCTGAAGAGCAGAAATGTGCTGTAATGACTGAATTACCTGATCTGTTCTCAATATTGAGTTGCATAACATATTAATGACTTGACTTTTTTGTGAGTTATTCTGAGGTGAACATTTTCTGTCTTTTCAGTGAACTTTTTTCAATCTTCTCAAAAACAAAACCCAAAACATTTTCCATTTCTGAAAACAAAGTCACCATTATATTTTTTCAAAATATTTGAAAAGCTCATGTGGTTTGACAAGCTACAATTAGTGAACAGCAAATTTTCAGTTAGTAAACCTGTGTATTCACACCTGGAGCATGTTAAAGATATGATCACCTATGACCCTTCCTGGGGGGACCAAGGTTGCAAGGTGCCTTACTACCACCTGCCTGAGCATGAGGAAACCTGGCCCTGTGCCTGCTGTGGGTCAGTATTTTTCAGTCCCGTAGGCTGTGATTTCTTTTTCATGAAACAAGCCACACTCTCAGCCTGCCCCCTCAGTAAAAGATGCAGTGTGTAGCTCTGTACCTAAGTCCAAAAATCCATTGTCTTCACTTGTAAACAAGATTCCCTTCTGCTGGTTTATTTTAGCCTGTAAATTCCCTCTCTGGAAGATTTGACAATTCCTTCATTAGCACTGTTACAGGGTCCACTCACTGCTTGTGGTACCTCCTCCTGGTCACTCTGTGGATTAGCTCTTCCAGGTGTTGCACCATCCCCTGGTGCTCTCTCCATCCATCCTCTCTCGCCCTGTAACCCCCCTTGCTCCATCTCCTCTTCATGGCTTCACCCTCCAGCCAGGTCACTATCCATGTTTGCCACTTCCAGGGCATCAAAATCTATCTTGACCAGTGGTTCTCAACCCACGGCCCATGGGTTGCTTGGAGCCCAATCAGCACACAGCTGCAGCTATGTGACATCCTCAGGGCCATATAGGTAGTATATATATTGTGTGGATGCGACCCACAATATTAAATAGGTTGAGAACCATTGCTCTTGACAAATGGTCTCAGGCAGTCTTCCTGCTCACTGCCCAGCCAGTGCCACTTCTTCAGCAGCTGGTAGGGGAACCCAAGTCCACTATCTACTCCAGGTTCCAACTTAGGAGTCCTCTAACAGCAGCCAAAGTCTGCACTCTTATTCCTTGCTGCTTTTCCTAACTTTCTGGCTCTCCTGCTTCTCTGCATTTGCCTTCCCAAACTCCTTCCTCTCAGGGAGTGTTGGGGCTGACCACAAGTTACCATGGGCTGATGCTACAGAGTGGTTTGAGGGCATCTAGTAGTGAACTGGCTTTGACCTGCAGAGCTGGCTTGCAGCCACTTGGCTGGATAAACCAGTGAAGAGATAAGGAAGACCTGAAACTGTGAAGTGTGAGAATAGAAAACAGCAGCGTTTCTTGCCAGAGCCTGCTTGTGGGTGAATACGCCCCCTCCCCCCACTTAGAAGGAGATGATGATAAAAGCAGCTATGCGAATTGCCTTAGATGAACAGTCTCATCTGCAGACCCTGGCCTTGTGGGTGCCCAGGAATTCCCTGTGCTGGAGCAGTGCCTGCTACGAGCCCTCAAGGACAAGGCTGGAGGGTCCGGGACTGTCCATAGCAGAAGGGACATAAGCATTGATTCTTGCTGGCTTGCTTGCTTGCTAGAAAGCACATATTTAGTAATGCATAAAGGCTTGGAGGCTTATTATACTTTGGTAATAAAACCGGTTATACTTATGTACCTGATGTGGCTTCACTGAGTGTATCTGAGCCCCCCCGCCTTGGGACCGACACCTGGCGCAGTCGGCAGGACACACTCGGTGACACCCTTGGGAGGTGTAGCCAGATGTGGGGCAAGTGAGGATGTGGGGTTGTGGCCACCGACAAGATACCCGGCTGGAGTAGTAACTCCCACTGGACACTGGTGGCCAAATTGTTATGCCAGGTGGCTCCCCCGGTTGGATGGGACAGGGACAAAGTTCCCCTCACGCCGGCCAAATTGGCTGAGCAGATGGAGAAAGCAATAGAGTTATATGGGCATAATGAACTGTATAATGATTCGGGGTGGTAATGATTGTTCCTGACCGTGGTGGAAAAGCTGTCTGCAGATAATGAGCAGCTAGAGAAGAATGTAAGCGTCCTGGCGGACGATAAGTGGGCTCTCATGGATAAGAATAACATGCTAACTGAGGCTTTCGAAGCAGCTCAGCAGAGGGCCTGAAAGCAGCAGGAGATAGCTGAGACTATGGCTATCCGCTTTGCCCGGGATCGCCATCGCTGCTTCCTGCAGAACCTCTGCCCCACAACGTCCCAGTCCAAGGTTAGGGCCCTTATGGCGTCGGATTAGGACCCTGATTGAAACTGAGTGCCTGACTGAGGGGCAGACTGTGGTTTTACAGCCTGAAATCCCCATTATGAATTGCGTTTTGGACCCCAACAATGGAAATTGAGTGGGGAGGGTACAACAGAGCTCTGTTGTGAAGTGGAAATGGTATATTAGTGACCATGACAGCGCAGGACACCAGGGCACTAGTAAGCTTCATGAATGGTTGGCACAGCCCTAGGAGGAGGGTGGGGCAGCCCAGCCCTCCCCACTGCAGCCCGGCCCCTGCCCGAAGCCCCGACTGTGTAATGGGGTGTCTCATTTGATAGTTTGAGTGCCACCGAGCAGCCCTATGCCTGGTTTACTGATGGCCGAGGGACAGGGAGCCTCCAGCCAATATGCTGAGCTTTATGCTGTGCTGCTGGCAGTGAGGCAGGCACTTGCCCTTGGGCACCCTGAGGTATGCCTGTACACTGACTGTTGGGCAGTGGCTCAGGGACTGGCCACCTAGATGGGCCACCGGAGAGCTCAGGATTGGGCCATCCATGACAAGCCCATGTGCGGCGCCCCTCTTTGGCAGGAATTGTATTCCGCTATGCAGGACCTTTTGATTTATGTGTTTCATGCAGATGCCCACCAGAATCGTACCCAAGAGCATCATTGAAATGCTGCTGAGGACCCACATAGCCAAGTGTTTGGCGGCCCCCGCCGATGAAGGGGAGGCTTTTTCCCTCTTGGCTTCCCGGATACTCAGGACACTTGGGCCCAGAGGGGGGTGCACCGCTGGGCGCAGACCTGAGGTATCCCCACTTCACATGTAGCCCTAAAAACAGCTAAAGCCGTTTGTAAGATTTGCAAAATTGTTAAGCCGTTATAGGTGGAAGCCGGCTCCCCCAGTGCCATAGGGAAACCAGCCTGCTCAAATTTGGCAAGTTGATTATGTTGGCCCACTCCCTCACAACCACCACAAGGCGTATATTCTCAGCATGGTCAATACAGCCACAGGCTATGGAGGGGTCTGGCCGGGATTACGTGCCAAACCATGGAATACAATCACTGGCATTACCGAGTGAGTTGTATTCCACCATGGTATTCCCTTTCAATTGCATTCTGATAATGGGTCTCATTTCGCTGTTAACACGGTGCAGGATTGGGCCGTATCTTTGGGAATTTGATGGGTGTTTCACATCCTCTACCATCCACAAGGGATGGGTGTCATGGAACAGTATAATGGATTGCTGAAACAGCAGCTACGGCTCCTGTCACCAGACCGCACACTCAGGGGGTGATATGGGGTACTGACCAAGGCCACCTATCAGCTGAATACCGGGGAGAAATACAGGTTTTACTGTTCAATCTTGGAAAGGAGCCGGTGAGTATACAATTGCTCAGGAGCCCGGGGATACTTACTGGGTCAGCATTGAGGGGGATAATGATTTTGTTTGTCTTGATAGGGGCAAATTACTCCGAAGATGATGTTTGTGTGTGTCCTTTGGGGACTTTGGGCCTCTGTGCTCAGTGAGCAAATGGGACTATTGATGCACCATGGACATTTGCAATGGAGTGCTGCCACCACAAACTGGACCATTGATAATTTTACCTGCCCTGCACATCAGAGCTGCCCCGTCATGAAGTTCTCTATCAACTGCACAGGCATGTGTACACTTCAGCTCCTGGGCCACCGGCCAGGCACCCTCTTGGTGTATGCTGATTCGTCAGTCAATGTGACCCTTCATTTGCTAAATGATTTCTCCCTCTGGTGTGGACAGGTGATGCTGCAAATCCAGTCCTCTAACACAAGTGCACCATGAGAGTTGCTTAACTGCACTGGGAATGATAACCATTTTGTTGTAAACCGTGGGACTATGTGGAGCTTCACCAATAAGACTCACATAAAGGGGTGAGGCCCCTTTTGATATTGCTATATGTACTTTCTGGTTTTGGCCTGCTGAATTGAAGCAGACCACACTTAATGGTTTTGCCTGTCTCATGTAGCCCTGTAATTGTGGGGCCACAGATTGGTGTAATTAATGTAAATATTAATGAGTGCAGTCCATGCTGGGTTGTACAATGTGAACTGTTGGCCCTGGATAGATGGTGTGTGGGAGCAATGGCGAGCCTCGGTTGCCCCCCTGGCAGGGAAGAGGTGCAAAAAGTGGGGCCTTATACAGACAGTGCTAAGAGGGGTTTGGACTGGTTCGGGGATATTAAATTTCTTTGATATAAAAATAATGCGAAATAAGCTTGCTACATGGGGCGCCCTCAACTCAGGGGTGATCTAGCTGCAGACGGACTGGCTCCCCTTGTTGTTGGGAGTGTCAATTTAAAATTGGAAAGAACAATGGCAAATGTATAAGGTATTAAACCATAGTGGTTGGGAAACAGCTCGCTTTGCTGCTAATATTGCATGCAATGGTAGTTTAATGGTTTTATGTGTAGTGGAACAAGTTGTAGCTTTGATGCAAATAGAGATGTTGTGGTTAACCCTTGTGCAGAGAGAACTGGTTGGGTTACAACAAGTGCTTGCCCCCTTTTTTCGAGGGGTGCTGAAAGGCTGGATTCGTGTCAGTGCCGGTCTGATGTTTATTAATGAGCACCTGCATGTCCAATTTCAAACTGTGCACGGTCATCCAGGGCAAGTTCCCTCGATGTGGTGTGATTACGTGGCCATGCCACGTATTATTGCACCAGTATGTGGACCCCTGAGTTCCACGGAGATAAGGTGATGCTTGGTAGTAATAGCACCTACTTGACCCATGAGTGCCAAGACTGGGAGACCACTTAGGTGTGCCCTGAGATTCCCCCTGCTCCAGAGCATTGCAGCCTCTGGCAGATCGTGGCTATGTGTGTGGCAACCATTTGCTGCCAATGACACACCGATTTACAACAATGGCCGGGGTTGTGAGTGTGTGTTGTAATTTCACACGGTAGTCTGGGAGGATGGGGAATGCAGAGAGCCCCCAGTGGAGCGTTGCCACTGCAACGTTAATCATGTAGTTGACTGCACCACAGGTGTGGTGTACTGGGCCACCATGAAAGATGGTTATGAGCAGTGGCTTGAGTTCAGGCTCTGGAACGTTTCTCTGGAGCTCGGGGTTACCTTTGCTGAATTGGAATATTTTTTGCAGCAATACCCTATGGTTTCTCAGTTGCTGGCGGAACATGGCGCAGCACTCACACAAACCCAGGTAAGAGTGTTGTATGATCATGGCTCCCTTCTCCAGATGGCGAAGGCTGAGTCAGAGCTAACTGTTTATCATTGGTGGGATGTATTTAAGGGGTGGTCCCCTAAGGCCACAGCTGCACTAAATTTAATGATGTTATTTTTGCAGTGATGGGGGGCAGCTTTGTATTGTGGATTGCCCTGCCTTGTTATATTTGACAGATGGCACAGCGGGTGTGAGGGCTCATGACATACCAGGAAGCCACACATATAGCTCTGCCAGAAAACAAGGGGTGGAGTGTTGGGGCTGACCACAAATTACCTTGGGCTGATTCTACAGAATAGTTTTGGGGGAGCTAGTAGTGAACTGGCTTTGACCGGCCGAGCTGGCTTGCAGCCACTTGGTTGGATAAATAAGTGAAGAGATAAGGAAGGCCTGAGACTGAAGTGTGGGAATAGAAAACAGCAGTGTTTCCTGCCAGAGCCTGCTTGTGGGTGAATACACCCCTCCCCTTAGAAGGAGATGATGATAAAAGCAGCTATGCAAATTGCCTTAGATGAACAATCTCACCTGCGGACCCTGGCTTTGTGGGTATCCAGGAATTCCCTGTGCTGGAGCAGCGCCTGCTACGAGCCCTCAGGGACAAGGCTGGAGGGTCCGGGACTGTCCATAGCAGAAGGGACATAAGCATTGATTGATGCTTGCTTGCTAGAAAGCACGTATTTAGTAACTTGTGAAGGCTGGGAGGCTTATTATACTTTGGCAATAAAACCAGTTATATTTATGCACCTGGCGTGGCTTCACTGAGTGTATCCGAGCCCCCTTGGGACCGACAAGGAATAACTGTAGGTTACTCTCAAGATGCCTGAAAACACCTCCCTTCTCCCAGAGAGTGACTGTAGACTACTCCTCCTGCAGTCCCCAGCTTCTTTCATCTCCTGGGATTTATACAGGTCCTTCCTGTTTCCATCCATATGGGCCTTATTTAATCAATCCATGCACCCTGGCTCCTCCTCCAGGTGCAGCCTGGGGAGTTAATTAGCTCAGCGAGCAACCTTAAGCCTTCCAGGCCATGTATGGAGTGAACACCCCATCACATGCATTCAGCTCAGACTGTGGGCATTCATACAACAATACAATGCTAATTTACATGTAATTAGGCAGATAGATAAGCATCTCTTACCTGAAAGAAACCTGTTTCTCACTTTTTGGTGATCAGCTCCAAGTCAGACTTTAAGAACATAATTTTCAGGACAGTATACCTATCTCCTTACATATTATCCATCCATACATTTTTCAGTGATTATGAGGACCAGTATGATACAGGCTTTCAGCAGAGACCTTATTCTCTGAACTAGAATGTAAATACCACACACATGAGATTTCTAGCAACCCTAATGCACCCCATGCCCTCAAGAAGTCTGAGTCACATTATCTCATAACACAAGGGCTGATTTGAGGATTTTGCAGCAGGTTTGTGATTTTTTTTTAAAACACACCAACCTTAACTTTACATAGAAAGTCAGTATGTATTTTGTGTTGCCATTATTCTCTTGCTGCAGACATGAAGCCTGGTCACTTGTGCTGGTATCTGTGCTTAATCAAAATTTTAATTTTTTTTTTTTATAAGGGAGGATTGTTCATATAAGCTAGAGGTTTGGAGAATAGTAGGTCACCAGTCACTGGGCATTTTGTATGTAGATTCTAGTGAATTTTAGTACGTACATATAAATATACAGCATTTGCTAATAAATAATCACCTTTAAATACCCTTTAAACCCCCATTAGGTAGATAAGTAGTATTGTCTCTATTTTACAGATGGGGAAACTGGTAGAAAGGTTAGGTGACTTTGATGGGGCGGCTGCCCCTCACAGGTATATAAGGGGTTAAAGCAACCCTGGGGAGGCTATGCAGGAGGCATACAATAAGGAAAAGGCTTGTAGTGCCAGCCAATTAGGGGAAGGTTCGTTGGAGGACCCAGTCAGGGCCAGGCTGGCTCATTTAAGAAGGGGCTGCTGAGCAAAGCAGAGGGCAATCACTCCCTGGAGTTTGAGGGAGGAAGAGGACTGGCTGCTTAGAGGGCTGGAACACCATGGACTTGGCAGGGGCAGCAGAGTAGAATATGAGAAAGCTCTAGGCTGATGGCTGCAAAACTGAGGCCCTGATACAAGGGCAGAGGAGGTACTGGGGCTGCAGGGAAGTGGCCCAGGGAAGGAGACAGCAGGGTTGAAGGAGGGACAGTATGTGGCTGCCAGTTATAGGGTCCCTGCATTGGGGTCTGGAGTAATGGGTGGGCCTGGGCTCTCCCCCACTAGCCACTGAGGGAAGTGACTAGTACATAGACTGCAGTCTGCCAGTGAGATGAGTGACTAGAACTTGGACTACAGATTATCAGTAAGGCAAATGGTTGGACTGAGGACTGTTGGTCTTCTGGAACGGGGGAAAGAACAGAGCGGGGAACAGCCGGAGGGCTATGCCCAGAAGAGGACGACGCAGTCTGGGGAGCAATGCGGGTCCTGTATGTGGAGATAGAAGTGACGATGGAAGAGTGACACCACCTGATGAGGGCACACTGGCAACCCCAATCTAATTCCCAGGATAGCCAGCAGAAGATGCCATGGGGCTGAGTTGAACCCTGTCAGTGGCCCAGATCGTGTCACCATTGGAGCCAATGTCAGCAACAGGATTAGAGTGCAGAAGCTCCTTGTTCTTAGTTCTCTGCTAGATAATGTTGCACTTATTCTACTGAATGGTTTCTCTTTTTGGTCAGATATTCAATTAACTACTCTGGATGGAGCTGCATTAATTGCAGGCAGCTTGCAAACCAGAAGGAAGTTTGTTGTATCCTTGGTGCAGTAGTTAACTGAGTTATTACCCAACCGTAACCTGATCTGGCAACCTCTTGAAATTGAGAGAGCTGTGGCTGTAGTTTTCCTAGTTCCTAGGTTGCCACAGTGAAATTTGAAACACTGAAACTGGTGGATATGTACTTGGCACAGCTAAGCTGTGCCACCATGGCCGCTGCCCATGTTACCATGTCTATACTATTTATTCTTGCAGTAGCTCTCATTGAGATACTGTGAGCAAGTTTATGTGCACTGGGGAATCACACCCCTAGCCTGTAGTGTAGACATAGCATTAGAAAACATCAAATCTTTTTTTAAATGCTAGTGATGGAGAATGCACCACAACACTTGATTAAATTATTCAAATGGTTAATTACCTTGTGTCATAAATATAAAGGGAAGGGTAAACACCTCCTGGCCAGAGGAAAAAATCCTTTCACCTGTAAAGGGTTAAGAAGCTAGGATAACCTCGCTGGCACCTGACCACAATGACCAATGAGGAGACAAGATACTTTCAAAGCTGGAGGGAGGGAGACACAAAGTGTCTGGCTGTGTGATGCTTTTGCCAGGACAGAACAGGAATGGAGTCTTAGAACTTAGTAAGTAATCTAGCTAGATATGCGTTAGATTATGATTTATTTAAATGGCTGAGAAATTAGACTGCTGAATATAATGAATATGCTTGTCTTTGTGTCTTTTTTGTAACTTAAGGTTTTGCCTAGAGGGATTCTCTATGTTTTGAATCTAATTATCCTGTAAGGTATTTATCATCCTGATTTTTACAGAGGTGATTCTTTTTACTTTTTCTTATATTAAAATTCTTCTTGTAAGAAATTGAAGAATTGAATGCTTTTTTCATTGTTCTTAAGATCCAAGGGTTTGGGTCTGTGGTCACCTATGCAAATTGGTGAGGATTTTTATCAAGCCTTCCCCAGGCAGGGGGATGCAAGGTTTTGGTGAGGATTTTTGGGGGAAAGACTTTCCAAACGTTTTCCCAGTAAACCCGGACGTTTGGTGGTGAGAGTGGAGGTCCAAGGGCAAAGGGTAAAATAGTTTGTACCTTGGGGAAGTTTTAACCTAAGCTAGTAAAAGTAAGCTGAGGAGGTTTTCATGCAGGTCCTCACATCTGTACCCTAGAGTTCAGAGTGGGGAAGGAACCTTGACACCTTGTTAAAAACTTGTCTTATTTCCACTCTGTATTTGTCTAGCTTCAAAATTCAAGCCATTGGATCATTACACCTTTTTTTTATCTAGGTTGAAGAGTCCACTATCAAATATCTGTTCCACATATAGGTACTCAAACTCTGATCAAGTTACCCCTCAGCCACCTTCTTGTTAAAGTTAATAGATTGAGCTCCGTGAGTGTATAATTTAATTTTATTTCTACCCTTTAATTGTTCTTATGCCTCTTCTCTGAATTGTCTCCAATTATCAACATTCTTCTTGAATCATGAACATCAGAACTCGACCGCAGTCCAGCAGCAGTTTACATACAGCCATAATAAAAATGTGTCCAGTTTACCAAGTGATCCAGATTGCTTTGCATTAGTGACCTGTCCTCTTCATTATTTACCACTCCCAATTTTTATGTCCTTTGCAAACTTAAGTAGTGATAATTTTATGTTCTTTTCTAGGATGTTGATGAAAAATTTAAAATAGCATAGGGCCAAGCATTGATCTTTTCAGGAACACACTTGATTCCTCTTTTAAAGTTACATTTTTAGATGCATCAGTTAGCTAGTTATCTGAAGCTGAAAAAAAGACCAAAGTATTGAAAGGGGCCTCTCCTCTGCAGAAAAGATAGCCATGGCCTCCCCACATACCAATCTTGGGTTCATGGAAAGGTCCAAGCATGTCCGTATGAGAAATTTTTCAGAGTAGCCGCCGTGTTAGTCTGTATTCGCAAAAAGAAAAGGAGTACTTGTGGCACCTTAGAGACTAACAAATTTATTTGAGCATAAGCTTTCGTGAGCTACAGCTCACTTCATCGGATGAGCTGTAGCTCACGAAAGTTTATGCTCAAATAAATTTGTTAGTCTCTAAGGTGCCACAAGTACTCCTTTTCTTTTTGAGTATGAGAAATGACATTCCCCCTTCTAATTGGTGCACCTCCTCCCTCCCAGATGCCAGTGTCTTCACAAGAGGCAACTTGAAAGACAATTTCTATTGCCATGTACTTTTCAATGTCTTTTTGCTTTAACCCCCAGATATGTACCTGTTGGACAATCAGAGGAGCTACTTCATTCCTATGGTCCCCAAATCAAAATTCAACAATATATTTTATACTTATACACTTTATACATTGTTTAAAGGAAAACACCTGTGTACTAACAATATGTTAACCTGAAACCCTGGGCGGAGACTATTGTCTTATTGTGCTTATCTTGTCTTGCTGCTAGACCTATCCAGGGGCTCAGGACCTCCTACTCCATCACTTCCCTCTGCCATGAAAATTTCAAATAATCCATTGTAATCAATTGTTTGGCAGTGTCTCTGAGCTTAATAAGCAAAGTGACACTCTGTCAGCTTTGTGCGTAATAAACCCACGTGCTTTATTCTACATGGTGTCCATTTTGTTCCTTCAATTGGCACCAAGTATATCACCCTCCTTTAATTTTTATTAATCAAGTCTTGTATCAGCTGCTTCATTATCTTGCCTCGGGTCGATGTCAGACTAACCTGTCTATAATTGCCCAAGTCATCCCATTTAGCCTTTTAAAATAGGTGCATAATATTAGCTTTCTTCTAGCCTTCTGGAACTTCCTAAGTGTTCCAAAACTTATTGAAAATCAATTTTCACAGTCCAATAATATCCCCAGCCAGCTCTTTTAAAACTCTTGCATGGTTTTCTGTTGATCTGAAAATAAAGCAGGAATTTGTGATACTCAATTGAAAAAAATGACTTTTTTTTTCTTAGATGGTAATCTGTCATGATGTATCACCATCAAAGCATATAACATAACATAACAGAGAAGTGAGAAGCTCAATCTGCTGACATGTATTAACACAGATCACTTAAAAAAATGAAATAACCCTACATGTTACTGAAAGCTACAAGAAAGAAATAAAAATCAGCATGGGAATATCTCTGGCCAAAATGCAGGGGGAAAGTATAGTATTCACTAAATGATTCAAGCAGAGTATTTGCTTTCTGCACTGGTAATTAGAAGCAGAATTACCCTTGGGGAAAAAAACAAGTTATTTCTACTCAAGTAGTTCAAATTTAATCGAACAATTAACCCCATATTCAGATGAAAACTTAAAGTTGAATACTTTAGTGTGTGGAGACAGAAGGTCAGTTTTGTTTTGATGTATGCTTTTTCTATGCCTTATTAATTTTGACTTATTAATTAGAAAATTGCTTCATGGCAATACTCATCCACAAACTGAAGGTAAACATATTGCCTTGATCTATTCATACTTGTTACTTGTGCTGCTAGTTAAAATACATTTTCATTATGTTTGACTTATTCTTTTTGCTTTAAATGTCTGATAGGAGTAGGACATCAGTATTTCCACATAATCCCGCATCTAAATCCCAGGCTCTGTGCGTACTTTGAATCTTTAATTATTTTAAAAGTTGTAAGAACATTGTCCTTGGTTAAAAGAATTAATTTTAAATTATAATGTGACATAAAATGAGATTCCCTTGTATTAGAGGGTGATAATGGCATAATGAAAAATGTAAGAGTGTGTCTGTAAAGCTTGTAGAATTAAAACTAATTAAAGATTTGGATTTAAGAACTATGTAGCATGTATTAAAACAATTGATTTAAAATGTCTAAATGAGACTAATTCAGAGAAACAAGAATCTAGTCTCTTTACAAGCAGCTTAACAATACCAAGCGAAATAGAGTTCCTGGGTATTATGGTATTTTGTATTAAACTATTTAGATATTTGAAAACCTCAACTCATTTTCTTAAGTCAGCCACTATTGCTGTGCGACATGGAAGGATGTAAGAAAAAATGAGCACTCTGAATTAGACAAAATTTATGTATCTAATAGACAAATGAAGGGCATGTATAGTTATGTACACCTACTGTACTTTTACTGACTTTTCAGTATGTATGCATTTTTACATGTTTATACCTCAGTGCTGCAATAGTTACACATGTGAGTATTTTTATATCCTTGGGATCTGATCACTTGCCTGTTGAAGTAAATGGAAAGACTTTCATTATCTTCTGTAGGCTTCACTCAGGACCTTGAGTCATCCAGTTGAAGTCAGTGGGACTGTTAACATGTATTTGAAGGATTCAACTCTTGAGATAAAATCCTGTAAAAGAGCATGTAGTCTGAGTAGAGGCTTGTACCTGTGCTATTCACTTTTATGGGTACAGGATTAGACCCTAAATGAGTTGTGTGTGCAAACAAAAATGTGCTTGAAAGCATCTGAGTTTGGGAACTAAGGACTGGATACAAAAATACTTTGCGGCATCTAGAAAATCCCTGGAAGAACAGTGGAATCCACAAGGCCTGAATTAGTTGCTGAGGCTCCCTTTTTAATGTGTAGGGAGGAATAGGTGCCAAAAAATGGAATCCACCAAAAGGCAGCATGCTAGATGGGGAACTACCTAAGATAGCCCATGGGAGATTCCAATGAAGAGTGTATTCCAAGATCCACCCGCTTTTGTTGGGCGCCTAACTCTGGGCTACAGTGGGACGTCTGTCTCTGCTTATGATGCATAACCAGGAACCATTTCCTGGAGCAGGTAGCTTAGGCTGCTAAGTCACTTCTTGTGTGAATGAATGAAGTACCAGTCTCACTCCATACAAAACAGCTGATAGAAGAGGTGCCCATCTTATAACTCTTAGCCCTGTGGTTAGAGCACTAACCCAGGATGTGAGAGACTCCAACTCAATTCTTCCCTCTATCTGAAGATAAGAAAAGATTTGAAGAGGGCATTTCCCATGTCTTAAAGGAGAATTCTTCAACCACTGAGCTGTGAGATTTTCTGAGAAAGGACTCCCTCAATCTTTTATATTGAAGTTGTTCCACTTTAGATTAAATAATTAAGTAGTCATGGGGCCAGAGAGGGAGACTGTATGACCCTTGTGGTTAGTGCACTCATCTGGGAGACCAGAAACCCAGTGTCTTACCCTCTGCTCCAGTGACTCTAAATAATTAAGGAGTCATTAGAGCAGAGGGATCAGACAAGACTCTGGGTTTCCTGCTTCCCATGTGGGTGCCCTAACTGCCAGGCTATCAAGTCATACTCTTTCTCTCTGGCCCAGTGACTCTTTAATATTTATTCCAAAGTGGAACAGCTTCAACAGGAGATTCTGAGGGAGCCCTTCATTAGAATATTCCCCTATCCCTGTCATTCACGAACTCCCTGAAAAGGTGAGATCCCTATTCAAATTCTCTATACCCATCAGGCAAAGCGGGAAATCAAAGCTGGATCTCCCACATGCCCTCTGAGTGCTGTAACCACTGTGCTAAATATTATAAGGTTAGCAATGCCACCATATCCTTATCCTCTGGACAGATTGTGAATGGGATCTGATCCAGTAGGTGACATATGAGCCCCCCCAAGGATCAGGCCGCAAAGGCAAGCTAGGTGGACAAATGCCTATCTTCCCTGGTTTGTGGATTACACTTGGGCTTAGGCAGGAGACAGGTGTCCGGACATGTAGAGTGAGGCAGCAGTGCACATACCGAGAGGCAGAAACATTAAATTTCCCAGAGAACTTTAACAATCACAATGTATAGGTTGAGTGAGTTTAGCTTACAGGGCTAGGCAGGAACCAAATATAGGTTTTTTTGATCTTTATGATGCCTTAAACTGGGATTGAGGATCTAAATATGGGGGTTAAGTCATAAATATCTTTGGATCTGAGCCTAAATCTTCAACTCCAAGACAAAGTTTCAGTTGCAGCTACTTCTATAAGATGTGGAGGAATGGTAAATATAGACCATTGCTCCTAACACTGGGAGATATGAGACTAGTGGACCCATGCTATGCCTGGACTGAATGTGTTCATTCCGTTTCCCCTTCTATTAGCTGGCAAGGAGGTGAAGAACACGATAAGTAAAAATGTTTGGACATATTTAAGAATGGTAGCCACGTTAGTCTGTATCAGCAAGAAGAATGGAGGAGTAGTTGTGGCACCTTAGAGACTAACAAATTTATTTGGGCATAAGCTTTCGTGGGCTAAAACCAACTTCATTAGATGCATGCAGTGGAAAATACAGTAGGGAGAGAGAGAGAGAGAGAGAGAGCTCTGTCCTTGCCTCCATGGGTTCCGTGTTTCCTGGCAGATTTCACTAGCCTCACAGGCTCCCTGTGACCCTCCACATATCACTTCCCTCTCTAGAGAGAAGGGTCACAGTCTACTGAGCCATTTTCATCATAAGCCAGCGAGGGAGGTGAGGAGAAGTTATCCTTCCTTGCACAGTCTCTTTTGTCTCCCAGTTTCAGTGATTAATCAGGGGGCAAAGGGGGGGGAGCCTGGGCACACCCTCTACTCCAGGCTCCAGCCAAGGGACCCTAATAGTATCCGCTATGGTAGCTGACCTTTTAGAAACATGACATGTACAATTCCCTGGGCTACTTCCCCCACAGCAGCCCTCACTTCCTCAAGTTCTACTTCACCCTTACCTCAGGGCCTCCTTCCTTGTGCCTGATATGGTGTGTACTACTCAGTCTTTGCAATAGTGCAACTTCCTCCCACAGCTCCTGATATATACACCCACCTGACTAACTGGGAGGCTTTTAACTAGTTTCAGCCAGCCCCTGATTGGCTTCAGGTATCCCAATCAACGTAGCCTTCTCCCTGCCTTCTGGAAAGTTGTTAATTGGCCCAAGGTGTCTTAATTGACCTGGAGCAGCTTCCATTTCACTGATCCTGGTACCAGGGATATGTTTAGCCTGGAGCAAATCTCTCTCTCTCCCTCCCAATGCTCTCCCATAGCCTTCTAGCTTGGAGGAAGGTGGGAAGCTGCTACTCCTGCTGCTGCTAGGCCCTAAGCTCTCCCTGCTGCTCCAGCTGCTCCCCTGGCTGGGCCAGACACCCCCCATTCTCTGCTACTTGGCTGTTGGACCCCCCACTCTTGGGTGCTGCTACTGCTCCAACTGCAGCCCCGGGGTGGGGAGGGGGCTGCTAGCCCACTCCCCAGAGAGGAGGAGTGAGGGACCCCAGCCACTGCTGTTGTGGATACCACCACCACCACCACCACCACCTGAGAGGGGTCCATTCTGCCTGCCTGGACGACCACCTGGAGTTCCTGGAGCTGCTGCTGCTGCAGAGGCCGCTGCCTGGAGCTGCTGAAGCCCAAGGAGGAGAAGAAGAGGATCATCTGCCAGTGGGGCAGCACCTAGAGACTTTGCAGACTACCGTGGAGGGGGCCCTAAGACTGAGTAATTTTCAAAGTGTGCTCTTGTGGTGGGGGTTTTGACTGTGTTTGTAGGGACACCGGGGGTGTGGTGTGGAGCTGCCCCCTGATCCATCTGTGTGTCCCCCCCAACCCCCACCACTATTACTACCACCGCTGCCCCCTCCACTACCCCCACTAGCTGTATACCATCTGCCTCAGCTCCTGCCTCTGGACTCAGCTGCTTGCTTGGCTTGCCATGCCCTATTTCCACCCTTTGGGCCAGAAGCAGCAGCCAGCTAAAAAAGACTTGTGCAAGTGCACATGGGCACATGTGCCCCCCCGGACTGCCTACCCCCCAGCTTTGCCTTTTACTACCTGCCCCATTTGCCACTTGCTTTGCCTCCTCTTTTGCTCCAGCCCCCCTTACTAGCTTCAGTTTGTTTGCCTGCCCCGCCCATTTCCTTCTGCAGCCTCTGATTGTTTGCCCCGCCCCAGCCTCTGAAGCTAGCCCCTCGCTCCATGTGCCCATGCCCCCTCCCATGCGCTTGTGCAACTCCCCATTTCAGTTGCAACCCTCTTCACTGCACCCTCAATGTTGTTTAATTCCCACCCCCCCGTAGTGCACCAAGAGGAGCCGGAATTTCCACCTTGTGTCGGTGACTGACCCCTAACCACTGATTGCCCCCCGCCCAGCTCACCCCTTTTGCAGCCTAGCGGGGAGGAGTGGT
Organism: Dermochelys coriacea; assembly: GCF_009764565.3. Classification (NCBI taxonomy): domain Eukaryota; kingdom Metazoa; phylum Chordata; order Testudines; family Dermochelyidae; genus Dermochelys; species Dermochelys coriacea. Next base: position 107,037,951 of record NC_050071.1, read on the forward strand.
CGACCTGCTTCCCCTCTCCCCTCCTCCTTTTGGTGTACCCCTTTCCTCCTTGCTCATGATGGCGGGGGATGAGACGGGTGAGACCTCTCCAGTAGCCCGAGCTCTCCCTCCCCCGCCTGCCCCTCTGTCACCCCCCCAAGCTTCTACGTCCGCTGCCAAACCATCTGCCATCGCCCCCGCTGGGGCACCAGCAGCAACGGGCACCGGGGTGACCTCCACTGCTGCCACGTCTCTCACCCCCTCAGATTTGGGGGGAGTCCCCCCATCCGGCGGGAAGGGCCAGGGGAAGAAGAAGGGGAAGGGCCCCGCTAAAAAGACCAGGTCCTCCATGGCAGGGGCTGCCCCCAATGCCCCGGCCCCATCTCCAGCTGGGGCGCCCCTCCTCGCTGTTCCCTCCACCAGCTCTGCAGGTGTCCCTCCCCCGGCCCCCAGAGCATACGCCCAGGTGGCGGCAGCCCCCCTGCTTGCCGCTACATCATTTCTCCAGCCCACCGCCTCCGCTACCATCTATAGCAGCCGGGGCCCCTTTCCCACCATGACCAGGAAGCACGGCGTCCGTTGCCTCCTGGTGCCCGCCTCACCCCACGTGGAGACCTATGTGCGGGCGTTGGCGAGGGTGGTGGGGCCCACGGCCATTGTGGCGGCCTCCAAAATGTATGGCAAGGTCGTCTTCTTCCTAGCATCGGAGGCCGCCGCCCAGGAGGCGGTGGAGAAGGGCCTGGCGGTCGGGGGCGTGTTCGTCCCCTTAGAGCCGCTAGAGGACCTGGGCGTCCGCCTGGTCCTGACCTCCGTCCCTCCCTTTCTCCCCAATGCCGCCCTGTTACCCGCCCTTTCTACCTTGGGGAAGCCCATCTCTGTCATCAGCCCTCTCCCGTTGGGCTGCAAAGACCCCACCCTCCGTCACGTCCTCTCCTTCCGCCGGCAAGTGCAGCTTCAACTGCCGCCGGCGGCGCGCGATGGAGAGGCACTCGGGGGGTCCTTCCTAGTCCCCTACCAGGGGACCCCTTACAGGGTGCATTATTCCACGGGGGAGGCCCGGTGCTACCTCTGCCGGGCAATGGGGCACGTCCGGAGGGACTGCCCCCTGGCCCGGGAAGAAGGGGCATCCAGGACACCCGAGCCCCGGCAGGACACCGGCCCCGTCATCGCCGACGCCCCTGGCTGCCCGGCACCCGAAACCGCCCCTCCTCCTTCCCAGTCCACCATTGCTCCCGCTCGGGCCCAAGAGGTACCTCTCCCACTATGCCCAAACGAGCGGGAGAACCCCGCCCCCGCTCTTTGCACTCTGGTGGGGCCTGTGGAGGAGGGTACGGCAGGGACACCGCCAAGTATGGGAGAGGGCCCACCCCAAGGGGAATCTTCCCTCCCTTGTGCTGCTCCACCGTTACCCCCTCGAGTCCCTGAGCCATCGCCTCTGCCCCCTGACACAACCCCTGCTAGCCAGCCCCCGGATGATGCCATGGAGGGCTGGGCCCTAGTCCAGGGGAAGCGGGGCAAGCGGAAGGCTCGAACTCCGCTCCTCCCATCTGATGCGGAGGCCCCCCGGAAAACCAGGAAGGGGGGCACCAATGCCGAGCCTTCCGCTCTACCCACGGGTGTGTTCCACCCACCAGAGCCAGCTGGGGAAGACATGGCAACACTAGAAGGCGGTATCTCCCCTCCACAGGAGTCCCTCCCCTCCAAGACCCCCGAGGCACCATCTGAAACCCCAGTGTGCCCCGAAGTAACCATCGCGTCAGGTGCCGGCGGGGAGAATCCCGGGGTAGCGGAAAATAATTTCCCCTCTATATATGAGGAGATCGAGGCCCTGGGTCTGACCCCGGTCACCCAGGGGGAGGACGATCCTATGCCAGCGGGCCTCGATCTGGGCGACTTCATTCCAGCCCCCCTTTCCCCATACTCCCTCCCCCTAACCGTTGCTTCTGCTTCCACCTCCGAGGAGCCCCTGGACTCCTCCATCAACCTGGCTGCAGAGGGCACCCCGCTGAGAGCCGCCGAGCCAGTTGAGGTGACGGCCAGTGCCACGTGGCTGGAACCTGAGCCACCAGGGGCATCCCTCGCTGGCGAGGAGCATTCGACCTCCTTTCCGAGAGAGGACCCTACAGAAGAAAGTCCACCTCCTGATGCCGTGGCTGCCAAATCCACCAGAGAGCTTGCGCCCGGCATCAGTGAGAGCCCTCTCCCGACCCAGACTCTCACCTCTACCCCTGCCCCTGCCCTTATCCCGCCCACCTCCTGAGATATCATTGCCACCCCTGGGACTGTCTTCCTCCCCTTTCCAACAGATGACTCCCAGGGAATGGCCTTTGTGTTTGCCCGTCCCGACCCACCAGGGGCTGCTATCCTCCCTCCGCCGCCCCCTATCGCCCCAGCATTCAGGTCAACCCATCAGGAGCCCCGTCGGGGGTCCGCACCCTGTCTGCCCATCTCGCTGGGCCAGGGGGCTGTACCAAGGGCCCCATCGGGAAGCAACCAGACCATAACCCCAGCCCCCAGGCGCTGCGAGAGGAGTTGCGGGAGTTCCTAGAAGACGTCCGTGGCTCCCGCAACAAAGTCCAGCTTGCCCTCCAGCGATGGGGGGACTTTAATCAAATCCTCTGGGCCGCAAGGGCCCTCATGGGGGAGGGGAAAAGGACCGGGAGACAGGGCGCCGCGGCCTACCAGCGGGTCCGCCACTTCCGTGACTCCTTACTCACCTACGGGGTGGGTCACGGACTGCTGCGCGGCCCGCCGGGAGCCACGAGCATCCCTGCCGGCGAGGATCCCCCCCAGCCCTCCTCATGGCACCCTTTACCATCGCAACATTGAACACCCGTGGCTGTAAGATGGGTCTCCGCAGGTCCCAGGTGCTCTCCTTCCTTCGAGAGGGGAGGTAATCTGTGGTTTTCCTGCAGGAGACCCATACGGATCCGACCGCCGAAGACAGCTGGCGGCTGGATTGGGGGGACAGGATCTACTTTAGCCACCTCACAGTTCATACGGGTGGAGTGGCGACCCTGTTCTCCCCCGAACTACGGCCCGAGGTGCTGGGGGTCGCCGAGGCTGTGCCGGGTCGCCTGCTGCACCTCCGGGTCCACATGGAGGGGCTCGTAGTCAACCTCGTCAACATCTATGCCCTAGCAGCGAGCCCGGAGCGGCTGCAATTCTATCAGCAGGCATCCGCCTTCCTCTGCACCTTGGATCCTCAGGAGTGCCTGGTCCTGGGAGGGGACTTTAACATCACCCTTAAGGAACGGGACCGCTCGGGAACCGAGCAGAGCCCGGCCGCCGTCGCCGTCCTCCAGGAGATAGTCGAACAGCACTCTCTGGTGGACGTCTGGCGCGACCACCACCCGGATGACACTTCCACGTTCACCTTTGTCTGGGTGGAGGCCCATCGGTCGCGCCACTCCCGGTTGGACCGCATTTATTTATCACGCTTTCATCTTACACGAGCCCACTCCTCCAGCATCCGGCCGGCCCCATTTTCTGACCATCACATAGGCACCGTGACAGCCTCCCTCTGCGCGGAGAGGCCGGGGCCGGCCTATTGGCATTTTAACAACAGCTTGCTGGAGGATGCGGGCTTCGTGGCGTCCTTCCGGGAGTTCTGGCTGGCCTGGTGAGGGCAGCGGCGTGCCTTTCCCTCGGCACGGCGGTGGTGGGACGTAGGGAAGGTGCGCGCCCGGCTCTTCTGCCATGACTACACCCGGGGCGCCAGCCGACGGAGGGATGCAGCGATAGAGCAGTTGGAACGGGAGGTCTTAGAGCTGGAGAGGCGCCTGGCCGCCAGCCCTGAGGATCCACCCCTCTGCGGAGCGTGCCGGGAGAAGCGGGAGGAGCTCCGGACCCTCGAGGACCATCGGGCCCGGGGTGACTTTGTTCGATCCCGCATACGTCTCCTTCGGGAGATGGATTGCGGCTCCCGCTTCTTCTACGCCCTGGAAAAAAAGAGGGGGGCTAAGAAACATATCATCTGCCTACTGGCAGAAGACGGCACCCCCCTCACGGATCCGGTGGAGATGTGCGAGAGGGCGAGAGCCTTCTACGCAAGCCTATTCTCCCCGGAGCCGACCGATCCTAACGCTTGCAGAGTGCTGTGGGAGGAGCTCCCGACGGTCAGCGTGGGCGACCGAGACCGGCTAGAGCTGCCTCTCACTCTGGCAGAGTTCTCGGAAGCCCTCCGTCGCATGCCCACCAATAAATCTCCGGGCATGGACGGGCTGACCGTGGAGTTCTACCGCGTTTTCTGGGACGTCCTGGGCCCAGAACTAGTCACCGTCTGGGCCGAGTCTTTGCAGAGCGGGGTCCTCCCTCTTTCGTGCAGGCGAGCCGTGCTCGCCTTATTGCCGAAGAAGGGGGACCTCCGCGATTTACGAAATTGGCGTCCCGTCTCGCTCCTCAGCACGGACTACAAAATCGTGTCAAAAGCCATCTCCCTGAGGCTAGGGTCCGTGCTGGCGGACGTGGTCCACCCAGACCAGACCTACACCATCCCGGGCCGCAGCATCTTTGACAACCTATATCTGGTCCGGGACCTATTGGAACTTGGGTGTAGGGATGGTCTGTCGTTCGCCCTCCTGTCCTTAGATCAGGAGAAGGCGTTCGACAGGATGGATCACGGGTATCTCCTGAGCACTCTGCAGGCGTTTGGCTTCGGACCCAGGTTTGTGAACTTTCTCCGGGTGCTGTACGCTTCCGCAGAGTGTCTGTTAAGGCTCAACTGGACCCTGACCGAACCGGTCAACTTCGGGCGAGGAGTAAGGCAGGGGTGCCCCCTCTCAGGCCAGCTGTACGCTCTGGCGATCGAGCCCTTCCTCTGTCTCCTCCGAAGAAGGTTGACAGGGTTGGTGCTGAGGGAGCCGGAGCTGCGGCTGGTCCTGTCGGCGTACGCTGATGACGTGCTCCTCATGGTCCAGGACCCGGGCGACTTGGTGCGAGTGGAGGCTTGCCAGGCCATCTATTCAGCAGCCTCCTCTGCGCGGGTCAACTGGGTCAAGAGCTCTGGCTTGGTGGTAGGGGACTGGCGGCAGGCGAACCCCCGCCCACCCGCGCTTCAAGCCATCCGGTGGAGCACGGGTCCGCTGCTCTATCTGGGCGTTTACCTTTCTGCCACGCATCCCTCTCCGCCAGAGAACTGGCAGAATTTAGAGGGCGGGGTGATGGAGCGGCTCCGGAAATGGACAGGACTACTCCGGTGCCTCTCCCTTCGAGGGAGAGCGTTAGTGCTTAATCAACTAGTCCTGTCCATGCTTTGGTACCGGCTCAACACCCTGGTCTCGGCCCCGGCTTTCCTGACCAACCTGCGGACATCGATTCTGGAGTTCTTTTGGTCAGGACTGCACTGGGTCCCTGCAGGGGTTCTCCATCTACCTGTGGAGGAGGGAGGGCAGGGCCTCAAATGTCTGCTTACTCAGGTCCATGTCTTCCGCCTCCAGACCCTGCAGAGGCTCCTTTATGGTGCAGGTAGTCCGGCGTGGAGCATACTGGCGCACGCCTTCCTGCGCCGCTTCCGAGGGCTCCGATATGACCGGCAGTACCTATATCTCGATCCGAGAGGTCTTCCGCGAGACCTCTCCGGGCTGCCGGTCTTCTACCAGGACCTCCTCCGGACCTGGAAACTCTTTACAACGAGCAGGTCCGTGGCAGCCACCGAGGGGGCAGATCTCCTTGCGGAGCCCCTGCTACACAACCCCCAGCTCCGTTTGCAGGTGGCGGAGTCCCGCTCGGTGCGCCAGAGGTTGGTCCTGGCAGAGGTCACAAGAGTCGGAGACCTCCTGGACTATGACCGGGGAGACTGGCTGGATCCCCTAACCTTCGCTCAGCGCATGGGGCTTTCCAGACCTTGTACTCCCCGACGCATACTTCAGGAGGTGAAGGCCGCTTTGCCGCCCGCTGCTCGGGTTTATCTCGACCGAGTCCTGCACGAGGGCACGCCCCGCCCACCCACTACCCCAGGCCCGCCGGACCTTTTAATTGGACCCCTGCCCTGTGGACCCAACCGATCCCTTCACTAGAAGCCGGCTGCACGAGATGCAGCCGGTCTGTTTTCAAACCGCGCCAAGAAAACATCTCTACACGCTTGTGCTTCACACCCTTCACGCCCGCACCCTCGTGTCCCACCCCGATACAAAATGGCGGGACCTCCTGCCACCTTTGGAGGGTGAAGAGCCCCGGTGGGCCAGCCTATATTCCATCTTAGTCCCAAAGCCTGCCGGGGATGTCAGTTGGCGGCTCCTTCACGGAGCCGTGAGCACGGGCGTGTACTTGGCGCGGTTCACCACAATCCCAGACACCTGCCCCTTTTGCGGCGTGAGGGATACCCTGGCACATGTCTACTTGGAGTGTGCCAGGCTGCAGCCCCTATTCCGGCTCCTCACCAATATCTTATTACGTTTTTGGTTGCACTTCTCCCCTCACCTTCTCATTTATGCACTCCCTATCCGTGGCCCCACAAAGTCACGGGATCTCCTGGTCAACCTCCTCCTGGCCCTAGCTAAAATGGCCATCTACAAAACCAGAGTGAGGAGGTTGGCTGATGGAGTCTCCTGTGACTGTGGGGCCTATTTCGATCCTCGGTCCGTTCACGTATCCGGGCAGAGTTCCTCTGGGCGGCATCCTCTGACTCCCTTGACGCCTTTGAGGAGCAGTGGGCTCTGTCCGGGGTTCTCTGCTCGGTGTCCCCGTCCGGTTCCCTTCTTTTGACCCTTTGACCGCACTCCTGTCCCTGTTATTTTATTAGTTGTCCCCCAGAATTTTTTGGGTATCTAGGTCCTGTGGATCCCCCTTTTAGGCTGGGGGGACCCTTTAGCAGTGGACGGGCTTCGCCCGCCCACTTCCCGGATCCCAATAAGACGACTCTCCCATAGCCTTCCAGCTTGGAGGGAGGTGGGGAGCTGCTACTCCTGCTGCTAGGCCCTAAGCTCTCCCTGCTGCTCTAGCTGCTCCCCTGGGTAGGCCAGACACCCCCCATTCTCTGCTACTTGGCTGCTGGACCCCCCACTCTTGGGTGCTACTAGACTGCTCCAACTGCAGCCCCAGGTGGAGGGGTGCTAGCCCACTCCCCAGGGAAGAGGAGTGAGGGATCCCAGCCACTGCTGTTGTGAACACCACCACCATCACCACCACCAGAGAGAGGTCCTTTCTGCCTGCCTGGACGACCACCAGGAGTTCCTGGAGCTGCTACTGTGGAGTCTGTTGCCTGGAGCTGCTGGAGCCCGAGGAGGAGAAGAAGAGGACCATCTGCCAGTGGGGGAGCACCTAGAGACTTTGCAGACCACCGTGGAGGGGGCCCTAAGACTGAGTAATTTTCAAACTGTGCTCTTGTGGTGGGGGTCTTGACTGTGTTTCCAGGAACACGGGGTGTGGTGTGGAGCTGTGCCCCAATCCATCTGTGTGTCCCCCAAACCTCCACCACTACTACCACCCCCACTGCTCCCTCCACCCCCCCCACTGGCTGTATACCATCTGCCTCAGCTCCTGCCTCTGGACTCAGCTGTTTGCTTGGCTTGCCACGCCCTATTTCTACCCTTTGGGCCAGAAGCAGCAGCCAGCTTAAAAAGACTTGTGCAAGCGCACTTGCGTGCACATGCCCCCCCCCCCCCCCGGACTGTCTACCCCCCAGCTTGCCCTTTACTACCTGCCCCATTTGCCACTTGTAGCTTTGCCTCCCCTTTGGTCCCAGCCCCCCCGTACTAGCTTCAGTTTTTTTGCCTGCCCCGCCCATTTCCTTCTGCAGCCTCTGATTGTTTGCCCCGCCCCAGCCTCTGAAGCTAACCCCTTGGTTTCCCTGTTCTACCTCAGACTGCTTAGCCCCTCGCTCCGTGTGCCCATGCCCCATCCCATATGCAATTCCCCATTTTAGTTGCAACCCTCTTCACTGCACCCCCAATGTTGTTGTATCCCCCCTCCCCTAGTGCCCCAAGGGGAGCTGGAATTCCACCTTGTGTCGGTGACTGACCCCTCATCCCTGATCGCCCCCCATCCAGCCCACCCCTTTTGGCGCCCTCCTCCCCTGCCTGCAGCCTAGGGGGGAGGAGTGGTCGACCTGCTTCCCCTCTCCCCTCCTCCTTCTGGTGTCCCCCCTTCCCTCCTTGCTCATGATGGCGGGGGATGAGACGGGTGGGACCCCTCCTGCAGCCCGAACTCCCCCTCCCCCGCCTACTCCTTCGTCACCCCCCCAAGCTTCTACCTCCGCTGCCGAATCATCTGCCACCGCCCCCGCTGGGGCACCAGCAGTGACGGGCACCAGGGTGACATCCACTGCTGCCTCGTCTCATCCCCTCAAATTCGGGGGGAGCCCCCTCAGCCAGCGGGAAGGGCCCCACTAAAAAGACCAGGCCCTCCATGGCAGGGGCTGTCCTCAATGCCCAGGACCCCCCACAGGCTGGGGCATCCCTCCCCTCTGTTCCTTCCACCAGCTCTGTGGCTGTCCCTCCCCGTCCCCCAGGGCATACGCCCAGGTGGCAGCAGCCCCCCCGCCTGCTGCTACGTCATCTCTCCTGCCCACCATCTCCACCACCATCTATAGCGGCCGGGGCCCCTTTCCCACCATGACCAGGAAGCACGGCGTCCATTACCTCCTGGTGCCCGCCTCGCCCCATGTGGAGACCTATGTGCGGGCGTTGGCGAGGGTGGTGGGGCCCACGGCCATTGTGGTGGCCTCCAAAATGTATGGCAAGGTCGTCTTCTTCTTAACATTGGAGGCCGCTGCCCAGGAGGCGGTGGAGAAGGGCTTGGCAGTAGGGGGTGTGTTTGTTCCTTTAGAGCCGCTAGAGGACCTGGGCATCCGCCTGGTCCTGACCTCCGTCCCTCCCTTTCTTCCCAATACCCTGTTACCCGCCCTGGCTACCTTGGGAAAGCCCATCTCTGTCATCAGCCCTCTCCCATTGGGCTGCAAAGACCCCACCCTCCGTCACGTCCTCTCGTTCCACCGGCAAGTGCAGCTTCAACTGCCGCCAGCGGCGCGTGATGGAGAGGCCCGGGAGGGGTCCTTCCTAGTCCCCTACCAGGGGGCCCGTTACCGGGTGCATTACTCCACGGGGGAGGCCCAGTGCTACCTCTGCCGGGCGATGGGGCATGGCCGGAGGGACTGCCCCCTGGCCAGGGAAGGAGGGGCATCCAGGACCCCCGAGCCCCGGCAGGGCACCAGCCCCGTCATCGCCGGTGCCCCTGGCTGCCCGGTGCTTGAAACCACCCCTCCTCCTTCCCAGTCCACCATTGCTCCCGCTCGGGCCCAAGGGGCACTTCCCCAACTATGCCCAGACGAGCGGGAGAGCCTCACCCCCACTGCTTGCAATCTGGCAGGGCCTGTGGAGGAGGGTGCAGCAGGGACACTGCCGGGCATGAGAGAGGGCCCGTCTCAAGGGGAATCTTCCCTCCCTTGTGCTGCCCCACCATTACCCCCTCAAGTCCCTGAGCCATCGTCTCTGCCCCCTGACACAACCCCTGCTAGCCAGCCCCCAGATGATACCATGGAGGGCTGGGCCTTAGTACAGGGGAAGCAGGGCAAGCGGAAAGCTCGAGCTCCGCTTCTTCCATCTGACGCGGAGGCCCCCCGGAAGACCAGGAAGGGGGGCACCGAAGCCGAGCCTTCTGCTTTACCCACGGGTGTGTTCCATCCACCAGAGCCGGCTGGGGATGACGTGGCAGCACTGGAAGGCTATATCTCCCCTCCACGGGAGTCCCTCCCCTCCAAGACCCCCAAGGCGCCCTCTGAAACTCCAGTGTGCCCCGAAGCAATCATCGCATCAGGTTCTAGTGGGGAACATCCCGGGGTGGCGGAAAAGGATTTCCCGTCCATATACGAGGAGACCGAGGCCCTGGGTCTGACCCCGGTTACCCAGGGGGAGGACGACCCTATGCCAGCGGGCCTCGATCTGGACGATTTCATTATAGCCCCCCTTTCCCCACTTTCCCTTCCCCTAACCGTTGCTTCCGCTCCCACCTCCGAGCAGCCCCTGGACTCCTCCATCAACCCGGCTGCAGAGGGCACCCTGCTGAGAGCGGCCGAGCCTGTTGAGGCGACGGCCAGTGCCACGCAGCCGGGACCTGAGCCACCACAGGCACCCCTCGTTGGCGAGGAGCATTAGACTTCCTTCCCGGGAGAGGGCCCTACAGAAGAGAGTCCACCTACTGATGCCGTGGCTGCCAAATCCAGCATAGAGCTTGCACCCGGCATCACTGAGAGCCCTCTCCCCGCCCAGATTCTAATCTCTAACCCTGCCCCTGTCCCTTCCACCTCCCGAGAAGTTATAGCCGCCCCTGGGGCTATCTCCTTCCCTTTTCCAACAGATGACTCCCAGGGAGGGGCCTTTGTGTTTACCCGTCCTGAGCCACCAGGGGCTGCTATCCTCCCTCCGCTGCCCCCTATCGCCCCAGCATTCAGGTCAACCCATCAGGAGCCCCATCGGGGGTCCACACCCTGTCTGCCCGTCTCGGTGGGCCACGGGGCTATACCAAGGGCCCCATCGGGGAGTAACCAGACTGTAACCCCAGCCCCCCATGCACTGCGAGATTAGTTGCGGGAGTTTCTAGAAGACATCCATGGCTCCTGCAACAAAGTACAGCTTGCTCTTCAGCGATGGGGGGCCTTAAATCAAATCCTCTGGGCCTCAAGGGCCCTCATGCGGGAGGGTAAAAGGACTGGGAGGCAGGGCGCTGCGGCCTACCAGCGGGTCCGCCTCTTCCGTGACTCCTTACTCACCTACGGGGTGGGTCACGGACTGCTGCGCATCCCGTCAGAAACCGCGAGCGTCCCTGCCGGCGAGGATCCCCCCCAGCCCTCCTCATGGCACCCTTTACCATAGCAACATTGAACACCCACGGCTGTAGGATGTGTCTCCGCATGTCCCAGGTGCTCTCCTTCCTTCAGGAGGGGAGGTACTCTGTGGTTTTCCTGCAGGAGACCCATACGGATCCGACCGCCGAAGACAGCTGGCGGCTGGATTGGGGGGACAAGGTCTACTTTAGCCACCTTACAGTTTGTACGACTGAAGTGACGACCCTGTTCTCCCCCAACCTATGGCCCGAGGTGCTGGGGGTCGCCGAGGCTGTGCCGGGCCACCTGCTGCACCTCCGCGTCCGCGTGGAGGGGCTCGTAGTCAACCCCGTCAACAACCTGACAGCGAGCCCGGAGCGGCTGCAATTCTATCAGCAGGCGTCCGCCTTACTCGGCACCTTGGATCCTCATGAATGCCTGGTCCTGGGAGGGGACTTTAACATCACCCTCGAGGAGCGGGACCGCTCGGGGACCGAGCAGAGCCCAGCCGCCGTCGCCGTCCTCCAGGAGATAGTCGAACACCACTCCCTGGTGGACGTCTGGCGTGACCACCACCCGGATGACACTTCCATTTTCACCTTTGTCCGGGTGAGGCCCATCGGTCGCGCCACTCCCGGTTGGACCACATTAATTTATCACGCTTTCATCTTTCACGAGCCCACTCCTCCAGCATCCGGCCAGCCCCATTTTCTGACCATCAGATAGCCACCGTGACAGCCTCCCTCTGCGCGGAGAGGCCGGGGCCGGCCTATTGGCATTTTAACAACAGCTTGCTGGAGGATGCGGGCTTCGTGGCGTCCTTCCGGGAGTTCTGGCTGGCCTGGCGAGGGCAGCGGCGTGACTTTCCCTCGGCGCGGCGGTGGTGGGACCTAGGGAACGTGCGCGCCCGGCTCTTCTGTCGTGACTACACCCGGGGCGCCAGCCGACGGAGGGATGCGGAGATAGAGCAGTTGGAACGGGAGGTCTCAGAGCTGGAGAGGCGTCTGGCCGCCAGCCCCGAGGATCCACCCCTCTGCGGAGCGTGCCGGGAGAAGCGGGAGGAGCTCCGGACCCTCGAGGACCCTCGGGCCCGGGGTGCCTTTGTTCGATCCTGCATCCGTCTCCTTCGGGAGATGGATCACGGCTCCCGCTTCTTCTACGCCCTGGAGAAAAAGAGGGGGGCTAAGAAACATATCATCTGCCTACTGGCAGAAGATGGCACCCCCCTCACGGATCCGGTGGAGATGTGTGGGAGGGCGAGAGCCTTCTACGCAAGCCTTTTCTCCCCGGAGCCGACCGATCCTATCTCTTGCAGAGTGCTTTGGGAGGAGCTCCCGATGGTCAGCGCGGGCGACCGAGACCGGCTAGAGCTGCCTCTCACTCTGGCCGAGTTCTCGGAAGCCCTCCGTCACATGCCCACCAATAAATCTCCGGGCATGGACGGGCTGACCGTGGAGTTCTACCACGTGTTCTGGGACGTCCTGGGCTCAGACCTAGTCACCCTCTGGGCCGAGTCTTTGCAGAGCAGGGTCCTCCCCCTTTCGTGCAGGCAAGCCGTGCTCACCTTATTGCCGAAGAAGGGGGATCTCCGCAATTTACGAAATTGGTGTCCCGTCTCGCTCCTGAGCACGAACTACAAAGTCGTGGCAAAAGCAATCTCGCTGTGGCTAGGGTCCGTGCTGGCGGACGTGGTCCACCCAGACCAGACCTACACCATCCCGGGCCGCAGCATCTTTGACAAGCTATACCTGGTCTGGGACCTTTTGGAACTCGGGTGTAGGGATGGTCTGTCATTCGCCCTCCTGTCCTTAGATCAGGAGAAGGCGTTCGACAGGGTGGATCACGGGTATCTCCTGAGCACTCTGCAAGCGTTTGGCTTCGGACCCCAGTTTGTGGGTTTTCTCCAAGCGCTGTACGCCTCCGCAGAGTGTTTGGTCAGGCTCAACTGGACCCTGACCGAACCGGTAAGCTTCGGGCGAGAAGTACGGCAGGGGTGCCCCCTCTCGGGCCAGCTGTACGCTCTGGCGATCGAGCCCTTCCTCTTTCTCCTCCAAAGGAGGTTGACAGGGTTGGTGCTGCGGGAGCCGGAGCTGCGGCTGGTCCTGTCGGCGTATGCTGATGACGTGCTCCTCATGGTCCAGGACCCGGGCGACTTGGCACGGGTGGAGGCTTGCCAGGCCTTCTATTCTATACAGCCTGGCTGTTTGAAAATAGCCAGAGCCTCGCGAACCAGCTGAGCGGCAGCGAACCAGCGGAGCAGCGGGGACAGCAGAGCAGCTCACAGCAGGAGTTTGCCTGGGACTGGTAAGTATCCGAGTGTGTGTGTTTGCTTGCTGAGGAAGTATCCGAGCGTGTGTTTGCTGGGAGGGCAGGGAGAGAGCCTGAGTGAGTGTCTGATTGGCTGCTAGCCTGCAGGGGGCGGGCATTAGGGTGTCTGAGTGTTTGCGTCAGGGAAGCCTGGCTGTTTAAAAATAGCCAGAGCCTCGCGAACCAGCTGAGCGGCAGCGGAGCAGCGGGGACAGCAGAGCAGCTCACAGCAGGAGTTTGCCTGGGAGTTCGCCTGGAGTGAGCCCAGTGAGGCTTACATTTTGCCAACGTCTCTGAGGAAGCTCATAGTAGGTAGGTGATATGGAAGGGGGGGGTTCAGCTATTGTGACCTGCACTGGATGTGCCATGTTTGTCTTTCTTCCACAGGACAGAAGCGACTTTGTCTGTACAAAGTGCAAGCTGGTCTCCATATTGGAAGAGAAGATTGAAGGTCTGGAGCAACAGGTAACGACCCTGCGTTGTATACGAGAGACTGAGGATTTTCTGGACCAAACTCAGGATAGCCTTCTAGGGGCACAAAGCTCTAAAGATATAGAGCAGGTTGCACAGAGGAGCCAAGAGGCCAGTGAAGAAGCTTGGCAACATGTGACCTCCAGAAGAGGTAAGCGGAATGTCCGGGTTCCAGTAACACAGACACAGGTAACTAACCGCTTTCATGTTCTCTCCACAGGTACCATTGCGGAGAGTGGACCAGATGATATGTCTGGGGGGAGAAAGCGGAAGGAGACCCCGCTGGTTGGGAGGCATGAGATGCGATGTCCTGAGGTTGGGGGTTCCACGACCACCACTCCCAAGAGGAGAAGGCGGGTGGTGGTGGTCGGGGACTCTCTCCTCCGGGGGACTGAGTCATCTATCTGCCGCCCTGACCGGGAAAACCGAGAAGTCTGCTGCTTGCCAGGGGCTAAGATTCGTGATGTGACGGAGAGACTGCCGAGACTCATCAAGCCCTCGGATCGCTACCCCTTCCTGCTTCTCCACGTGGGCACCAATGATACTGCCAAGAATGACCTTGAGCGGATCACTGCGGACTACGTGGCTCTGGGAAGAAGGATAAAGGAGTTGGAGGTGCAAGTGGTGTTCTCGTCCATCCTCCCCGTGGAAGGAAAAGGCCTGGGTAGGGACCGTCGAATCGTGGAGGTCAACGAATGGCTACGCAGGTGGTGTCGGAGAGAAGGCTTTGGATTCTTTGACCATGGGATGGTGTTCCATGAAGGAGGAGTGCTGGGCAGAGACGGGCTCCATCTTACGAAGAGAGGGAAGAACATCTTTGCCAGCAGGCTGGCTAACCTAGTGAGGAGGGCTTTAAACTAGGTTCACCGGGGGAAGGAGACCAAAGCCCTGAGGTAAGTGGGAAAGCGGGATACCGGGAGGAAGCACAGGCAGGAATGTCTGTGAGGGGAGGGCTCCTGCCTCATACTGGGAATGAGGGGCAATCAACAGGTTATCTCAAGTGCTTATATACAAATGCACAAAGCCTTGGAAACAAGCAGGGAGAACTGGAGGTCCTGGTGATGTCAAGGAATTATGACGTGATTGGAATAACAGAGACTTGGTGGGATAACTCACATGACTGGAGTACAGTCATGGATGGTTATAAACTGTTCAGGAAGGACAGGCAGGGCAGAAAAGGTGGGGGAGTAGCACTGTATGTAAGGGAGCAGTATGACTGTTCAGAGCTCCGGTATGAAACTGTGGAAAAACCTGAGTGTCTCTGGATTAAGTTTAGAAGTGTGTGCAACAAGAGTGATGTCATGGTGGGAGTCTGCTATAGACCACCGGACCAGGGGGATGAGGTGGATGAGGCTTTCTTCCGGCAACTCACGGAAGCTACTAGATCGCATGCCCTGATTCTCATGGGTGACTTTAATTTTCCTGATATCTGCTGGGAGAGCAATACAGCGGTGCATAGACAATCCAGGAAGTTTTTGGAAAGCGTAGGGGACAATTTCCTGGTGCAAGTGCTAGGGGAGCCAACTAGGGGGAGCGCTTTTCTTGACCTGCTGCTCACAAACCGGGTAGAATTAGTGGGGGAAACAAAAGTGGATGGGAATCTGGGAGGCAGTGACCATGAGTTGGTTGAGTTCAGGATCCTGACGCAGGGAAGAAAGGTAAGCAGCAGGATACGGACCCTGGACTTCAGGAAAGCAGACTTTGACTCCCTCAGGGAACAGATGGCCAGGATCCCCTGGGGGACTAACATGAAAGGGAAGGGAGTCCAGGAGAGCTGGCTGTATTTCAAGGAATCCCTGTTGAGGTACAGGGACAAACCATCCCGATGAGTCGAAAGAATAGTAAATATGGCAGGCGACCAGCTTGGCTTAATGGTGAAATCCTAGCGGATCTTAAACATAAAAAAGAAGCTTACAAGAAGTGGAAGGTTGGACATATGACCAGGGAAGAGTATAAAATATTGCTCGGGCATGTAGGAAAGATATCAGGAGGGCCAAATCGCACCTGGAGCTGCAGCTAGCAAGAGATGTCAAGAGTAACAAGAAGGGTTTCTTCAGGTATGTTGGCAACAAGAAGAAGCCAAGGAAAGTGTGGGCCCCTTACTGAATGAGGGAGGCAAGCTAGTGACAGAGGATGTGGAAAAAGCTAATGTACTCAATGCTTTTTTTGCCTCTGTTTTCACTAACAAGGTCAGCTCCCAGACTGCTGTGCTGGGCAACACAAAATGGGGAAGAGATGGCCAGCCCTCTGTAGAGATAGAGGTGGTTAGGGACTATTTAGAAAAGCTGGACGTGCACAAGTCCATGGGGCCGGACGAATTGCATCCGAGAGTGCTGAAGGAATTGGCGGCTGTGATTGCAGAGCCCTTGGCCATTATCTTTGAAAACTCGTGGCGAACGGGGGAAGTCCCGGATGACTGGAAAAAGGCTAATGTAGTGCCCATCTTTAAAAAAGGGAAGAAGGAGGATCCTGGGAACTACAGGCCAGTCAGCCTCACCTCAGTCCCTGGAAAAATCATGGAGCAGGTCCTCAAAGAATCAATCCTGAAGCACTTAGAGGAGAGGAAAGTGATCAGGAACAGTCAGCATGGATTCACCAAGGGAAGGTCATGCCTGACTAATCTAATCGCCTTTTATGATGAGATTACTGGTTCTGTGGATGAAGGGAAAGCAGTGGATGTATTGTTTCTTGACTTTAGCAAAGCTTTTGACACGGTCTCCCACAGCATTCTTGTCAGCAAGTTAAGGAAGTATGGGCTGGATGAATGCACTATAAGGTGGGTAGAAAGCTGGCTAGATTGTCGGGCTCAATGGGTAGTGATCAATGGCTCCATGTCTAGTTGGCAGCCGGTGTCAAGTGGAGTGCCCCAGGGGTCGGTCCTGGGGCCCGTTTTGTTCAATATCTTCATAAATGATCTGGAGGATGGTGTGGATTGCACTCTCAGCAAATTTGCGGATGATACTAAACTGGGAGGAGTGGTAGATACGCTGGAGGGGAGGGATAGGATACAGAAGGACCTAGACAAATTGGAGGATTGGGCCAAAAGAAATCTAATGAGGTTCAATAAGGATAAGTGCAGGGTCCTGCACTTAGGATGGAAGAATCCAATGCACCGCTACAGACTAGGGACCGAATGGCTCGGCAGCAGTTCTGCGGAAAAGGACCTAGGGGTGACAGTGGACGAGAAGCTGGATATGAGTCAGCAGTGTGCCCTTGTTGCCAAGAAGGCCAATGGCATTTTGGGATGTATAAGTAGGGGCATAGCGAGCAGATCGAGGGACGTGATCGTTCCCCTCTATTCGACACTGGTGAGGCCTCATCTGGAGTACTGTGTCCAGTTTTGGGCCCCACACTACAGGAAGGATGTGGATAAATTGGAAAGAGTACAACGAAGGGCAACGAAAATGATTAGGGGTCTAGAGCACATGACTTATGAGGAGAGGCTGAGGGAGCTGGGATTGTTTAGTCTGCAGAAGAGAAGAATGAGGGGGGATTTGATAGCTGCTTTCAACTACCTGAAAGGGGGTTTCAAAGAGGATGGCTCTAGACTGTTCTCAATGGTAGCAGATGACAGAACGAGGAGTAATGGTCTCAAGTTGCAATGGGGGAGGTTTAGATTGGATATTAGGAAAAACCTTTTCACTAAGAGGGTGGTGAAACACTGGAATGCGTTACCTAGGGAGGTGGTAGAATCTCCTTCCTTAGAGGTTTTTAAGGTCAGGCTTGACAAAGCCCTAGCTGGGATGATTTAACTGGGACTTGGTCCTGCTTTGAGCAGGGGGTTGGACTAGATGACCTTCTGGGGTCCCTTCCAACCCTGATATTCTATGATTCTATGATTCTATTCGGCAGCCTCCTCCGCGCGTTGTCAACTGGGTCAAGAGCTCTGACTTGGTGGTAGGGGACTGGTGGTAGGTGAGCTCCCTCCTACCCGCGCTTCAGGCCATCTGGTGGATCACGGTCCGCTGCTCTTTCTGGGCGTTTACCTTTCTGCCACGCATCCCTTTCCTCTGTAGAACTGGCAGAATTTAGAGGGTGAGGTGATAGAGCGGCTCTATAAATGGAAAGGACTACTCCGGTGCCTCTCCCTTCAAGGGAGAGCGCTGGTGCTTAATCAGCTAGTCCTGTCCATGCTCTGGTACCGGCTCAACACCCTGGTCCCGGCCCCGGCTTTCCTGGCCAACCTCCGGACATCGATTCTGGAGTTCTTTTGATCAGGACTGCACTGGGTCCCTGCAGGGGTTCTCCATCTACCCCTGGAGGAGGGAGGGCAGGGCCTAAAATGTCTGCTTACTCAGGTCCATGTCTTCCGCCTCCAGACCCTGCAGAGGCTCCTTTATGGTGCAGGTAGTCCGGCGTGGAGCATACTGGCGCACGCCTTCCTGCGCCGCTTCCGAGGGCTCCGATACAACCGGCAGCTCCTTTATCTCCATCCGAGAGGTCTTCCACGAGACCTCTCTGGGCTGCCGGTCTTCTACCAGGACCTCCTCCGGACCTGGAAACTCTTTACAACGAGCAGGTCCGTGGCAGCCACCGAGGGGGCAGATCTCCTCGCAGAGCCCCTGCTACACAACCTCCAGTTGCGTGTGCAGGTGGCGGAGTCCCGCTTGGTGCGCCAGAGGTTGGTCCTGACAGAGGTCACAAGAGTCGGAGACCTCTTGGACTATGACCGGGGAGACTGGCTGGATCCCCTGACGCTCGCTCAGCGCATGGGACTTTCCAGACCTTGTAGTCCCCGGCACATACTTCAGGAGGTGAAGGCCGCTTTGCCGCCCGCTGCTCGGGTTTATCTTGACCGGGTCCTGCACGAGGGCATGCCCCGCTCACCCCCTGCCCCAGGCCCGCCGGACCTTTTAATTGGACCCCTGCCCCGTGGACCCAACCGACCCCTTCACCCCTTCACTGGAAGCCGGCTGTATGAAATGCAGCCAGTCTGCTTTCAAATGACGCCAAGAAAACATCTATACACGCTCGTGCTCCACACCCTTCATGCCTGCACCCTCGTGTCCCGCCCCGATACAAAATGGCGGGACCTCCTGCCACCTTTGGAGGGTGAGCAGCCCCGGTGGGCCAGCCTATATTCCACCTTAGTTCCAAGGCCTGCCCGGGATGCCAGTTGGCGGCTCCTTCACGGAGCTGTGAGCATGGGCGTGTACTTGGCGCGGTTCACCACAATCCCAGACACCTGCCCCTTTTGCGGCGTGAGGGATACCCTGGCACATGTCTACCTGGAGTGTGCCAGGCTGCAGCCCCTATTCCGGCTCCTCACTAATATTTTATTACGTTTTTGGTTGCACTTCTCCCTTCAACTTCTTATATATGCACTCCCTATCCCTGGCCCCAGAAAGTCACGGGATCTCCTGGTCAACCTCCTCCTGGCCCTAGCTAAAATGGCCATCTATAAAACCATAGTGAGGAGGTTGGCCGATGGAGAATCCTGTGACTGTGGGGCCTATTTCCGATCCTCGGTCCATTCACGCATCCGGGCAGAGTTCCTCTGGGCGGCGTCCTCTGACTCCCTTGACTCCTTTGAGGAGTAGTGGGCGCTGTCCGGGGTTCTCTGCTCGGTGTCCCCGTCCGGTTTCCTTTATTTGACCCTTTCACCACACTCCTGTCCCTGTTATTTCATTAGTTGTCTCCCGGAATTTTTTGGGTATCTAGGTCCTGTGGATCCCCCTTTTAGGCTAGGTGGGATCCTTTAGCGGTGGACGGGTTTTGCCTGCCCACTTCCCAGATCCCAATAAGACTATTTTTCTATAGCCATCTGGCCTTGCCCCGGCACTACACACAGAGAACATGAAAAGATGGGGGTTGCCATACTAACTCTAACAAGACTAATCAATTAAGGTGGTTATTATCAGCAGGAGAAAAAAAAAACATTGTGCAGTGATAATCAGGATGGCCCATTTCAAACAGTTGACAAGAAGGTGTGAGTAACAGTAGGGGAAAAATTAGCATGGGGAAATAGTTTTTAGTTTGTGTAATGACTCATCCACTCCCAGTCTTTATTTAATGGTGTCCAGTTTGCAAATTAATTCCAGTTCTGCAGTTCATAGAATCATAGACTTAGACTTTAAGGTCAGAAGGGACCATTACAATCGTCTAGTCTGACCTCCTGCACAATGCAGGCCACAGAATCTCACCCACCCACTCCTGTAATAAACCTTTAACCTATGTCTAAGCTATTGAAGTCCTCAAATCATAGTTTAAAGACTTCGAGGTGCAGAGAATTCTCCAGCAAGTGACCCATGCCGCACGCTGCAGAGGAAGGCAAAAAAACCCCAGGGCCTCTTCTAATCTGCCCTGGAGGAAAATTCTTTCCCGACCCCAAATATGACGATCAGCTAAACCCTGATCATGTGGGCAATTAAACCCTGAGCATAGGCAAAACCCTGATCATGTAGATAAGTATAGCAGTCAGTAGGTTTCCTGTATAGGGTGGGGTTTATGTGACCATCACTTAATAGCACTGTAGTGTCCAGGAAGTGGATCTCTTGTGTGGACTGGTCCAGGCTGAGGTTGATGGTGGAATGGAAATTGTTGAAATCATGGTGGAATTCCTCCGGGGCTTCTTTTCCATGGGTCCAGATGATGAAGATATCATCAATGTAGCAGAAGTAGAGTAGGAGCGTTAGGGGACGAGAGCTGAGGAAGTGTTGTTCTAAGTCAGCCATAAAAATGTTGGCATACTGTGGAGCCATGCAGGTACTTGTAGTCTGAATATGGAGCCTAACTTGTAGTCTGAATATGGAGCCCTTTATTGCAGATGTGGAAGTTTGATGGGAACGTTACTAACAGCTTAGTCTTTTGGGCATACAGTTGTTTATGAATGTTTATAATATTGATGTTATGTATTCAGTTTGACAGAGATGGTTTCTGCCGAATGAATCTGATCTAGTCTAATTCTGTATTTTCAAAGAGACAATTACTGATGTAGGTAACTATCCAAGGTGAAGGTAATTACTCAAATGAGTTATAAATATCATTAAGAAAATTAAGAACTTCTTTCAATCAGCAATTTAGGGCAATTAAGGCAGACACCATCACAGATCTCTGGCATAAAAACATTATAAACAAAAGTACAAATTACTCACTCTGCATGGCAGATATATTGCAGCTACTATATAGGTTTCATGCAGCTAAAAATATTAATTATCTTTGTGTCTTTTTTAATACATGAAACTCTGAAAGTGATATAGAATTTCCAAGTTTTGGATTATGTGCCATGTTCTAAAACATAATCAATTGCATAAATATAGAAGTTTATATTTTCAGCCTAATACTTTTAACATCCTTTTAACATTGATTTGTGAGTCCATAAGCCTCCTCCAATGTCTCAGTAACTGACTTGAAAAAAGATCAGTATTATTGAAATTTTTTTCAAGGAACTACTTCAAAAGCAAATTCCGTGCTGTAATCCTTCTTATTCTGTCTTTTCTGTCAAAAGCAAACAACTAACAGAATAAGGGTAATAGCATAATTACCACAAAATAGTGTTTTCAGTTTACATATACGGAAACAAATCTATGACTTCATAGGAAAAGATAAGGTTATATGAGACAAGTGCAGTATAGTACATAGTCATCCTTCTGTCCCTGAAACCCTCTTTCATTCAGTCTCTGGAAGTTTTATAATGTTCTGAATAAAGTAGCAGTTTAAATTGCTACAGAGGTATTGATTAGCAATAAAATAAAGCTGGAGGTTTCTGCTAGAAACCTAATGGTTGTGGACAGAATTCCACATCAGAAAACTGCTGTGTATAACAGGTATGGTATTGCCTGTGTCCCAGACAAAGGGACCATCATTTACACTGGTGACTTAAGAGGAATTTCTGTAGCTTTGCACAGATATAATTCAGAGCAGAATTTGGACCAGCAGGTATGAAGATCTAATCATTTATCTCATGGGGGGTGGGAGGGAGAAGAAGGAAGGGAAGAAAGATTTCATCCAGGATTGCTGCCAATGGCAAAGTCATGTGAGTCTGGTTAGTAATTGCCTGCACTAGATCTGACCCTGGAATAAACAGAATACATCAGTTTTCTGCTCTGTCAGTCACTCTCTTTTCCAAAGCACAAATTCACCTGAAAATATAAAACAACCGGTAATGTCAAAGTATCATTTTGACTGCAACTGTTCCCAGAGTAAGCATTGCAAAAATTATACTAATTTTATCTGCGAATCCTCTAGTAATTCATAACTGAAACTGAGTGAATACAAACAGAATTAAATATTAAATAATATTCCCAACTTCATAGCATTAAAAATCTGAATATTTAACTGCCATACATTTTCCATTTCAAGATAATGAAGGATGTTAATCTAAAATAAAACATTAACAATCAGGATACTTTTTCACACATTTTTTTGTTCCATTCTTATTTCACATTTCCCTCTTTACACATCCAGCCACTTAATTATTTTTTCGAAATCTTCTTTGAGTTTTCCCTGACTTGATCCAGAGATGCCCAGAATTGAGTGCAGTCTTCTAGGTGCTGGCTCACTTGTGCTACATTGTGCCATCCCTCCTCCCTTCTGCATGATGCCTTTGCACTGATATCATATTAGGGTTGCCACCACATCATATTGCAGACTGATATCCATTTCCCTTTCCAGTTCTAGCACTCTTCCAGCTTTATAAATTTCAACATCTCTCTCTCCCATCAAATATATGTACTTTGGATCGCATTTTCACGGAGATTACTTTTATTTCCTTCCAATATTGCTTTCTTTTTCGTGTTTATTTGAAAAAAATGTTATACAGATTAGTACTAGAAGGTACAATTCAGTATAGCATTATATAAATTATTGTCCTTTAAAATTCCTCCTATTTTGCAAGAAGATTCCTGCCCTTCAGAAAAGTCTGTTGAATAACAGTGAGTTCCTATGAAAAAGAAAATCATTTCTGGCCAGACAGGAGAAATTTTAAAGGACCAGCACTATGATATTGTAAGATACAATAATAAGAAAAAAGAAAGCTATAGATATAACCTGAGAAAATATAGATATAGATGTGCAATCAAGTAATCCATGGGAAAATACTGAAGGCTGCTATTAAAGATTCTAAGGAAAAGCATATAAGCTTTGGAATAATTATAAATTTGACTGTATAGAAAAGGTGTAGAAAAGGGGAACTTTGCAGAAGTTTTAAGACCTCTTTCCTGTGGATTTCTCCATGGGTTGAGTTATGAGGCTATTCATATGCAGCATCCGTTTGGAGATGTGCATGAAAACATTGGCTTGCTTGATTCACTTACACGGAGCTCTTTCTTGTCAGCAAGGGTTGCTTGTGCAAACTTTTGTGTTCCAACTCACACATAACACACACATGTACATATGCACACACTATACAACCAACTCAGGTTCCAATTACCACTTAGATTTTTTTCCTGTGTATATTTAATGACATATCTCTAGCAATTAAACACAATCTTGTGAAACAACCAAGTAAACTTAGCAGTATATATTAGACTCGATTTTAGTGTACCACTTTTTAAGTACATATACGGATTCATTCTTTTTCCATTTTATGTCCTGGCAAAAGAAATCTAAGCTAGTGGCAGTAGGAATCTGAGTTGGTGAGCAGGTAACATTCAACCTCCTTATGTAGATTGGAGAGCTAGTTCTCTTGGGCCATTCCTAACTGTAATGTTTTGTGAAGAACTGGTATTGACTATTAGACAAATATTTAAAACGCCTACATATTTATTTGTTTGCCTGGCTGATTCCCATATCCAGGCATCTAATAATTCAGTGAACACTGGCTGTCACCTTCCAGTTAAAAATATAAAGTTTAAAGAGTTACCAGTAAATCAATTCACTTCTTATTACCCTTGTTTTAGTGTAAAGTATCCTAGGAGATTGTACCTAAAAATAAAATTAACACAATAAAATGAATCACTCTGTAAAATTAAGGTTCACATATTAAATTGAATTTAAAACTAGATTTAAAAGCTGAATTTGTGCCAGCACTGTACACTGTGAATAATACAATTTAGAAAGTAAGCAAAAAGTGAATCAGTAATTCATTGTCAAATCAAAACAATAGGGACCACATACTAAAATATTATTGAAATACAGTGGAAGGGTGATGTTTTGACCACTAATCATGTGTATGGTATTAACACAAAATACATTATTGTGACACAGTTAGGGTTGCTACATACTTAAAGTGCCCACACACCTTTAGCACTACAACTGACATGCAGCACAACCTTAAATCTGCCCCCTTTAATCTTCTGCACATACCCTTTATAACTTCTCAGCTCTAGTTCCTGTAGAAGTTTGGTGGAGCAGATGGTGTGTTGGAAGAGGGTAGTTTGGAAAAGGGAAATTAATAGGTGGTAATGGAAGGCTGGCACCCTTGTGGGGGCAGAGTTAAGGCTGCAGTCTGTGGGGTACTGTAGTTGTGGTAATGGTAAGATATGTGTGCTCTTGGGTGAAGGGAGAAAGTATTTCCTATTAAAAGTCTTTTCAGGCATGTGCATGTGTATGAACCCTAATGCTTACAAAGTGTTTTTAGTGTGAAACTGCAGAGAGTTGAAATGGGGGGTGGGGGACATGGACCTATGAAAGGATGAAGTGAAGCTGCTGACAGAATTTTATTTGTGAGCAGCTGCACAAGAACCTTGAAGTCGCCAGCTGTGCATTAACTTTTTTTGGTTGAAGAATAAAATCTATCAGAAAAGTGTAGCTCCAGACAAAAGTGTTTATGTACACCCACCCCTCCCATCAATCATGTGTGTGCTTTCCACACCCCCATTAATCAGTCATGCTTATGAATGCCTGTGCCCATCAATCAGCTCTGTGGGCAGCCAGCCCCATCAATGAGTTTTTGTGCACAGTGCATAAATCTCTACTTATCTAGGGAGAATCTGCCCCTCCACCAATTTCTGTGGAGATAGACAATGTTCTTTTCAGAGATAAAAGGTGAACAATGAAAAGCAAAACTGTGGAGGAAAAAAATAAATTGGATTTCAAAATTGTACTAAAAAAGTATGAAGAGAAACCAAGCAGAAATTACTCTGAAAGTTCACAGGGCATTAAAATGAACCCTAATTTGACACCAATTGGTCACCTACTTGTAGAGAAAAACAAGAATTTATGTACCACTTTAAGCCCATTATAAAAAACTATGCAGTTGCTACTATGAGCCTTGATAATTCTTTAAGGCCTTGATCTAAACTTTAACATTTGTATTGTGATAGTACTTAGAGGACAACCAGGTTGGGGTCCTTGTTAGGATATAGATATTCAGGCTTGTCTGTAAAGGCCTATACTCTAAGAATGTAGGTATACGTTTATCATTTAGCTAGTAATTGAGGTATACAAGAAAGAATCTGTGTAAGGGCCTTCTCTCACTGTGACAGTCTGAGGCCCTGTTCTTAGGCCAATGCCTTTGGCTAAGCAGCAGAGGCAGCCATAAGTTGGGAAGTGACCAGTCACATTCCAAACTAGTCAATCTGGGGCTGTTAGCAAGCTGATCCCATCTATCATCTCCAGAGAAAGGGAAGAGACTAGAAGATGTAAAAGGAAATTTAGGTTGATAGTTTCTGTCTGGTAAGAACTCACTTATCAATAGACACAGCTGGGAAACCCTTATGTCTTTATAGATGTAGTTGTGAAATCCTCACTTCTATATTGTTTTGTCATTATAGTTCCCACTTTGCTATTGTTTATTTGCATGATATCTGTCTGGTTCTAACTTACTGCATCTGATGAAGTGAGCTGTAGCTCACGAAAGCTTATGTTCTAATAGATTTGTTAGTCTCTAAGGTGCCACAAGTACTCCTTTTCTTTTTGCGAATACAGACTAACACGGCTGCAACTCTGAAACCTGTCTGGTTCTGTGATTGTTTCTGTCTGCTGTATAATTAATTTTGCTGGGTGTAAACTAATTAAGGTGGTGGAATATAATTGGTTAGCTAATCATGTTACAATATGTTAGGATTGGTTAGTTAAATTTCAGTAGAATGATTGGTTAAGGTATAGCTAAGAATATTACTATATAAATTAGGGGCAAACAGGAAGTAAGTTGGGATTCGAAAATAAGAAAAAAGGAACTTGGATTTAAGCTTGCTGGAAGTTCACCCCAATAAACATTGAAATGTTTACACCTTCGGACTTCGGGTATTGTTGCTCTCTGTTCATGAGAGAAGGACCAGGGAAGTGAGAGAGTGAAGGAATAAGCTCTCTAACAGTCCTGTTGTGCTTAGTAGAAGGGAATAGCACTGCTGGAGTGGTCTGGAGTATCACTTGGGTCTCTGAAATCCAGAATGGAACTATACTCTGGCATGTCAGAAAGCTAAGCACCGGCAGCTCTGCCCTGTTGTTTTCTGACCATCAGGATATGTCTGTTGCTGGTGTGATTCCCAGTGCAGTTAGAAAGGCTTGTGCTACTTCAGCTTAGCTAACTCGTGAACAATAGTAGTGTGGATGTTACAGCATGGGTGGTGGCTTGGACTAGTCACTTGAGCTCAAACACAGGAGGTTGAGCAGGTTTCAACCTGGGTGGCTAGTCCAAGCCGCTGCACCTGCTGCAACGTCCACGTTACTATTTTTAGTATGCTAGCTTGAGCTAAGCTAGTAAGAGTCTCTCTACCCACACTGGAAATCATAGGGCCCAGCTGCAGTTCCTAAGAGCAGGATTAGTTTTACCCAACTGTTCTTCAAAGTCCTCATTTAAGATTTAGGATTTAAGATTCAGCCCTCTGTTCAATCAGCTGCATCCCCATTACCATTACCCCTCCATTGCTACCCCAGTCCCTACCCCTACTGCTCCCCACTGCAGTTTTCCCACCACCTCTGCTCCCCACACTGACTCTCACCTCTCCAGGGTAGCTTTGGTCTCTAGTGAGGAGCAATAGCCAGAGAACTGGGCTGGCAATGGAACAGATTCAAGGCTAGGTGAGAAGGTGGGACCACCCAGTCTCTAGGAGCTGGGGCTGATGGGAAATCAGGCCACTCCCCACAGCTCATGGAGGAATTTCCAATGGCCACTTCCAGTAACAACGTTACGGCAGCCTTGTCCCATCTCCTTACCCCAGAGCGGTACTTTTGAATGGAAGGACAGAACATTCTGGTGCATAACACTCTAAATGGGTGTAGAGACAGAATAAATGGCAGTGGCTCTGCCCTACATGATGAACGAGGCAAAATTGCAAGAGAGTGGCAGAAAATGTGCATGTGTGGTGGGTGCACTTCTGAAGATTTCCAGCATATAAAATTTAGCACTACTTCACTGGCTAGGTCCTGTGCAAACACAGAACATGACAGTCCAATTCTTCCAAGAGCCAAAGGTTAGTGATATTAATGGGATCCTTTCACTCGGCCCTGGAGCAGGCCATGGAAGACAAACCTCAATACGTCATTGTTCCCAAGTACATACTGACACTTGCAAGGATAACCTCTTATGTCACCAAAGCAGCAGCACTATTAAAACTAAGAGTACTTATTGATATGAACCCCATCTGAGAGAGATTTAGTTTCTAGGCCTTTTGAGAATCTGAATATCCTCCAGCTAGGATAACAGCCTCAGAAGAATCAGTAGGTAAAGATAGATAGCAGTGATAAATAGCCCATTCCAGTGGAAGATTGAAGCCAATTTTCGATGGATGATAGGAATCAGTTTTATGAGCAAGCAATCTCTCATGGAATGCAGATTTCCAAGACAGTTGCAGTATAATTTTTAGGTAATTTCAGGACTTAAAACTCTTTCATCTACTCACTGATCCTTGAACTAGGAAAGATTTACATGGTTAAATCCACTGAAGACAATAGTGTCCAGTCAAAAATACTATTTTGGAAAGGGCCATAAATATATATTTACCAACATAACTCACTGAAAAAATTAATAAACATTGCCAAATGTATAACCCTTCACAAAATATGTGCTAGTCCATAATTGCTTTTTCTGGTGAATATTAGTTACACATAACTTTTAGCCAAAAGAGGTATCTAAATCCGTATCTTACACATGCAGTACCTACATACTTAGTAGTAGTTATTTACATGAGTAATTCTGCTAGCTCTACTAGAGGAGACACTTTCATTTCTTTCTTTTTGACAACCAGGCATGCTGTTAACTCTATTTAAATGCTGTGCTATATATTATCCCAAGGGATTGTTGTTAAAGAGCACTGCAAGATATGATAAAATGAAAAGAAAAAAAATCTTGTGCCACACACAGTATAAGCCTATCTGATTCTAACTGTACATGAAATCAATTTGCTTTTAATGTTACTTTATATGAAGTATTATTTAGATAGGTTTCAGAGTAGCAGCCGTGTTAGTCTGTATTCGCAAAAAGAAAAGGAATACTTGTGGCACCTTAGAGACTAACAAATTTATTTGAGCATAAGCTTTCGTGAGCTACAGCTCACTTCATCGGATGCATTCGCTTTAATTTAGACAGTTTCAGCTTTTAAAATGACTTGCGTTTGCAGATGTAAAGTAAAAGTGGGAAAGTTTCTATTTAAAACTAGCATGTGGGTTTTTTCTGTTCAATAGGCTCGTGAAATACCTTTATTATATTCAGCATATGAAAAGTGAAAGAAAAATCAGAAACCGTGCCTTATGCAATTTTAGCCCACACTTTACATGTCATGTAAAGAATAATTTTTCTAGTGTACTTGCGCAATGCACCTAAAGCAGCTAAAATAAGATCAGATTGTACATGTTACTGTACATGCAGCATACTTAGATGTTCAGCCACAAATGGGATGCAGGACTCACAGATGCTAGCGAGCGCTCCATTGGCCATCCACGAAGACTGCTGTGAAGGGAATCCAAGCCTGCTTTGGATCCCCTGGGGTGTGGTAAGCTCCTAGAGCCCCAGCAGGCTGCCACACTGTTTCTTCCCTTGGCTTAAAGGGCACAATTCCTGGGCACTGACTCTCCATCTGCTCATTCTTCACAGAAATGGAGCTCCTCAACTGGCCTGCCCTAGGCCTCCACAACTCGTGCTGAGCTCCTAGATACCCCAGTTACTTAAAGACTCCTTTCTTCCAATCCTCCAAACAAAAGGTATGAAGCTTCAGGGTTACAGTCTAACTCTCTTGGGGCACACAGCCATTGTGAAGCAGTCAACGCACACAGACATACACTTTTTACAGGGTTTAAGACTTTTATGCTCTTTTATATTTAATAGTGTCAAGCACAGGAGAGTATAGATCACGCTAAATGTGGTTTCCTTACTATTCCAGAGCATTCTTTGGACCGGGTTCCAAATCCCTTGGGTTGTACAGTGTGCTTAGGATATGTATAAGTTCAGGAAAGCAGACAGGGCCCCCAACTCATGAGGCTATTACATGCTGGGTGACTTTTCCATCCTGGAGCCCCTTACTCAGCTTCTGTGACCTTGTTATCTTCTATCCCAGGCTTCCTCTTCCTGTCTACCCCTGTTCCTGTACATTTCTTCATTTAAACTCCTCCTGGTGACCAGGTCTCTTTTGTTCTACTCCTACTAAGTTTCTGCAGCTTCTACCTGCCCCTTTCTCTCCAGAGGAATCAGCTAAATTTTTTTTCCTAAGAATGCAGATTTTCTCTCTTCTTTCTTTTTTTTTCTTTCATAACCTTCGAAATCTAACTGCCATTGCTAACCATAAGTATTTCCCTTTGTATCTGGCTGGAGTGTGCATGCTACAGGCCCTGTCAACAATGGTGGATCCACATGCATATAGTCACTCACAATACAGTGATTCTTCATAATATTTCACAATATCAATCAGAAATCCTAAATTGTACAGACATAGCCCCAATTCACCACACCAAGCTACTGAAAATAGATAATTGTGATATCTTTATTTATGTGTTCTATTATCATCACAGTCAGCTATTAATGCTCACTCGTGTACAGCTCTGTATGGATGCAGAAGGTAGGGGAGATGGAGAGTGCACAGAGAAGCTATCCCCACCCTGGCACTCTAGGCCAGGGCAAAATTCCACTAATTGCACTCAAGAAGTTTTAATGAGCACAGAGTTGGCAGTGATTACACTTCCCAGAGTAGGCTGTAGCTCTGGGCTGTTCTGCATAAGTCCATGGAGTTGGGTAAGCATGTAGGTACATGCTATATTTGAAAAAGTGCAGCAGGGAAATCACTCCCACTACCGTCCTGGAGGTTTGTCCTTTCCTCATTGTGCTGCTCCCGTTATGGAGGTGCTTCCCCAAAGCTTACTCTCCCTGTAGTACTATTTGACTATAAATGTATTTTAAAAAGCCATCATCTATCAGTTCTTTTCTGAACACTATGGTATAAAAGAAAATGGAGCCCAATTTTCAGAGGAGCTGCTGAGCACCCATGACTCCATGTGAAATGAATCTGAATTGTGGCTGTTCACAATATTGACAACCCAGTCATTCAAAATTATGAGGAACGCCCCCCAAATATGAGACTGGCTTAAACATCACAAGATTGGAGGGTGAGGGGAGATTCATTTTATTTGACTCTTGCTGCAGGAGTGGTACAGTTTCAAGCTTTTCTTCACAATCACGAGGACTGGAAACTTACTCTTTTGGTAATTGAAAGCTAAAATTGTCAGGTATTAACCTCATTTGAACAGGCTGGAGCTTTGAGAAAAACCCCAAATATCAGAAGGCTTGTGATAAAATCATGAGAGTTGGCACCACTATTCAGTACAGTGAATCAGGCCAATCAAATCTAGTTTTCATATGTGGCCACCTTAATGGACATGCACATTGTCAAGTACAAAATGAGTATTTGTGAGGTAGGTTTTGTAGATTGAACATGGGAATAGGAGACGGGTGACTGGGGTTCTATTAGTGACTCACTGTGTGACCATAGGCAACTTGTATCACATGTTTGTGTCTCAGTTTATCTTCTGTAAAATAGGGATAACCATGCTTACTCGCTTTGTAAAGTGCTTTTGAGAAGTGAGTCAAAGCATCATATAAGGCTAATTAAGATTCAAGCACTGAGTTGCTTGTCCAAATGAGAATGTGGTTTGTCCTAGAAAAACCTCAGCATTTAAAAATCATACTCCTTTATGTCAAATAACTGTTAATCCCATTGCACTGGTTCTATTTTGCAGATAGGCTCCATATTTGTCAATGGAAGTAAAATGCATGAATACACTGTATGTAAGGCATTTAATAATTCTAAAGATATATATTTCTAAAACTGCAGACAGAAAAGGAAATCTCATCCCCAAATGTTTCTGAACAAAGTATTTTACGTTTAGTTCTCAGAGTAGCAGCCGTGTTAGTCTGTATTCTCAAAAAGAAAAGGAGTACTTGTGGCACCTTAGAGACTAACAAATTTATTAGAGCATAAGCTTTCGTGAGCTACAGCTCACTTCATCGGATGCATTTGGTGGAAAAAACAGAGTAGAGATTTATATACACACACACAGAGAACATGAAACAATGGGTTTATCATACACACTGTAAGGAGAGTGATCACTTAAGATAAGCCATCACCAACAGCAGGGGGGGGAAGGAGGATTTTCCTCCTTCCCCCCCCCTGCTGTTGGTGATGGCTTATCTTAAGTGATCACTCTCCTTACAGTGTGTATGATAAACCCATTGTTTCATGTTCTCTGTGTGTGTGTATATAAATCTCTACTCTGTTTTTTCCACCAAATGCATCCGATGAAGTGAGCTGTAGCTCACGAAAGCTTATGCTCTAATAAATTTGTTAGTCTCTAAGGTGCCACAAGTACTCCTTTACGTTTAGTTCTGAATTGCTTTGTCTTGCTGCCCTGTGTATGCATTGTGATAAGCATGAAGATAATTATCCCAGAGACTAGTAGCACAACCACGTGAATGTTGGATGATTCCAAATCTCTTGCCATTTGTAAAGGATTGGTTATGGAAACTCAGGGTTCTCAATAACTATACACATTCAATCTATTTAAACTAACATTAGAGATTCCAGCAACAAAGAATGAAAAAATTCTCTTTTGCAGCTGTGGAAGTATGGAATGTAAGTGAATGTATTCTGTTCTCCTGACAATGGATGGAGTTATCTGATGTAGCATTCTGGAGGACGCAAATGATTGACAGATTCCAAACGTCTGTGACCAGAAACTGAAAAGTTCCAGTGGTATTACAAAAATAAAGTTGCTGTCAGTTTCACTTAAGCTTAAATAGCATGATGATGCTTCCCATGATTTTTTCAGATATCCCTGAATTTCTCCTAGGAAATATTTGATAGCATGCAAGTCTAATTGCACTCAGTCACTTAAGTAATCACATAGTAGATAAAAAATATTTCTCTTTTTATAAAATGGTTCAATAATCTGCTTCTGGGATGCTGGAGCTAGCAGTACTGTGCAGGTTAGATGTTGCCTGGGTGGTGCCTCTCTGGCTTAGGAGTAATGAGACATCTTCAGGCTAAACAGAATGCTTTGTGGGGAGTGGGGGAAGCCTTGAAAAACTTCAGGAAATATGTTCCCACTTTTTTTTCTTTAAATCTCTTCTTACAAATGTCCTGAGTAACAAGTGGATCAGAGTTTCTGATACTAATGCTATTTTCTCAGTGTAAAAAAGGCAAATGAGTTTCTAAAAGGATAAGGTATATTCTTCCAAGTTCTTATCTCCATAGCAACCATGCACTCTATTGACTTGAATCCTATTGATGTTGTTTGAACCATTTGCAATGGGTGAAGTAGAGGTTCACTCATTAAATAGGGAGGGTTAAAAATACCTTCTGAACAGCTTCCTTGTTCGCTGTGCACCATCCAGCTTAAGCAATGCATGAGGAAGGAGTCTTACACAAAATGGTGTGTAATCTTTAACTAAAAGCGTATGCTAATGCATTCATACAAGGAAGCAGCATTAAGGTTTAGCAGAATATTTTAAAGAGGAACTCTCAACTTAATAACACCACTTATATTTGATTTCTTTTACTTAATATTGTTACAAGTAACACTTAAGATGACTAGAAAAGAGATCTGAAGATCAATTCTTTCTTTTTAAAGTTTGTCTATTTTGTGAATTCGACAGCCTTTTCTGTAGTTAGTCTTTCCCCAGTTACGTGTGGCTATTTACAAAGAAAGAGGGGAGAAAAAAACACACTTTAAAAAGATGAAAATCTGTACAAACACAAAATCTTACTTCAAAAATCAGGGGCAGGTATAGTATGTGAAATCACTTAATTTTAATTTTTAAATTACTGGAATGCAAGTAGTTGGTTTCCTGATTCTAGAGTGTCTTATTTTGAAAACCTAACATTCTCTTAATTTTCTATCAGTATATATCATTAAACTAAAATTGTATATACATACATAAATATATGATTGCATGCATATTGATAAAATGTTTACCCAAAATACAGGCAGATGGTGTTTCTTTATTTATATTATCCTGCATATAAATAGTATGGCTTTGATAAGAAAATATACATTAAGTATTGGTAAAGTGTACATCAATGATGACCTCCATTTTACCATAGCTGTATTAAACCCAATTACCTTAAATACTTAGATTGTAAATTGTATGGATCAAGGATAATTTTTTGTTCAGCCCCTAGCAGAATGTTGTTCTGGTCCATGACTAGCGCTCCCAGGCTTTACATTAATACAATTATTAAATTAGAAATAATAGTTAAACTTCAGATAGCCCTCTTCCCCAACTTAATTTAAGGAGTCTATCATATTATCATAAAGGTACAGGTCACAAGAAACAATACTTAGAGCTGACTTCTTTTTCTTTTTAAAAAAAAACTTTTTAATGTATAACGTTAGAAGAGTGGCTGTTATGGAGGTTTAAAATATTGAATACTGGGTAAACCACCAGTTATTTCTGATTCAAACATCAAAATTCTATAGGAAGTAAATCTGAGAATACATTGAATTAAGTTGACAACTACAGAACACAAAAGTAATTTAAAATACCTTTCATGATTAGATTTTTCTGAATCAAATTTGGTTTAATTACTACATTAGTATTTTGCCAATACATACGTGGATGTTGCTTACAGGGTTACAATCGGGTATCAATTAGCTAGGCAGGGAAATTCCCAGAAATAAAATGTGGTGTGTGAAAGCCAATGGACTTCCAGATGATGTTACTGACTCCATCCACCTCAACCCCCTTCAAGATAAAAGGTGGCTAAAAGGAGTTAATCAAATTCAAACAAAACAATTAGAACTTTATTTTAGTTGAAGGACAATTTTGAACTCAATTGAATCATATCTGAACTAGAGCAAGGGTGAGTAAGAATTCCTCAGCAGGCTACCCACACTTTTCATTCAGACTCATACAATTAAACAAAGTGCTACATGCCTGTATACTCCCCTGTCCCCATAAGAATAGAGGGACGGATGAGGGGTGAACTGAATTTATTGGCCTGAGAAGCCAAGCTATTACTTGAATGTCAGCAATAAATTACTATCCCCTGAAACAAGAAAAAGGCAATTGAATCTCTGAAACTCAGTGCTGCTTTGGTTGGTGCAACTGATATACCATTTCTTGCTCAAGGTGGAATCAAAATCATGATCTAGCCCAAAAATGTGCTGACTGTATGGAATGAATGGTTCCATGAATAAATGAGGATATTGCAGGGCAACATACAGTTTTGTTCTGGAGATAATATAACATCATATGCAGTTTTCATAAGTAGTTTGACATAAAATATTATCTAGAAAAGTCTTGGGAATTAACCAGTGTGAATTAGCCTCTATCTCAAATCTAGCAAACTTTTAAGTCCTAATCATCAAAAGAACAGTTCTTTCAATGTTTCCACCTATCTGATTTTATTTTCTGTTTCTTGTATAACATTGTCCATCAAAGATATGAACTATTTCTTGGAGTCATTCAGAATGGGTAAGAGCTTTTTCTGCTCTCCAGTGTTTGAGGAGAATCTGATCTCTGTTACACCATCGTATATCCATTGTGTATGCTCCACAAATGAGTCTCTATTAATACTATATCCAGACTATTAACAAGCCAATATGTAAACAGGCTGGTAAACAATTTTATTTAAGCCCAAATAAACAAGTCAGGTACTGTAGAAAGAATGAAAATGTATTGAGATAAGAGACAATGAAATCAGTGTGCTCTTACATTTTATCTACATTCTGCAGCATAGAGGAACGAATAGCATTAAATGGACATCATTTTACAGAAAGAAGAACCTTAGAGCCTTAAGGTAAATGGGTAAGAAAACTGGGCTTTGTCCATTGATCTATCATATTTCTGCTTT
The DNA here is from genome assembly GCF_009764565.3 of Dermochelys coriacea. NCBI lineage: Eukaryota > Metazoa > Chordata > Testudines > Dermochelyidae > Dermochelys > Dermochelys coriacea. Next base: position 107,072,628 of record NC_050071.1, read on the forward strand.
ATCCCTGGAGAGATGCTCAGATACTTTAGTAATGGGCACTATAAGAGCCTAGGCAGACAGACGGACCACTTGCAACAATTATTGTCTGGGGCTAGACTCACTGTAAGAAGATTTGTAGGGATCCTCTAATACAGAGGTGGGCAAACTACGGCCCCAGGACACATCCGGCCCACGGGACCTTCCTGCCCAGCCCCTGAGCTCCTGGCCCTGGAGGCTAGCCCCTGGCTCCTCCCCTGCTTTCCCCATCCCCTGCAGCCTCAGCTCACCGTGCCGCTGGCGCAATGCTCTGGGCGGCGAGGCTGCAAGCTTCTGGGGCAGCGCAGCTGCAGAGCCCAGCCTGACCTGGTGCTCTGTGCTGCGTGGTGGTGTGGCTGGCTCCAGCCGGGCTGCACGGCTGTTGTGCCACCAGCCACTGGTGCTCCAGGCAGTGCGGTAAGGGACAGAGATCAGGGGCGGTTGGATAGAGGGCAGGGGAGTTCGGGGTGGTGGGCAGGGGACGGAGGTGTGGATAGGGGTCGGGATTGTCAGAGGGTGGGGAACAGTGGGGTTGAATGGGGGCAGGGGTCTTGGGGGGGCAATCAGGAAGGGGGGGGTTGGATGGTGCAGTGGGTGCCAGTCAGGGGTAGGGTACCGGGGATGGTCAGGGGACAGGGAACAGAGCAGGTGGATGGGTCAGGGTCCCGGGGGGCCATCAGGGAACAGGGGGCATTGGATTAGGCAGGAGTCCCGGGGGGGCATCAGGGGGCGAGAAGCAGGCGGGAGGGATGGGGGGTGGGGGCCGGGCCATGCCTGGCTGTTTGGGGAGGCACAGCCTCCCCAAATCGGCCCTCCATACAATTTCTGAAACCGATGCAGCCCTCAGGCCAAAAAGTTTGCCCGCCCCTGCTCTAATAGCAGTGGTAAGAAGTTTTGAAAAATAAGTAGAAGAAAGGGTCTGACCTTGTCCAGGACACACTGAAAAATATTGCAAAATATTATAGATTTCACACAAGATCAATACATTTTGTAAGCCTTCCTTTAGCTTCACAATAATTTGAATTAAATTGTATGAAGAGTTCTCTTCTTACTGTCAAGGAAACCTTTCAAATCCACGCAGAAATTCTTTGCAAATACATGCACAACTTCACTGATAACAAGTTTAAATAAAAATAAAATAAATAAATTTAAATAAATAAAAATATCTTTATTTTTGTTAGTAAAAATAAAATTCCCAAGTTCACTTTCTAGGTGAAACATTTTACACAAACGTCATATCCTTTCCACATCCCACACTTTGCAGGAACCAATACTGCATGATATAATTTATTAGGGACAGATGATGTAAATTCACAGACTCAGCAAATCCCCAGTGAAGGTGTTGGACAATTTGATGTATATAATTCTTTTGGGGTTTTTTCTCAACATTTCGTCACACCATGAAATGACAAAATAAAACTGCATTCTAAGAAAGCAGAAAGAAACTAGGGCTCCTCAAATGAGAATGAAAGAGAAATAATCTTGCAGTAAAGTCCTTGGGGTTGAAAAAAGGAAACTGATAAATCTACTTAGTATGGACTTTAAGTAAAGTCTTTCTCATGTTACAAACTCTTTATTCCTTGGAGTATTCTGATACTGGAAGATATTGTTCCACAACTACTAAAGCCGTATTTGGATAACCTAGCTAGCTTTCCCTAGTTGATTTATTTTTTTGAGAGGTACAGGGTCGGGGGATATATTTCAGCATTGTTGACTTTATGACAATGTACATACTTTTTGCTTATGTGTTTGTTGTATTGTAAGGTTCTCTCTGAATTGTATACATTGAAGAAATAAATTAATATGAATAATTATCACCAAGATAGACATGATTCAAAGTAAAAACAGCCATTCAGTTTACAGTATTACAAACATCAAGAGATCAAAAATCAGGTCAGGCTCCCCAAAAATCATGAGATTTAAAAATACTTCAAATCATGTTTTTAGCTTGTCTTTTGATTTTTTTAAACTCCCCTCTACTAATCTGCCAGTGTGTGTGATAATTACATCTTGAAAAGTTAATTTTTAATGTACGCACAATGCATGCCTCTTCCTGGCTGCTCAGATGGAGACTTCACTTGCCCTCACTTCACCCCTAAAACAGGGGAACTGCCATCTGTTTTCTTTACTGTTTGACTCTTTTCCCTCCTAGATTATTTCTTTTAATAAAAGGAGTAGATAGCACATAGTTTGAGAATTAATTTAGCATGATTCACACTTTCACATATTACTCTTAATGATTGAAGGCTTACAGATATAAATATTAATGAACTTTAAATTTATATCAATCATTCATATAAGTGTTAATTCATAGTCAAAACAATATGGGATTGTGTTTTGCAAGAAGCAATACTTCCCTGACGTCCCCTTTCCCCCCACACCCAAGACTGGATAGCACTCCCTCCAAATTTCTCACTTGTCTCCTGCTGCTTTGGACCCCTTCCCATCCCTGCCCTGCATCCCACTACTCCAAACCCTCCCCTCCTGCCCTCCATTCTCACAGAATACCTAAATCTGCCTCCTGCTCCCCCTCAGTTTCCTCATCAACCTTCCACATCAGCAGCTCCTCACTATCCCTAATTCCTGTCTAGCTCCCTGAACCATAGAATGGCAGCCATTATGTCCATGGGCATGAATCTCACTGAAAACAGCAGGCTGTGGCAATCAACTTTATTAAGGGCAGCCTCACTTCCATATACACGTAGCCTGTGTGTTCACCACAACCCATGGAAAGTTGTTCCAATAGTTAATTACCCTCACTGTTAAAAATGTGCACCTTATTTCCAGTTAGAATGTCACTTAGCTGGTTTTTAATGGGCCTGGCCAGTTTTTGTATTGCCTTCGTAGTTAAAAGATTTAATGTGTGGGGTTATTTTTTTCTCCTTTGGGACATGTTAGAAAGCTCTATAATTCACACCCCATAGTCCAGACTGCGGTGCCATGCTAGATTCAGGTAAGAAAAATGAAAAAAAAAAAAACCCTAAAAATACACATTTTGGTAGTGTTTGGTTTGTTGCATTGTTGTTTGATTGTTTAATTGTTTGTAAACATTACTAAAACATTTTAGTAATAATTAGCTATAATCAGTAGTAGAATCCCTTTTCATGGGGATGGGGCAAGGCCAGTGGCCAGTTTTTTTTGTTGGGACTGGGGATGGCCTCTGGCCAGTTTCTCTGCATGTCGGAGGTGGCAACCATATTTCCACTCTGAACTTGTTTAGCTTCATCTTGGGACTCAGGGACTGCTGCACTGGTGACAGGGGTTAAAATGGGGCTCAGTTGTGGCCTCTTCATCCTGTCCTCCCAGCATCTGTCAGGACCTACAACTGTGTATGGGAGATTCCTTTGGAGGGCACTGAAATCCAGGTGGTGCCTTCCTTCCTTCCTGCCATGCAGCCTTGGAAGAAAAACTGCAGAGAGCAGCCAGTGGGACACTTCAGCCTGTAAGAATAGATGCAGCCAAAGCAGGGAGGACAGTGTTTTATTTTAAAGCTTTACCAGTAATGAAGTCTTTTTAACATGTAAGCCATTTTTTTTTCAAAAAAGTTCCTTTTTAAAAACTTTTGCAAACATCTTCTAAAATTGGGCTACACTTATTTCTGTCCACTATAATTCAAAGGAAGAAAACAATAACATTTAAAAGTCAACTTTTTCAAAAGTTTGTTTGCTTGTTCATTTTATTGTACCTGACAGCTCAGATATTCTTCTTCTTTTTCCCCCTTACTGTTATGACATTTTCAAAGTAGCAAACACTTACCTTTTGCATGTGAGATTAGGTATCTTAGTTAAAATCTCAAACTGTTCTTCATTCTATGTAAGTTCACGTTTGAGTTTTGTCACCTAAAATTCACATACTCATCTCCGATGTGCTGACAATTTCCCTGTGATAAACAGTGGAGCCATATGATAAATTGCATTTGTTATATACCTTTGAACTTCTCTCCTGACCTCTGTCCACTGAATCCATCTCTATTGGGACTGCTTCTAACATTCCAAACCTCTAAGAAGCTTTAACCAGCCACCACTTTAATAACATCTTTCTACAAAAATAGTCTGCTTTCACATAATATTGCATATTCCTAACAAAATCAGACTAGCCTGAGGCTTATAACAGGTGTTATTCTGTCCTACAGGCTTAATGTCTGACTGCCTTGCAGAACTGGGAATGGGAAGTTTATGCCATTGGAAAGGAACTGTTCCTAGCATTGTTTTGGAATGCATAGCACTTACTCCTAGCTCTGAAAAGTCCCAAGATATCAGACTTTAAAACTGTGTCATTTTTATATATAGAAACAGACAGATTTTTAAAATGTAGCGTTTTAGCATTTTCCCCTTGTGAGTTCTTGGCAGTTGGATTCATGGAAACTAAAGGCATTTACATGGCTTTAGAGAAAAAAGACATTTGAATTAATCCCAATACAGTTTGATGCTAAAACATTTATAAAACGTGGTGGTTTTTTTTGTAAAATGTGGCATATCTAGAATACACAATGATGTGGATTTATCAGCACTCATTTGGGAAGGACTGCTAAACTTTCATAGTGCAACCTTCCCCTTACACCCAAATGAGTTCCTGTGAAGCCTTTATTCTTCAGCACATATTCCAAGCAGTGCCCTACCCCACATAAAATACAGAGCTGTGGGAATACCTTAATTTTCTTCATTTGTGTCAGCTGTATTCATGACCCTTTTCTGCCCCTGAGATCTTATTAAATTGGATGTACTTACTTTGTTAGCTTGATTTGGTTTTCCCGGTCCAGAGCCTTTACAGTGAAATTATTGATGACCCAATTGGAGAAATTAAGTCAGGATGCACTGCAGTGCTACACCTGGCTACAAGAGGATCTGTGGCCAGTCCTTTGATCCCTGATGTTAAATTCTGCTTTATTGCCACTGTTTCTCCCTGGATAGTCTCCCTCAGTCTTTCCTGTTGAAGCTGTTCCAGGGTGGATAAATAATTAAAGAGCTCTTGGAGCAGGGAGACTGGACTGTGGGTCTCCCACCTGCGAGGTGGGTGCCCTAAACACCAGGAAACAAAGTGTCTTTCTCTTATTCTGTCTCTCTCTGGCCCAATGACTCTTGATTTAATCCAAAATGGAACAGCTTCAACAGGAGAGATTGAAGGAGTCCCGCCCACGTCAGAATATCCCATAGGTCAGTGACTAGAGCACTGTCTTGAGAGGTGAGAGACTTGTGTTTGGATCCTTTCTCCCCATTAAGCAGAAAGGGAAAACAAACCTGGGTATCCCACAGCTCGGGTTAGTGCTCTAACCTACTGCATTAAAAGTTATAAGGTGGGCATCACCTCTTCCTATGATCATTTTGTGTGGAGTGAGGCAGGCACCAAACCTAATTTCTGAAGAAAAGTCTTTGGCACCTAAGCCAGCTGACTCCAGAAGAGGGCTTCTCAGTTGTAGATCACAAGCAGAGATAGGGTCCTCCTTCAAGACCAGACTTGGGTGCCTATGCTAAGAGAAGGGTAGAGCTTATAAAACACATCAGCATCTCCCATTAGCTCCCCGGCTAGCATGCTCTTTTTTGTGGATGGCATTTTTATGTACTTATCTCTCTCCATTCACTGTATAGGAGCCTAGGCACCTAACTCAGGCCTGTGGATCACAGTATTGTTATGATTTCCTAGGCACCTAAAAGTTAGGCATTACAAACAGCTTCACAAAGCTTAAGTTCCTTTGTAGATCTGGGTGTTAGGCATTCTGCAGCTATTACTTAAGCATTGTTACAGGTTTCAGAGTAGCAGCCGTGTTAGTCTGTATTCGCAAAAAGAAAAGGAGTACTTGTGGCACCTTAGAGACTAACAAATTTATTAGAGCATAAGCTTTCGTGAGCTACAGCTCACTTCATCGGATGCATTTGGTGGAAAAAACAGAGGAGAGATTTATATACACTTTGTGACTTTGTCCTGACCCATAACTATTTCACATTTGGTGACAATGTATACCTTCAAATCAGCGGCACTGCGATGGGTACCCGCATGGCCCCACAGTATGCCAACATTTTTATGGCTGACTTAGAACAACGCTTCCTCAGCTCTCGTCCCCTAATGCCCCTACTCTACTTGCGCTACATTGATGACATCTTCATCATCTGGACCCATGGAAAAGAAGCTCTTGAGGAATTCCACCATGATTTCAACAATTTCCATCCCACCATCAACCTCAGCCTGGACCAGTCCACACAAGAGATCCACTTCCTGGACACTACGGTGCTAATAAGCGATGGTCACATAAACACCACCCTATATCGGAAACCTACTGACCGCTATTCCTACCTACATGCCTCTAGCTTTCATCCAGATCATACCACTCGATCCATTGTCTACAGCCAAGCGCTACGATATAACCGCATTTGCTCCAACCCCTCAGACAGAGACAAACACCTACAAGATCTCTATCATGCATTCCTACAACTACAATACCCACCTGCTGAAGTGAAGAAACAGATTGACAGAGCCAGAAGAGTACCCAGAAGTCACCTACTACAGGACAGGCCCAACAAAGAAAACAACAGAACGCCACTAGCCATCACCTTCAGCCCCCAACTAAAACCTCTCCAACGCATGATCAAGGATCTACAACCTATCCTGAAGGACGAGCCATCGCTCTCTCAGATCTTGGGAGATAGACCAGTCCTTGCTTACAGACAGCCCCCCAATCTGAAGCAAATACTCACCAGCAACCACACACCACACAACAGAACCACTAACCCAGGAACCTATCCTTGCAACAAAGCCCGTTGCCAACTCTGTCCACATATCTATTCAGGGGATACCATCATAGGGCCTAATCACATCAGCCACACTATCAGAGGATCGTTCACCTGCGCATCTACCAATGTGATATATGCCATCATGTGTCAGCAATGCCCCTCTGCCATGTAGAATCATAGAATATCAGGGTTGGAAGGGACCCCAGAAGGTCATCTAGTCCAACCCCCTGCTCAAAGCATTGGCCAAAACTGTACATGTACATGTACATTGGCCAAACTGGACAGTCTCTACGTAAAAGAATGAATGGACACAAATCAGACGTCAAGAATTATAACATTCAAAAACCAGTTGGAGAACACTTCAATCTCTCTGGTCACTCGATCACAGACCTAAGAGTGGCTATACTTCAACAAAAAAGCTTCAAAAACAGACTCCAACGAGAGACTGCTGAATTGGAATTAATTTGCAAACTGGATACAATTAACTTAGGCTTGAATAGAGGCTGGGAATGGATGAGTCATTACACAAAGTAAAACTATTTCCCCATGGTATTTCTCCCCCCCACCCCACCCCCCACTGTTCCTCTGATATTCTTGTTAACTGCTGGAATTAGCCTACCTGCTTGTCACCATGGAAGGTTTTCCTCCTTTCCCCCCCCTGCTGTGGGTCATGGCTTATTTTAAGTGATCACTCTCCTTACAGTGTGTATGATAAACCCATTGTTTCATGTTCTCTGTGTGTGTGTATATAAATCTCTCCTCTGTTTTTTCCACCAAATGCATCTGATGAAGTGAGCTGTAGCTCACGAAAGCTTATGCTCTAATAAATTTGTTAGTCTCTAAGGTGCCACAAGTACTCCTTTTCTTTAAGCATTGTTGTAATGGAACTTCAGCAGTCTTGAATTGGCTAGATCCCACCTCCCCCCCATACCTCTTTGCAGGTTCTTTTTATGGGCTTTCAGATTGTTTTCTCTTTTTACATCAGAAATGTTTGAAGGCCAGTTATCTGTAACAGTAAAGCTCCTGTGTATTGCTTTAGTGGCACAAATGGGATGTAAACCCAGCAGATCCAGTCAGCAGGAAATTCCCCTTGCGTAGTGGGAATCAAGCATAGTGACTCTACAGAACTGCCCTCCATCAGTATAGGAACTGTAAGCAGATTGCCTCTGTGCTCCTGCTATTTCTGGCTGCCAGCGCAGTTCATTGGCATCGTGGGCAGCTGATGTACATTAGAGGAGCCTTGAAGTTGTATCAGACTTATGTCAGGGAAGAACTGGCCTTAGAATCAGCAAGTTACAGAGGCAGCTTTATGCCATCTTTGCCCTGCTCTATCTTTTTGGTCCTGTGCCTACTGAAGCTCAAACAAACCTGAGAGATGGGGCCTAGAAATGTGCCTGATAAACAAATTCAGATGCAGATTTCACAGTTCCTTACAAAGTTAGGGGTACGCAGTTAAGCTCATGCAATGAACCACAAAATCCAGAAGTAGATCATACTCAAAGTTCAGGAGAATTTAGATTTGAAAGAAAGAGAGCACGCAACCCCTCCACTCCCAAGCAATAGTTAGGGCCAGTATTATGTATCTTTCTGTGGCGCTGAGACCACTTAGAGAGAGAGAGAGATAAAATGAGTCTGTTCTACAGCCTTAGCTAACAGGCAGCTGGCTTTTAGCTCATGCTGTAGAGGCTCATGCACTAAGCTCCAGAGGTCCCCATTTCAATCCTGCCCATTGACAGCAAGAGTTTGTCAGCGATACACTTGCACTTTAAATGGGTCTATACATCCCAATCAAGGCAACTGTGAACACATTGAATGTATTAATAGTCTTAGGAAAACTGCATACCCTTAGGATGACTTTAATTCAGAGTAGCAGCCGTGTTAGTCTGTATTCACAAAAAAGAAAAGGAGTACTTGTGGCACCTTAGAAACTAACAAATTTATTTGAGCATAAGCTTTCGTGAGCTACAGCTCACTTCATCAGATGCATTCGGTGGAAAATACAGTGGGGAGATTTTATACACACACAGAGAACATGAAACAATGGGTTTCATCATACACACTGTAAGGAGAGTGATCACTTAAGATGAGCTATTACCATCAGGAAGGAGCGGGGGAAGGAGGAGTGTGGTGATAATCAAGGTGGGCCATTTCTAGCAGTAAACAAGAACCTTGAGGAACAGTGGGGGGTGGGGTGGGAGGAGAAATAACATGTGTGTGTATATAAAGCTCCCCACTGTATTTTCCACCAAATGCATCCGATGAAGTGAGCTGTAGCTCATGAAAGCTTATGCTTAAATAAATTTCTTAGTCTCTAAGGTGCCATAAGTATTCCTTTTCTTTAATTCGATAACAGCCAACGGATATTTTGTACCGTAACACAAATGCTCTGACACAGAAACTGAAAGCCTAAGTATACATTCATTGTTCCTAATCAAACATCTAAATTAGCATGTACCACATTAACATGTTGTGATGGGGTATATAGACCCCATGATTTGGCAGCCAGGAAGGGATTAACAGAATGGTCAGCTACCTCTTTGGGTGCAACACAACTAGCTGATTAACCACAGCTGGAATAAAAGGCAACAACTCATGCAGAGACAATGGCTGTCTGAAGGTACATCTACACTGCAAAACCATGCCTGACCCATGCCCTCTGACTTGACCTAAGAGAAATAGACTGTGGGGATGTTTAATTGAGGTGTAGATGTTTGTGCTTGGGTTGGATCCTGTGCTCTAGTACCTTCTGTGGTGGGAGAGTCCTAGAATTCTTGCTACAGCCGAAGCCCAAACATCTACACTGCAGTTAAACAGCCCCGCAGCCCAAGCTCCATGAGCTTGAGTCAGCTGGCACAGGCCAGCTGCAGATGTCTAACTGCAGTGTAGATGTACCCGGGGGGCTAGGGCCATCCTGAGAAAGAAGCAAGGGGAGGTGAAACTCCAGAGAGATGACTGATGAATGCAGCTGTATGGCAGATGCCTGCAAACAGGCAAAGGTAGGAAGCAGCCCACAGAACTGGGTAGGGATTTTAAGAAACACACCCTAGCTGTTTACTGTGAGGGCTCTAGGCTGGAACCCAGAAGTGAGGATGGGCCTGGGTTCCCCACCATCCCCTGCAGGAGAGAAGCTGTAAGCCTTGGGAGTAAAGGGGCAAAGATTATTCTGCTCAGACTGAGACTGGTATAGAGTCACTGGACTTCAGGGTTTTGTTTGGACTTTCCTGTTATTTGGAAGGGGTGAGGCTTCAAGCACCCTGACCAAGGGGATGAGTTGCACGAAGAAACAGATAAGCAAGTGGCTTGAGCTGTGGCTTACAAAGGGCCTGCTGTGCTATGCCCAGTTATGAAGGGGGCAGACCAACGAGTGATTGAAACGTTGACATATATATTTTGGTTGGAAAGCCAATTTTAAAAACTGGATAAATTTGTTATTTGTTAATCATTGTAGATACCTGCTTAAAACTACAGTCTGATGTGAAGAACCCATAAAGATCACCGAGGACTTTTAATTAGTTTTAAATTAAGCAACTTCCTGAATTCACTATGGCCCCAATTTCAAAGTACATTTAATCATGTGTTTAAATCTACCTCTGTTCAGCAAAGTATTTAGCATGTACTTAAGAACTCACTAAAGTTAAGCACGTGCTTAAGTGCTTTTGATGATTTGAGTCCTATCAGATATGGGGCACTATTCTGCTCTCGTATGCATAAGTGAAAATCCAGAGCAAGTCAACAGAGGGAAAAATGAGTCAAGTTGCTCCATATTATCCTGAATTGTAACAAAGCAGAATTTTTCCTGTGCTATGTCAGTCTGCATGACCTCTTTCTACCATATCACACAATGTATAATGGAAGTTCACAATTACCAAGAATCTCAAAACCAATGGAGAATTGACTAGTAAAAGAAGCATTCATCACAAGTGGAGTATAGTGTGTAACAACTTAAGAGGCAAACTGAGCCTGATCACAACTTCACTGAGGATAAAATAATGTTCCCAGGTAACTCTAACAAAGGTCATTTCTCAGTCAAGCCTTCCTGCTGATACCAGGTCATCATTATTGCATTTAGTTTTAAAAGTGTATAACTGGAATCATGGCACTGTTTGACAAGTCTTATTTCATCTGAATAAATGAGTCCTTGACATACTACTTGAATTTATCAGTAAATAGCTGGATTTACAAGGGATATAGAACATTTATTTTGTCCAGTTACAGCTAATGAAAAGGAGACCATTTGTTCAGAGGATGGGAGAACATCACAGTCTAGAATAATTGAGAAAATGAACAAAGACTTGGGGGGTGTTAATACCACTGGTCGAGCCTTAAAACATTCAGAACTGGTGGTGGAGAGAGGAGAGAAAGGCAGCTAAACCTTCATTATGCTCAAGTCAAATAAAATAGCTTCTTCCAGGATTCAGCTCTATTCTAGACTGCAGACAATTTAGTTAACTGGAGCCAACCAAAGCAGTTATCGAACATCGTCATACTGCAGAGAAAGTCAGCTCTGCATAAATCAAGGGGAAAGACTTTAAAAGTCTCTTTGATATCTCATTTAAGGAATTTATACTTACCTAATAAATTATTAGAGAGTTTATTGTGTTTTTTTATATATTTAACCCAAAACAATGACAAACATCTTTGAAAAACACTTCTATAGGGGAAACCCCAAAATATAACAATGTTATGTATTCTAGTACGTGTAATGTATTGTACCAATGACAAAACATACAACTGGGGAAAACAAAGAAAAGTCACAATACAGTTTGCTTGGCGAAGTGACTTTCTGTGCTTAGCAGGGTGACATCAATAACTGTGAACTACAAATGGAGCTGTTTGTCCAAGCTATTGCGAGTGGGTTTTTTAATTCAGTGAAGATAAGGGGCAGAGGCAGTAGTCTGAGGATATATTTTTCTGTTGACATAGATATTTTATGTGCTGTTTAAGGATTTTCTTCTTCACTTGATCACAACATCAGGGATCAGGTTGTCATGCAAGCATCTATTACAACATAGACACCTTCTGCCAGAGACTGCAGTGTATTGGTTGGTGTCCCTGATGTATACCACAGTGGGAGGGCCTTTTCCCAGTTAAACTATGTATATGCCCATCCTCTTTCCATATTGTTGCTGTAGTCCTGGTGGACTATCAATAGCTGGTATTGGTGTTGTTTCTGCCTACCACAACACTTCATTTAACCTAGGGATAGGGGTTTTAAGTCAGTGTTTTCCTTCTCCTAGGTAGGTTGCCTTCCTGGATTGGAGAGCTCTAGTTGTCCCAAACTGTCTAGTTATTTTCAAAATATGTCAGATACCTGCTTTTACCTGCACACTGTCTTTTGGTGAAAAAAACACCTCTGCCTGTGAATGCAAGAATTCAAGGAGTAATTAAGGGAACACAGTAATAATTAAAAAAGGATGAAAATACAACATGCAGAAGACCTGTTTTTCATAAAACTACACCGTTATAACAATTTGATTGGGTGCCTAGAAAATCTCATTTTAAGCAATGCTGCTCTTGAGAAAATCCCCATTTAAAGATCCAGTTTGCCGAAATCTTCAGTGGATTATAATAATCATATCTCTTTTCTGTAAGTTCTAGTTCCCTTTTTTCATAAATTGTTCCTTAATGCTGAAAAAATGAGTTATTATTAAAACAACAAGTGATCTTAACGAAAGGTATCAATTTACAAAATGTCACCATCCTTAAAGTGCGGTGACTTAGCTGCTTTAAAATTATTACTTTATTATTAATCAATATTATATGACAGTAGTATCCAGAGGCCCAGTTAGGCAGAATCCCACTGAGTAGCATACTTTGCAAATAAGCCCATATGAAGACATTGCCCCCAAATAGTTTAAAATGTGAGAAAATACAGATTCTAGCTGCATTAGTTTTTCTGGAAGGAACAAATCGGTATAAAATCAATATTTTAAAAATCCAGCCTTGTTGTAAGACTGGGAAGGTTATAGGTTACTAGAAGCAGATTGTTTTATGTAGTATACAGGAATCAATTGACAAAAATAGTGAATTAGTAAAAGTCAATTTCTTACAATCTCTCTTTTGAGTTTGAGAAAATGGATCACGGCAGCATAAATGAAAAACAAGAAACAAACTCTTTGATATAAGGCAGAATTAAGCTCATAAGAATAATTTGTTAGGAGTAATTTGCATCATTTTATTGATCAAACAAGCTGTTTAGAGTGAGGAATTAGGCTTTTGGCTGATGAATGATTTTTGAAATGTCTGTTGAATCAACTTTAAAAATTATAAACTCACTCAAGCATTTAGGGAGAGAATATTGGCTTAGAAGATTAAGTAGTCATATGTTAGTAATATTATCATAAACTGACCTGTCTTAGACCTTAGACATCAGATCAGTCAGTCAAATAGTGGATTAATTGATAGAAGGCTATGATGTTGTTATATTCTGTGGGGTAAAAAATAAAAAATAAATAGCTTGATATGTACCTGGCATGTTTTACGGAATAGCTTGAAATGCTAGTCTCAAAAGGACTCGATGATACAATGGGTTAATGCAATAGCTCGCTTCCTTTGGAGACAAATACTCAAATTCACTTTGAGACACAAGTAAAACCGAATGGTCTGATCCTACTCATTGTTGGGCACTTGGCTATATTACATTATCTGTTACAATCTGGCATATTTAGCAGCCTCTTTTCAGCAGAAAGCCAGGACCAGAAGAGCAGAGGCGTTGCAAATCATGCCTGAATAGCACTGGCAGAGAAGCATTGGGCAGCTTGTTGTGGGCCATGTGGAGGCCAGCGTTGTCAAACTTGGGTGCCTCAGTATCCAAATCGCTGCGTGCCGGCTCAGGTTTGAAAATTTGGGCCATATGTTTAATGAGAGCTGTTCTTAGGAAATGCTTATAACTCCTGCTTTCACATGTACCCACGTTGCCCACATTTTAAAGACAAAAATGAAATTTGATACTTCTGCACCTACAGAATATCTTTCATGAAGTTTGAAAAAGACCATGAACTGATGTACAAAATATATATAACCTCTTCATATGTTTGGAGAGAGAAAGACTTCATGACGTGGTTGTGACACTGAGGAAGTTCACCCAGGTTTTCTCACCACCTGCCCTGTAATCTTGTGCCTCTGTTCTGTGCAGCTTAGAGTCCTGACACCAGCAGTGTGCTCACAACATAGTCGTCTCACCCTGCCTTCCACTAGCCAGGTACTCCTAGGAGGTTGACCTCCACAAAAAGTCTCCCCAAAACCATCTCTCTGGCAGTCTCTCTCATGGACACTCTCAGAAGTTGTTTGCTGCCTCCAAAGAGGCCATGTACACACCAGCCTGTTAGGTTTGCAGAAGACTCACACTTACTCCACTATAAAAGCACTGTGATGATTTGTAGTACAACTTAGAATAAGTTTATTAACAAAACATAGATTTAAGTGATTTCAAGAGAGAATGAGTGAAATATTTTTGTTTTAAGCCTTTCATAACATATTTTCTAGTATCTAAAACTCAATTCTAGGTAAAGTTATAGCTTGCTAATAGTGTCTTGCTCACACACAATCGTTAGCATTCCCCAGCATGTTTGGCTTTCCCAGCCAGGATCCCACCCTCACAGAATCAATGTGCTGGTTTCTTTGTTCCCTCAGGAGATGAATACTCCAAAATCTTTCAGCAGTTCCTTACATCCCAAAGTTTATCTTTGCCTTCAAAATCTTGAAGCTCTCCTCCTAGCTTAGCTTTCTGTGACACACACTCTGCATACATCTACACTGTAATTAGGCACCCGCAGCTGGCCCGTGACATCTGACTCAGGCTCATGGGGCTCAGGCCAAGTTGCTTTTTAACTTCAGTGTGGAACTCTGGGACCCTCCCACCTCGCAGGGTGCTAGAGCCCAGGTTCCAACCTGAGCCCAAACATCTACAGTGCAATTAAACATCCCCTTAGTCTGAGTCCTTTAACCCAAGTCAGGAGACCTGGGCTAGCCGTGGGTTTCTAATTGCAATGTAGACAAACCTTCTGACAGCCGTGTATAAATCTCCTGTATCTAGCTGTGCAAGGTATCAAAGTAATGAGCTTGCCATATTTCTATAGATAAAACATGTCACTGGTCCAGGCTTGTATCTTACCTGGTCTGTGGCCCAAAAGGGTTATTTGGGAGGGAGGGAAGAGGGAAGAAGGGTGAAATATTTGACCTGATAGGTTGGTTTTAATATGAAAACTGGATGTCTGAAGCTGGTCAGTGGTTTGAGATGTTCAGATAAGCGGATAGACAGCGAGTGAGGAAGTCAAAGATGCAAGATATATAATCTATCATATGATTCTCCAGTATTTCCTGTGAAGATCACCACCACATACATGATGTAATCACAACCCTTCTCATTCAGTCTTTACTATACAATGCCAGTACAGGTAAAATTTCAACATTACAATTATACATTAAATGTTCATAATTAAGAAATTTAAAAGTCTGTTCTTTTTTTAAAACAAAACATATCCTTGATTTGTTTTGTTTGCCTGGCTTGTGCATCAGCCTGCCATAAACAAAGTAATAATTTAACTAAGAAAATATAAGAACATAAGAATGGACATACTAGGTCAGACCAAAGGCCAAGCTAGCCAAGTATCCCATCTTCCGACTATGGCCAGTGCCAGGTGTGATTGAGGGAATTGAACAGAACATGTAATCGTCAAGTGCTCCATCCCCTGTTGCCCATTCCTGACTTCTGGCAAACAGATGCTAGGGACACCATCCCTGCCATGGAGGATAGGTCCATCAATGGCTATTTCTTTTTTGAACCCTGTTATAGTCTTGAGCATCACAAAAAACAATTTTGCTCAAGTTATCCAACTAATTATTTATTTTCTAAATAAGCAATAACTTAAATAAAACAAATGAGTCTATAACATCCTGATCCTGCAACCATTTAACTTCACTTACCAGATAGTGTGTGCTTAACTTCACTGACAAGAGTAGTCCCCTTGAGACCATGGTTAAAATTAAGCATGAGTGTAAATATTTTCGTGTTCAGGTATTAGATGCATATTACCATAGGATGGTGACATCACTGGTATGGGCATACATCCTCTTGGGTCACATTTCCATTGTACAGTTGAGAGAAGGGAAAGAGGAAGATGTTAGTGGCAGGATGGAAATTGGAATTGTCTCTATCCCTCACTCACTATTGTGATCCCCTTAGTATTTTAGTCTGCATTTATGTTTCTTGAGTGGTTTGGACAATGAGTCCAGTATTACTATCCTCTCTCAGGCAAATTTCCAGTGATATTAGTGGGCTCTTTGCTTGTGAAGGGATTGCAGAATCAAGTCCATACATAGGTCATCTTCAGCTTGAGGCACCTTAAATATCAATCTCTGTATCAGAGGGAAAAATATGAATGAAAAAGTGGAAAGCCATTTCCCTGTATCTTTTCCCACTCCTGGGAGGTGCAGAAAGATATAACAAAGGTTGGAATTTATTCTTCTTTGTTTTATGATCACAATAAAGGAACCCACACCTACTCCCATTACCATAATTAAAATTTCATCTTTTTTGTGCAACCATAAAATTCCAATCACTTATGCAGTTGTGAATATTTCTGCTCTCACTAGGGAAACCCGCCTTGTACTGTATACTCTCATTCTGTCACATAAAAAGAATTAAAAGATTCTGATTACAGCTAAATAAGCAAAAAATATCATCCCCTTTCTTTTAGGATTTGCTTCAATCCTCTATTCAGAGTATCCCACAGAAGCCACCAAAAATGGCTTGCCCCTCCTACAATCTGGCTGACAAATTATTCTCATCCTTCAGTAGAGAAAGGCAATACTGTACAAGGCCGTATGGCTCTAGAGGTCCACCAGATGATCAGACTGAACCAGCCATGTGAAAAACAATGCCTCTCCTTCCCTTATGTGACCAGAAAGAATATTCCCACCCTCCCTTACATAAGCACAGGTGTAGCAAATTGTATATTTGAGGTGATTCCTAGGCATCTACAATGTCACATATCACGTAGCATAGATTATTTCTGTAACAGGATCACATTGTTTAGGCTACTTAGAATAATCATGTAATCGTGAAAGAATAGATCCACAAATCTTCCACTGTTAGGTGCAGACTTTCAACCCTCCTGTGGTTGGGAAATGGATCATCCCAGCCAGCTTGGACTGATGAGATTGGCTCATGCCGAGTACCAATCTCCCCAAATAAATACTGGGAGCATTACTGACACAAATAGCTTTCCTTAGCTTAGTGGGACTCATTTGGAGCCTAATGGATCATAATGGAATCATTTGGAGCCTACTGGATCATAATGGTACTTGGGCATAGTCAGACTAGATGATCACAGTGGTCCCTTCTGAACCTAGAATCTATGAATCTGTATAGTTCTCTTCACTAGATGTAAATATGACAAAGAACAGAGGAACAGCAGTACTGGCAAATGAAGCATCCCCACTTACAGTTGCCAGGAGTTCTGTCTGCCAGTGTAGCCAGGATTTACATATCTATTTGGGAATGTTACAGTCTTTTCTCTCGTTTCAAATAAAATTAATGAGACCATGTTATCAATATGTTCCTTGAACAACTTCAAAATGCTGCTGATCTATTCTGCTGTTTGTGTGTTTAGTATCATGGACAAATGCACAAGTGTGGCTATTGTACAGTACAAAGAGAAGTGGCAGAGGCTGGAAACACTTAGATTAATGGAAGTGCAGGTCAAATTCAGAAGCAGTAATAAAATTACTTTTTATTACAGTTGTCCATCCATCCCCTTCCCTCTAGTAATAGAAAATAATTCATAGCATTCTCACCTAAGCATGGTTGTTTTTTTGCACTAGCAACCTGGTGGGGACCAAACTATAGTTTCAACACAGTAGAGACAGAACTTCACAGTATGTGATGTGTGAGAGGTAATATATACAGTGGGATGTGCATTAAGTGTCACACATTGAAAGGGCTCAGGCAGTTTCTTTCAATTCTAAGATCTCCATATTTGGCTATACATTTTTAATATATTTGTGATAAGAAAATAACTCAAAGGAAATGTTACTAGTGCCTGTTATGAAGCAATACATCCTGTCATAAGCCTCTCTCCCAAATGCATCCATTCTGTTTCCATTCAACACATGCCCTTAAAATACAATCAAAAATGTATTAGATACCCAAGATATTTTGCTGGAATACAAACTCATTGCCTTCTACTTAAAGTGACGTACCCTGGACGGGTACTCGGGGCTGAAATCTGTACACCCTCCTTATCCCATCTAATGAGGTCCAAACTTAAAGAATAATACCCTCTGGTAACATAACATCAAGAGACACATAGAAAAATAACTATCTTAAAAACAAGATTCATAGATACTAAGGTCGGAAGGGACCATTATGATCATCTAGTCCGACCACCTGCACAACGCAGGCCACAGAATCTCACCCATCCACTCCTGCGAAAAACCTCTCACCTATGTCTGAGCTATTGAAGTCCTCAAATCATGGTTTAAAGACTTCAAGGAGCAGAGAATCCTCCAGCAAGTGACCTGTGCCCCATGCTAGAGAGGAAGGCAAAAAACCTCCAGGGCCTCTTCCAATCTGCTCTGGAGGAAAATTCTTTCCCGACCCCAAATATGGCGATCAGCTAAACCCTGAGCATATGGGCAAGATTCACCAGCTAGATACTATAAGGAGCATTAAAGATAAGACATTTATTTCACACAACATACTAGGACATGCTTGGACATAACTGCTGAAAACTAGCTAAAGATTTTATTAATGATGACAGAATATAGTTACAAAGGAAAATATAAAGGTACATCTAATAAAACATACATCATTAATCTCTTTGGAATCTCATCTAGACTTCTGTATCTCTGTGAAGGACAACTAAATGGGTGTTTCTAGTTTATATTATTAGATTCACCCATGTCTGAAGTGTTCATTACATGGAATAATAAGAATATAGCAGTAGGATTATACTATTGACCACCTGACCAGGATAGTGATGGTGACTGTAAAATGCTCAGCATGATTAGAGAAGCTATAAAAATAAAAATTAAAAATACCTCAACAATAATGGGGGATTGTCTGGCTACACTGAAGGAAGAACAGGAGACATTTGACATGGGTTTAATCAGGCTGCAATTTTATTATTAGTTGTCTAGAACTACCCAGCAGATAAAAGTGTTCAGTGCAGGTAACCCAATGTTTTTTCATAATCACCCGGGGGCTTTTATCAGCCCCCCCTCTTTTCCATCAAAGTCTCTCCTTCAAATTTATTGCTGGGACTTTACCATACCTGGGGAGGGGCTCCCACCAGCTCCCCCTCTTTTTCCATCCAGGTCCCTCCAGCAAATCCATTGCCAGGACCTTACCATCCAGGCCCCCATATGAGGGCTAAGGTGGGCTATAAGAATAGGAGGTTGGCTCCCTGCTGTACCAATCATAGGAGTCCCCAACCACCCCCCAATTCGTCCTTTCATGAACACTTCTTTTAAGTCCTTTTCCAAGTCATTTATCTGGTCAGTGTATATCTTTCCTATGGAGTACCTGCACTGGACAGCCACCGCAAGAAGGCACCAGCCATTGGCTTGGCTGCCTCTTCCCCACACCCTGTCAGTTTCCCAGACATCTTTTACTGCCCACCCCTTTTTAATTGGCCAAAACAAATGGGCTCCCTGACTTTACAGGGGACCCCCATACTCTCTGAATAATTTGGTGCCCCAGAGTGCACAAACTGCTGACCATTTATGACCCCAAGGGATTTGGCCAACCCCGTTAGAATTTATTGAGCCTTGTCCATCTGGGTGGCACACCATGGCTCTCAACCAGACCATGCATGAAGGCATGTGTGACAACACAGATTTGCATCAAATCCCTTCTTTTTTTGGGCAGCTTTTGAACTACTTTACAAATAGTTTATAATAGTACCCAAATAGTTCCCAAATAGTGTTCTCCAATGTGTACCACATTATGTCGGTGACTGCTAACGAGCCCCTCAGCGCACAGCTGTGGCATGAGCTGGTCCCATAACATGCTTCTCCTTCCATGCCAACACAGCCTTGCCCCATCCTGGACCCCACTTGTCCCTTAAGGTCACTAGAATGTCCACCTATGTGCATAAGAAAAACAATCCTCTGCCCACCGATCCATACCACCTCATCCATGACTGGCTGCCCACATCTGGAGTGGAATGACAAAACATTAATGGCGAGTGATCACCTGAGGTTGCACAACATATTGTGTGCTTCCAAATGCCAATGCCCACTTGTCAGAATTGCCTGTACCCTTGTACCCTGCTGCACCACAGCTGTTGTGGCCCGGTTGATTGCAAATGACCAAGCAACCCTTGAGTGAAGACTGCTGTATGGATATGGATAACCCAGTAGCCCCACTGACAAACGTTAACAGCCGGGATGCAATTCCAAGATTGTTGAGGACGCCAGTTGACAGTTGCCTGTGACCCCGTGTTCTGCAGCACCCGTTGCTGTGTAATGGGCCATTCAGTGACCCGCCTTTCCGCTCCTGTAATTACATGAATTTGTTAATTTTCTTCTGCCACTAGAAAGGCATCAGTGGATCTCCATGCTATATGGGTGACCATCCTACCCCCAAGTTCCATGTAGCTACCAGAATTTACTCAGGTTGTTGGCTGGCTGCTGGTGCCAGCTTCAAAACCTGTTATGCAAAATTCAGGTTTCAGAGTAGCAGCCGTGTTAGTCTGTATTCTCAAAAAGAAAAGGAGTACTTGTGGCACCTTAGAGACTAACACATTTATTTGAGCATAAGGCTGTAGCTCACAAAAGCTTATGCTCAAATAAATTTGTTAGTCTCTAAGGTGCCACAAGTACTCCTTTTCTTTTTGTTATGCAAAAGTGAGGCAAAGCAACTGCTGTGCTAGTATAAACCCAGGAAAAGTAATAAAGTAATGGATATTATCCTAGAGCCTATTTGATGACCAAGCCCCAGGTGGTAAACCTGTGAGTTTTGTGCAGGCCATTGTGTGATGGGCCCTGCTACCCCATCTTCAATTGATTCCTGTAGAATCACGGGGGGGGGGTTGTTTTTGTTTTTTGGAGGGGTGTTTTTTTTAAAACTACATAGCCCCAATCATGTCCGTGTCTTTTAACATGTTTTACTTGATCACACTCTAGATATCCCATGCACACCCATGACTCATAGTGGTTTTGTGGGACTGTGTATTATTTATAGTCCCCATCAACAGAATCCTAAACTCACATAAATGTGCCCCCATCTGCTTTATAAAGGCACTGCCAAATGCAGAATCTTAACATCTCCAGCTGAACTGGAAATGGTGCCCTTGCCAACCTGTGGGTGACACTTGATTTGACCCCTATACTGGTTTCCCCAGGATCCTTTCCATACTGCTGTGGCATGAACATGCTGAATGTGCCCCAAAACATATTGTGCAAACATGTCTGCACTGATACATGTATGCACCTTTCAGAAGCCTGCACCCAATACCACATACTTTTGTTGCTGCCCGGACACACTGCTGATTCAGCGTTGTCCTCACGGATTGTAATAAGTGGGAGAAACGAACATCAATACTCCGGGCAATCCTGAATCCTCTGGAAACCCCAAATGCTGTGAAGACAACCTTAGAAACAACAGTCTTAACCACTTGCCTGAACATTCTTGCTGACTGAGGTAGAAGTTTGGTTCCTTTGGAGTCTCCCAAGCCATGAAACTTGGGGTGGGGAGACTGCCTAAGGTAATGAAACAGGAAAACTCCCCGAGGCTTCCCTGCCCCTGGTCTACCACCAGACCCATGCCTCCAGTTGCATGGCTACTCCCCTGACTGCCACTAACTCTCACAATCCCACTACATATGCCTTGTGCAGTTTTTGAATCCCCCTGCCCTTCTCCAGGGCTAGTGCTGAGCCTGACAGAAAGGGGAAGAAGTGAAAATTCCCTGGGTGCACCCAAGCAAAAACCTAAAATCTGCCCCTAACCCAATTATCACAGTTCAGTTGTGTGTGTGGGGGGAGGAGCTTTGCTGTGTCATAGACTCATAGATATTAAGGTCAGAAGGGACCATTATGATAATCTAGTCTGACCTCCTGCAAAATGCAGGCCACAGAATCTCACCCACCCAGTCCTGCAACAAACCTCTCACCTATGTCTGAGCTATGGAAGTCCTCAAATCATGGTTTAAAGACTTCAAGGAGCAGAGAATCCTCCAGCAAGTGACCCATGCCTCATGCTAGAGAGGAAGATGAAAAACCTCCAGGGCATCTTCCAATCTGCCCTGGAGGAAAATTCCTTCCCGACCCCACATATGGCGATCAGCGGAACCCTGAGCATGTGGGCAAGATTCACCAGCCAGATACCCAGGAAAGAATTCTCTGTAGTACTTCAGATCCCACCCCATCTAACATCTCATCACAGGCCATTGGGCCTATTTACTATGAATAGTTAAAGATCAATTAATTGCCAAAAGCATGTTATCCCATCATACCATTTCCTCCATAAACTTATCGAGTTTAATCTTGAAGCCAGATAGCTCTTTTGCACTCACTGCTTCCTTGGAAGGCTATTCCAGAACTTCACTCCTCTGATGGTTAGAAATCTTCATCTAATTTCAAGTCTAAACTTCCAGATAGCCAGTTTATATCCATTTGTTCTTGTGTCCACATAGCTTAAATAATTCCTCACCCTGTCTGGCATTTATCCCTCTGATATATTTACAGAGAACAATCATATCTCCCCTCAACTTTCTTTTGCTTAGGCTAAACAAGCCAAGCTCCTTGAGTCTCCTTTCAGAAGACAAGTTTTCCATTCCTCGGATCATTCTAGTAGCCCTTCTCTGTACCTGTTCCAGTTTGAATTCATCCTTTTTAAACATGGGAGACCAGAACTGCACACAGTATTCCAGGTGAGGTCTCACCAGTGCCTTGTATAATGGTACTAAAACCTCCTTATCCCTACTGGAAATGCCTCTCCTGATGCATCCCAAAGCCGCATTAGCTTTTTTCACAGCCATATCACATTGGCAGCTCATAGTCATCCTATGATCAACCAATACTCCAAGGTCCTTGTCCTCTTGCGTTACTTCTAATTGATGCGTCCCAAACTTATAACTAAAATTCTTGCTATTAATCCCTATATGCATAACCTTACACTTCTCACTATTAAATTTCATCCTATTACTATTACTCCAGTTTACAAGGTCATCCAGATCCTCCTGTATAGTCTCCTGATCCTTCTCCGAATTGGCAATACCTCCCAGCTTTGTATGATCTGCAAACTTTATTAGCACACTCCCACTTTTTGTGCCAAGGTCAGTAATAAAAAGATTAAATAAGATTGGTCCCAAAACTGATCCCTGAGGAACTCCACTGGGAACCTCCCTCTAGCCTGACAGTTCACCTTTCAGTATGACCCGCTGTAGTCTCCCCTTTAACCAATTCCTTATCCACCTTTCAATGTTCATATTGATCCCCATCTTTTCCAATTTAACTAATAATTCCCCATGTGGCAACGTATCAAACGCCTTACTAAAATCTAGGTAAATTAGATCCACTGCATTTCCTTTGTCTAAAAAATCTGTTACTTTCTCAAAGAAGGAGATCAGGTTGGTTTGGCACGATCTACCTTTTGTAAAATCATGTTGTATTTTGTCCCATTTACCATGGACCTCAATGTCCTAAACTACTTTCTCCTTCAAATTTTTTTTCAAGACCTTGCATACTACAGATGTCAAACTAACAGGGCTGTAGTTATCCAGATCACATTGTTTCCCCTTCTTAAAAATAGGAATTATGTTAGCAATTCTCCAGATATACGGTACAACCCCTGAGTTTACAGATTCATTAAAATTTCTTGCTAATGGGCTTGCAATTTCACGTGCCAATTCCTTTAATATTCTTGGATGAAGATTATCTGGGCCCCCCGATTTAGTCCCATTAAGCTGTTCGAGTTTAACTTCTACCTCAGATATGGTAATATCTACCTCCATATCCTCATTCCCATGTCTCTTGCTACCATTATCCCTAAGATCCTCATTAGTCTCATTAAAGACTGAGGCAAAGTATTTGTTAGATATTGGGCCATGCCTAGATTATCCTTAACCTCCATTCCAACCTCAGTGTTTAGCGGGCCCACTTCTTTCTTTGCTTTCTTCTTACCTATATGGCTATAGAACCTTTTACTATTGGTTTTAATTCCCTTTGCAAGGTCCAACTCTACTCGACTTTTAGCCTTTCTCACTTTATTGCTACATGTTCTGACCTCAATAAAAGAAAAGGAGTACTTACTCCTTTTCTTTTTGCGAATACAGACTAACACGGCTGCTACTCTGAAACCTGTGACCTCAATAAGGTAGCTTTCCTTGCTGATCCCTCCCATCTTCCACTCCTTGTACGCTTTCTGCTTTTTTCTTAATCACCTCTCTGAGATGCTTGCTCATCCAGCTTGGTCTACAACTCCTGCCTATGAATTTTTTCCCCTTCTCCTCCCACCTATACCCCATGCCAGTATGTTCCTTAGAGCTGACTAACCAGGTAACTCCCCTTCCCTTTTTTGTTGCGCTTCCACATGGAGCCTGCTGTCCCCTGCCCTCAGCAGGGAAATTTGACACGATTCCTGTCCCTCTTGATCTGCCCCTACGCTGCTGACAGTCCTGCCTCCAGAGGGTGCTGAACTGAGCAAAATTGTCTCCTGCCATTCCCTACCCATAGCAGCGGGGCCCAAGGGGGGGCACTCCCTGTCCTTGTGCCCCCTACCCAGGGAAAAAATGAGACTGCAGACTGCCTCACGAGCCATATCCTCCTGACCCTCTCCCCTTGTGGAGCTACTCTCTGGTGCCTGCTTCGCCCTACCTCAGTCAGAGGAAGGGATAAATTACTTCCCTTTCCCCTTTCTTACTGTGTTGCTTCCACATGGCTGAAACCGGCTGCAGTGCTGTGTTGCCTCCTGCTTCAGACTGCTCCATGTAAAAGGGATGATCCCGGCCCAGGGCCTACCGGATGACTCAGCAACCACACTGACTCCTTTTGCAGTAGTTTTCATCTCTTCCCCCCGCCGCAGCCATAAAGCACTGTTCCCTTCATTCGGCAATCCAGCCAAATACCCCCCTGCTTAAAGGTGCAGGAAGGCCATTTCATATTGACTGGGTACACGTTGCCTGAGGATGGTATGCAGAGGTAAAGTTTCTTGATACCGTATATCACTGGTTTTTGGAGCAGCTAGTAAATACAGGTCAATAAAATCTTGACTGCTGTGGAGAAAGTGAATAAGGAAATGGTATTTACTCCTTCACATAACCCAAAAACTTGTGGTTGCCCAATGAATTAATAGGCAGCAGGTTTAAAACAAAAGGAAGTACTTTACACAATGCACAGTCAACTTGTGGAACTCTTTTCCAGGGTATGTTGTGTAGGCCAACATTATTACACGATACAAAAAAGAACTAGATAAGTTCATTGAATATGAGTAACAAATGGCTGTGTTTTCAAGTAAACGCCAGTGTAAACACAACTGTGTTTGTAACTGGGTCAGACGATAGAGCTAAGAATTGGATACAAAAAACATGGTAGTGTTTATGCTGCACAACTCTTTCAGGATTCCATTTGTTTTATGATATTCCTTACTTAGTTGGTCCCCTACCTGAAACCTATTTCTTGATTTCATGCATAGGGGAACTATGGAGAATGTTTAAAAGCAGATTACACCAAAAGAAATCAATGAATTTTGACTCTTCTCTGGTCACAAAAAAGGCAAAAATAATCAATATATTTTTTGTCATAAGCAATTTTCTCAAAATGCTGACAGCCCCATTTTAGCAATGTTAGATGGTACTACTAAAACAATGATGTACTCAAGCAGTATTTTTTATTCGGTTTTAGTGATACTTTCACTGTATAGCATATCCCCAACTGCTTAATGCAAGAATAATTATTCACTTATCTCTTAATCCAAAATTCATCTTCAAAACTGTCAGTAATCAAATCAAACTTAGTCCTTTGTATCAGAACTAAGATGTACCACTTCTTCTTAAATATTTAAAGGAAACAACCAATTCAATTGACATCCATCCAGAACAACCAGCAATCTGATCCCAGTGTGACTATCGAGCTAGATTTTTTTTTTAAATTGTCCTTGGAAATTAGATAAAGTGTGAACAGTGCCAGCCATCTTTCTGAGCAATAGTGTTGAAATGGGATACTTCACTTCCCATATCCTGCCTATGATTTAAACAATTATAGTCTTCCATCTAAGCTGATCAGGTAGAGCATTCAGAAGAGGAGAAAAAATGCCAGAGCATTTTGCCCCACATAGCATGCAATCACACTGCACACTGAAACTCTTAAAGCAGTTAAAGTTAACTGAATAGAGTTAAAGCAACTGAATAGAGAGAGTTACAACCACTCTGATGGATTTAGGACACTCTGTTTAAGTACTGTATGTTAGACACCCTTCACATTCTAAGCTATGGCTTGCTCTCAGAAGATGATTAAATAAATTGGTGTGACTGTGCTGATGCTGAAAGCCTGTGAAATACCTCTTCTAATGATACTCAAGAGGGAAGAGTCAAATAGCTTACAAAGAACAATGTCTGTAATCAGGTCTGTTTTTCTCATAAAAATCAAAATCATGTTTTGCTAATCAAGATGCTGCAAAATGATCTTTTGGTAATTGGGAGCCAATTGTCAATAATGCAGCTTATCACTTAGGATTATTATAGCCATTTATAAACCTGTGCTTTTTCTCTAACGAGACTGAATTCTGCTAGGCCCAATGAGAAACCATTTATTTAAGATTGTAGAAATCAGAGATTGTAATGATATTTAATTGTGAAGGTGGTTTATTTATTTTGCCTCATAATTCCAAATTTTTATATAGTTCAGAAGAAATGTTTCTTTGCTTTTAAAAGCAATGTCACAATAAGTTTTGTTTCAGAGTAGCAGCTGTGTTAGTCTGTATTCACAAAAAGAAAAGAAGTAATTGTGGCACCTTAGAGACTAACACATTTATTTGAGCATAAGCTTTCGTGAGCTACAGCTCATTTCATCGGATGCATTTGGTGAAAAATACAGAGGGGAGATTGATATACACACACAGAGAACATGAAACAATGGGTTTATCATACACACTGTAAGGAGAGTGATCACTTAAGATAAGCCATCACCAGCAGCGGGGGGGGGGGGGGAGGAGGAAAACCTTTCATGGTGACAAGCAAGGTAGGCTATTTCCAGCAGTTAACAAGAATATCTGAGGAACAGTGGGGGGTGGGATGGGGTGGAGGGGGGAGAAATAACATGGGGAAATAGTTTTACTTTGTGTAATGACTCATCCATTCCCAGTCTCTATTCAAGCCTAAGTTAATTGTATCCAGTTTGCAAATTAATTCCAATTCAGCAGTCTCTCCTTGGAGTCTGTTTTTGAAGTTTTTTTGTTGAAGAATAGCCACTCTCAGGTCTGTAATCCAGTGACCAGAGAGATTGAAGTGTTCTCCAACTGGTTTTTGAATGTTATCGTTCTTGACGTCTGATTTGTGTCCATTTATTCTTTTACGTAGAGACTGTCCGGTTTGACCAATGTACATGGCAGAGGGACATTGCTGGCACATGATGGCGTATATCACATTGGTAGATGTGCAGGTGAACGAGCCTCTGATAGTGTGACTGATGTGATTAGGCCCTCTGATGGTGTCCCCTGAATAGATATGTGGACACAGTTGGTAACAGGCTGTGTTGCAAGGATAGGTTCTTGGGTTAGCGGTTCTGTTGTGTGGTGTGTGGTTCCTGGTGAGTATTTGCTTCAGATTGGGGGGCTGTCTGTAAGCAAGGACTGGCCTGTCTCCCAAGATCTGTGAGAGTGATGGGTCGTCCTTCAGGATAGGTTGTAGATCCTTGATGATGCGTTGGAGAGGTTTTAGTTGGGGGCTGAAGGTGATGGCTAGTGGCGTTCTGTTATTTTCTTGGTTGGGCCTGTCCTGTAGTAGGTGACTTCTGGGTACTCTTCTGGCTCTGTCAATCTGTTTCTTCACTTCAGCAGGTGGATATTGTAGTTGTAGAAATGCATGATAGAGATCTTGTAGGTGTTTGTCTCTGTCTGAGGGGTTGGAGCAAATGCGGTTATATCGTAGAGCTTGGCTGTAGACAATGCATCCTGTGGTATGATCTGGATGAAAGCTAGAGGCATGTAGGTAGGAATAGC
The DNA here is from genome assembly GCF_009764565.3 of Dermochelys coriacea. Lineage (NCBI taxonomy): Eukaryota > Metazoa > Chordata > Testudines > Dermochelyidae > Dermochelys > Dermochelys coriacea. The sequence continues at coordinate 107,100,528 of NC_050071.1, forward strand.
GGTCTGTAGGTTTCCGGTATAGGGTGGTGTTTATAAAAAGAAAAGGAGTACTTGTGGCACTTAGAGACTAACAAATTTATTAGAGCATAAGCTTTCGTGAGCTACAGCTCACTTCATCGGATGCATCCGATGAAATGAGCTGTAACTCACGAAAGCTTATGCTCTAATAAATTTGTTAGTCTCTAAGGTGCCACAAGTACTCCTTTTCTTTTTGCGAATACAGACTAACACGGCTGCTACTCTGAAACCTGTCATAATGCAAGGTGGTGTTTATGTGACCATCACTTATTAGCACCACAGTGTCCAGGAAGTGGATCCCTTGTGTGGACTGGTCCAGGCTGAGGTTGATGGTTAGATGGAAATTGTTGAAATCCTCAGATATTCTTGTTAACTGCTGGAAATAGCCTACCTTGCTTGTCACCATGAAAGGTTTTCCTCCTTTCCCCCCGCTGCTGCTGGTGATGGCTTATCTTAAGTGATCACTCTCCTTACAGTGTGTATGATAAACCCATTGTTTCATGTTCTCTGTGTGTGTATATCAATCTCCCCTCTGTATTTTCCACCAAATGCATCTGATGAAGTGAGCTGTAGCTCACAAAAGCTTATGCTCAAATAAATTTGTTAGTCTCTAAAGTGCCACAAGTACTCCTTTTCTTTTTGCGAATACAGACTAACACGGCTGCTACTCTGAAACCTGTCATTATGCAAGGCACTGAATTTAGCCGTATAGAGTGGAAATCTGTCAACTTCATGAAAAAACTCGTACAGATACAGACAGACATCATCTTCCTCTTCAAATGCAAACAGATGGACATCATACCAAAAGGACTGAAGATAAAAAATCCATTACAATCTACATACCACACAGACTATGCTGACAGCTTGTGCCACACACTCTCAAAGAAACTGCGGAACCACCTGATCAACATCCTCTACAGCAAACAGGGAAAGATTAAGAATGAGCTCTCAAAACTGGATACTCTCATAAAGAACCAACCTTCCACACAAACTTCCTCATGGCTGGACTTTACAAAAACTAGACAAGCCATTTACAACACACGCTTTGCTTCTCTACAAAAGAAAAAGGACACTAAGCTATCTAAACTACTACATGCCACAAGGGGCCACAACAGTGGTTCCTGTAACCCACCCAGCAATATTGTTAATCTATCCAACTATACTCTTAGCCCAGCAGAAGAATCTGTCCTATCTCGGGGCCTCTCCTTTTGCCCCTCCATCCACCACGAACATGATACAGTTCTGTGGTGACCTAGAATCCTATTTTCGACGTCTCCGACTCAAGGAATGTTTCCAACACACCTCTGACCAACATATTAACCCACAGAGACCTTCCTACCAACACTACAAAAAGAAGGATTCTGGGTGGACTCCTCCTGAAGGTCGAAACAGCAGACTGGACTTCTACATAGAGTGCTTCCGCCGACGTGCACGAGCTGAAATTGTGGAAAAGCAGCATCACTTGTCCCATAACCTCAGCCATGCAGAACACAGTGCCATCCACAGCCTCAGAAATAACTCTGACATCATAATCAAAAAGGCTGACAAAGGAGGTGCTGTCGTCATCATGAATAGGTCGGAGTATGAACAAGAGGCTACTAGGCAGCTCTCCAACACCACTTTCTACAAGCCATTACCCTCTGATCCCACTGACAGTTACCAAAAGAAACTACAGCATTTGCTCAAGAAACTCCCTGAAAAAGCACAAGAACAAATCCGCACAGACACACCCCTCGAACCCCGACCTGGGGTATTCTATCTGCTACCCAAGATCCATAAACCTGGAAATCCTGGACGCCCCATCATCTCAGGCATTGGCACCCTGACAGCAGGATTTTCTGGCTATGTAGACTCCCTCCTCAGGCCCTACGTTACCAGCACTCCCAGCTATCTTCGAGACACCACTGACTTCCTGAGGAAACTACAGTCAATTGGTGATCTTCCTAAAAACACCATCCTAGCCACTATGGATGTAGAAGCCCTCTACACCAACATTCCACACAAAGATGGACTACAAGTCGTCAGGAACAGTATCCCCGATAATGTCATGGCTAACCTGGTGGCAGAACTTTGTGATTTTGTCCTCACCCATAACTATTTCACATTTGGTGACAATGTATACCTTCAAATCAGCGGCACTGCGATGGGTACCCACATGGCCCCAGAGGATGCCAACACTTTTATGGCTGACTTAGAACAACGCTTCCTCAGCTTTCATCTCCTAATGCCCCTACTCTACTTGCACTACATTGATGACATCTTCATCATCTGGACCCATGGAAAAGAAGCCCTTGAGGAATTCCACCATGATTTGAACAATTTCCATCCCACCATCAACCTCAGCCTGGACCAGTCCACACAAGGTATCCACTTCCTTGACACTACTAATAAGCGATGGTCACATAAACACCACCCTATATCGGAAACCTACTGACTGCTATTCCGACCTACATGCCTCTAGCTTTCATCTAGATCATACCACACGATCCATTGTCTACAGCCAAGCTCTACGATATAACCGCATTTGCTCCAACCCCTCAGACAGAGACAAACACCTACAAGATCTCTATCATGCATTCCTACAACGACAATACCCACCTGCTGAAGTGAAGAAACAGATTGACAGAGCCAGAAGAGTACCCAGAAGTCACCTACTACAGGACAGGCCCAACCAAGAAAATAACAGAATGCCACTAGCCATCACCTTCATCCCCCAACTAAAACCTCTCCAACGCATCATCAAGGATCTACAACCTATCCTGAAGGACGACCCATCACTCTCACAGATCTTGGGAGACAGGCCAGACCTTGCTTACAGACAGCCCCCCAATCTGAAGCAAATAGTCACCAGCAACCACACACCACACAACAGTACCGCTAACCCAGGAACCTATCCTTGCAACACAGCCTGTTACCAACTGTGTCCACATATCTATTCAGCGGACACCATTAGAGGGCCTAATCACATCAGCCACACTATCAGAGGCTCGTTCACCTGCACATCTACCAATGTGATATACGCCATCATGTGCCAGCAATGCCCCTCTGCCATGTACATTGGTCAAACCGGACAGTCTCTACGTAAAAGAATAAATGGACACAAATCAGACGTCAAGAATTATAACGTTCAAAAACCAGTTGGAGAACACTTTAATCTCTCTGGTCACTGGATTACAGACCTGAGAGTGGCTATTCTTCAACAAAAAAACTTCAAAAACAGACTCCAAGGAGAGACTGCTGAATTGGAATTAATTTGCAAACTGGATACAATTAACTTAGGCTTGAATAGAGACTGGGAATGGATGAGTCATTACACAAAGTAAAACTATTTCCCCATGTTATTTCTCCCCCCCACTGTTCCTCAGATATTCTTGTTAACTGCTGGAAATAGCCTACCTTGCTTGTCACCATGAAAGGTTTTCCTCCTTTCCCCCCGCTGCTGCTGGTGATGGCTTATCTTAAGTGATCACTCTCCTTACAGTGTGTATGATAAACCCATTGTTTCATGTTCTCTGTGTGTGTATATCAATCTCCCCTCTGTATTTTTCACCAAATGCATCTGATGAAATGAGCTGTAGCTCACGAAAGCTTATGCTCAAATAAATGTGTTAGTCTCTAAGGTGCCACAAGTACTCCTTTTCTTTTTTCGATAAGTTTTGGATGCTGTTCTTGGCAAAACTATCATTGGCTTCAATATGAACAGGATTGGCCCCCAGGGAGAGAGCTAAATTAACATAACAAAGAAAATAAAAGTAGGGCAGGTCACTTCCACACAGATTGGCTTAAGATACACAAAAGTATAACTAAAACAAGATAATTTTTGCTTCACACACTTTCACATCATAATATTTTGAAAAGGCTAAGATTTTCAGTGACTGAGTAATGTGGTTTGTTTGTTTGTTTGTTTTGTTTTAATAAGCTACAGTGTACAACTGGAATTTCTATCTTTATTCTCTTGCTGAAACAGTAAACATAATATGCAAATAACCATCAGTCTCATGACACATGCTTAGTCTGATTATCAAAATGCTATTTATCAACAATTGCATGGCATGCTCTTTGGAGAATTTCTAAGTGTATTTGGAAGCCTAGTTTTGACACTCAGGTGGGAAACTTTGTCTTTAGAGAATAACACAATAGAAGATGCTTTAAAAACACTCACAGATCTTTCTTTTATAATAAAGATCTATGCCTAAACTCAATGAAGTCAATTAAAAGTCTTTAGATGAGTTCAGATGGCTTTTCTTTAGGTCCCTGATTTAGCACATAGACATTTTTTTAGGGTCTAAGATTACGACCATACCAGTTGTGTGCATACCCCACTCTTAGGGCTGATCCTCACACATACTGTATGGAGCTCAGAGATCTTTAGAAAAGAGGCATTAATATCTACTTCCAGAGGTCCTCTGCTTCTGCTGACAACCCCAACCAAGATAATATCAGCATCACCTTCTTCTCATTGCTCCCCTATTTCTTACTATTTGCACTGTTAAAGAAACAGGTCATGGGGGAAGAAGGAGAGAAGTAAATGACCAACTCCCTTCCTGTCATCCCCTAAACATTATGTGGCATATGTCGCTTTCTCAGGGATAGTGTTAAAAGTGTGTTGTTTTAGAGCATTGTCAAATGTGGGTGCAATCTTAATTCTCCTCACCCACTTGTGCATATGCTTTATGAGTCTTTAACAACATGATTTTTTCCATTGTCTCGCCTTACCTAAAGTGGTTCACAATCCCAGTATCTTTGCTCAGTCTGTCCCAGTTCTCAGTTCCATCTCAAATGTCTCTGCCCCATTCCTTCCCGACTGGTTTTTAGCCTCAGTCTTCTTGTCTAGCTAGTCCCAATATCCCCAGCCCCTCGTCCAGTTTTGTTTTTCCCTTCCTGAGCCAACTGGCTCCTGTCCTCCCGCACCGTTTCCCTCCCCACCCTACCAGTCCTAACCTCTTGTTTCCCCCCAGTTCCCAGTCCCAATCTCCTCAACCATGCCGTTATGGGAGGGATGGGTAAAGGAAGAGGAGAAAAAACAAAAAATCCTTTGAAGAGGTTACTTAAGTAAATTAGAAGATTTAGTGAGAGCTCCTCTTCTTTCTTCTGTGTGTGTATTTAGGCACCTATTATTCAAAGATTTATATAAGTGCTTAACTCTATGCACTGTGAAGTCAATAAAAAATATTCTTGCAGTTTGAATGACAAAATACACACAACTATTGCAGGATCAGGGCCTTAGAGTACAGGAGAGTGAAAGTGATTTTTTGTTGTTGAGGGAATGTTTGTTTCTCTTGATGTGAATAGAAGATGGCTTTATGTAAGAAGTTTATGTGCAGCATTTTTACTCTAGTAAAAAATCCAATGGATTTCAAAGTTACTAGTGTATAAATGCTCACAGGCTTGAGCTCAGAATTATCAACAGTTAGTTATGTAAACATTTAAGATATGGGACAGTCAATTCTTCCAGAAAGTCTTTCTTCCAGAAAGAATTATATCTGAGTAGCCAACGTCTAGAAAAATTGACTCTAAGTATCAGAAAATTACCCTACCAATCAAGCTGTCAGTCTAAAAGTAAAATTTCATTTTACAGAAAAAAAATAGCCGTTTTACACAGGACACAGATGTACATCTGCTGCAGCCAGTATCACTCAATGATATCAAGTGCTAAACAGTCTTGGAAACTCTGATTATGAGTGCACTTAGGGAAGAATTATATATTTTTGTAGCTTCCTGCGAAACCCTGTTTAATTCTTGAGCATTTACTTTCCTTTTAAGATAATATTCACTGTTATAGCTCTCCTTCTCCGACAGCAATGGTTAAAATGTATTTTTGTACTTCCTGTCATGAAGTCCCTTATAAATTCTTTCATACTTTGTCTTAATTAGTATCCATGTGATATGAGTTATTATTATTCACTTGATAAATGAGTAATCATTTCTCCTTAGAGAAAAAGCATTAGTTTTATGTACAGTTTCATAGTAAGGGACCCCCTCTTATAACAGTATTACATGGGTAAATATAGATTTTAAAAAAATGCAGGCTGTGGGAAACTTAGATCTGATGTAATATCCTTTTTACATGTTAAAAATTATGACTAGGATAAAACAAAAGAACTACCAAATAATTATGTAGGTAAATGCTTTTTCTGGAATTCCAAGACAACACCACACTTTCAACGTTCATGCATAAATGCAAATGCAGGTTTTTTTACTCTTTTTCCAACTAGCACGATCTCAGCTAATGGACTTTCATCTTGTGTCCTTCCAATTTGATGATTACATTTAAATGAGATAGATATTTATTAAGTAACTTTTTCATTCTACTTAGTAGACCAGAAACTTTAATATCTACAGTCTCACAAAAGCCTCGAGTGCCTGTTTTGTCTTCTCAAACAAACAACAAAGCCTGGCTAATATTCACCCACAAGTACAAACTGCATATGCTGTTCTTTAGTCCAAAATCCTAACATCATGTCTTTCAATTTATCCACTTAAAAAAACAACCCTGAATGTAAAGAGTTCTTCTTTGGAATCAATTAGAGGAAAAAATATTTCTGATGCTGAACAAGTTTCAGGACTAGAAAAAAACAATTAATAGGAATAAAATTAGGGCTGTTGATTAATAGCAGTTAACTAAAGCGATTAAATCAAAAAAATTCATCATGATGAAAAACATTCATCATGATTAATTGCACTGTTAAACAGTAGAATAACAACTGATATTCATTATATATTTTGGAAGTTTTCTACATTTTCAAATACATCTATTTCAATTACAACACAGAATACAAAGTGTACGCTGCTCACTTTATATAATTTTTGTTACAAATATTTGCATTGTAAAAATGAAAAACAAAAGAAATAGCATTTTTCAATTCACCTCATGCATAGAATCATAGAATATCAGAGTTGGAAGGGACCTCAGGAGGTCATCTAGTCATCTTTTATCATGAAAGTGCAACCTACAAATGTAGGGATTTTTTGTATCATAACTGCACTCAAAAACAATGTAAAACTTTAGAGCCTACAAGTCCACTCAGTCCTACTTCTTGTTCAGCTAATTGCCAAGAGAAATAAGTTTGTTTACATTTATGGGAGATAAAGCTGCCCACTTCTTAATTACAATGTCACCTGAAAGTGATAACAGGCATTTGCATGACACAATTGTATCTGGGGTTGCACAATATTTATGTGCCAGATGTGCTAAAGATTCATGGGCCTCTTCATGCTTTGGCCATTGTTCCAGATGACATGCTTCCATGCTGATGATGCTTCTTAAAAAATAATGCATTAATTAAATTTGTGATTGAACTCCTTGGGAGAGAATTGTATATCTCCTTCTCTGTTTACCTGCATTCTGCTATATATTTCATGTTATAGCAGTCTCAGATGATGACCCAGCACATGTTGTTCATTTTAAGTACACTTTCACTGCAAATTTGACAAAATGCAAAGAAGATACCAATGTGAAATTTCTAAAGATAGCTACAGCACTCGACCCAAGGTCTAAGACTCTGAAGTGGCTTCCAAAATCTGAGAGGCATGAGGTGTGGAGCATGCTTTCAGAAGTCTTACAAGAACAACACTCTGATGTGGAAACTACAGAACCCAAACCACCAAAAAAAAAAAAAGAAAATCAATCTTCTGCTGGTGGCGTCTGGCTCATGATGATGAAAATAAACATGTGTTGGTCTACATTGCTGTGAATCGTTATCAAGCAAAACCTGTCATCAGCATGTACGGATGTTCCCTGGAATGGTGGTTGAAGCATGAAGGGACATATGAATCTTTAGTGCATCTAGTATGTAAATATCTGCGACAACAGTGCCATGCAAATGCCTGTTCTCACTTTCAGGTGACATTGTAAACAAGAAGCAGGCAGCATTATCTCCTGTAAATGTAAACAAACTTGCTTGTCTGAGCAATTGACTGAACAAGAAGTAGGACTGATTGGACACGTAGGCAGTGAAGTTTTACATTGTTTTATTTTTGAATGCAGTGGTTTTTTGTACATAATTATATGTTTGTAAGTTCAATTTTCATGATAAAGAGATTGCACTGCAGTACTTGTATTAGGTGAATTGAAAAATACTGTTTCTTTTGTTTTTTTACAGTGTAAATATTTGTAATCAAAAATGAAGTGAGCACTGTACACTTTGTATTATGTGTTGTAATTGAAATCAATATATTTGAAAATGTACAAAACGTTGAAAAATATTTAAATAAATAGTATTCTATTATTGTTTAACAGCGTGATTAATCATGTGATTAATCATAATTAATGTTTTTAATCATGCAATTAATCACAATTAATTTTAATAGCTTGAGAACCCTAAATAAAATACATACTTATTCATCTCTCCAGTTAATTTTTTCTTCATTTTCTTTGTTCCCCTAAATGATGCTGTTGTTGCAATTTAAAATAAGCAATGTGTGATTCCAAATATGATTGTACTTTGGGATGAGGGGGTGTTTAGAAAAAGCAGTTTGTTTGCATGGAACCAAAATATTTGAGTCCATTTTTTTTCTCTGCATTGAAAATGAGGATATCTATAGAGGAAGAATAGTCCAGTGGTTAGAGTACTTATCTGAGAAACAGAAAACTGTCATTTAATTCCCTGATCTTCCATAGACTTCCTATATAACCCTGCACATGTCATTTAGTTTCTTAGGATAAGATTTTTTGAAGGTATTTGCCTTTTGTGCCTCATTTTCTCCATCTGCATAATGGGGATAATAGCACTTCCTTATCTCACAGCGATATTGTGAGGATAAATATATTAAGATAGTGAGGTGCCCAGATGTTACAGAAATGGTGGCCACATAAGTACCTTAAATATGGTGACATTCCTCTCTTAGTTATACTATTCCAATTTGGAGTGACTCAAAGTGAAGTTTGTAGTCTTTGCATCAGTGAGAAATTTTGATAAGTATTTATAAAGGCAATGGACGACTCCTTTATACGGTGCTAGACTCTGATTCTCTTATTCATGTTGAATAGAACAATATTCCACCAGTGGTCCCTTTAGTCTTGTCCTCTAAGGTAACAGTATCCGAATCTGGCCCATAATGGAAAACACTACAAATAAAAGCTAACATGGAGATCTCAGTTGTACAATAATTAGGAAAATTCAAAACAAATCTGAAAGTGAATATTCAATGAAAGATCGTGGCCTAAATGTCAGAATTCATTTTTACACACTACAGACTGAAGCACAATTATTTTTTGCTATGTAGATCCTGTACATTTAATGGTAGGATATTGCAACATGTTTTAGTTCATACGCTTCTTGGTCCAAAGGTACCATGAACCCAGTAGTTCAGCCCTTCTCTTTCCCCCCCCTCACCAATTTCCTGTGCAGTGTGGAATCTTTATGCCATCCTATGACACTTTCTTTCCAGTCCTTGGCCCAAGGATTAGGGCATAAGCTGCTAGATGAAAAATTAGAGTCACTGGGTACAAGCTAGAGACCCCAGTTGGCTCCAGAATCAGGAGGATGTGAAGGTAGCATAAAGTGCCCTATGCTTCCTACCCCATTCTAAAGTAAAGGACAGCTCAGCCAGTGATAGGGATTTGAATCAATGTTATGACTATTATTAATACACTTATAAATATGCATGGAACTCTATAGGCAAATGACAGACACTGCCCTTTGGCAATCAGATTTACAGTAGTAGGTAGGAGGTAGAAGGCACAGATGTGAAACCTGCTGAGAAGTCATGGCGGGCAGATGTTTAGATGGAAGGGGTTGGCACAGTACAGTTCCGTGAAGTTTCTTGTTTCCTGTTGAATTGGCATTGGAATGAGGATCAGCACTGCACACAAAAGAATAAATGATTAGCAGCTCCTCCTGCTTGCCTCTTTACAATGTTATACCACTGCTAGCTCATTGGTATAATGATAGCTACAAGTGGGGACATGCCCCCCCGCAATAATTGGCAGGGGCACAGAACTCCTCTGACCCTGGGGATGTGGCAGGGGCACAGAATGTGCCCCTCAAAAAGCAGTGAAATTTACATTCCTGTGCACACCTCTGATATCCCCTTTCTCTTGGCTCAGAGAACAAAGATCAGACCAACTGAAACGTATGGCGAAATAATGCAGAATAGAAACAAAATCCAGCTAATCTTACTAGTGGGACTTCATGGAAAAGAGAGAAGTGGGATGTAAAAAAGATTCAGTGGCTGAATTAAATGGAACAATACAAGTGCAGAAGAAAAAAGAAAAAAATAACATGGAAGTAAAGATTCCTGAACCAAAGTTCAGTATTTAGTAGTATTGACTCTAGACTGCTGCAAATGAAAGGTTTCTGCAGAGGCTTGGAAGGCAGGAACTCCTAAAGCCAGTCTGGTGCTAGGTGTGCATTTGAGAGGTACACCTAACCATCTCAAAAGAATATTATCTGTACCAAGAAAGATAGAATCATAGAACTGGAAGAGACCTCAAGAGGTCATGTAGTCCGGTCCCCTGGACTCATGGCAGGATTAAGTATTATCTAGACCATCCCTGACAGGTGTTTGTCTACCTGCTCTTAAAAGTCTCCAATGATGGAAATTCCACAACCTCCCTAGGCAATTTATTCTAGCGCTTAACCATCCTGACAGTTAGGAAGTTTTTCCTAATGTCCAACCTAAACCTCCTTAAATTGCTGCAATTTAAACCCATTGCTTCTTGTCCTATCCTCAGATGTTAAGAAGAATAATTTTTCTCCCTCCTCCTTGTAACAACCTTTTATGTACTTGAAAACTGTCATCATGTCCCCTCTCAGTCTTCTCTTCTCCAGACTAAACAACCACAGTTTTTTCAAACTTCCCTCATAGGTCATGTTTTCTAGACCTTTAATCATTTTTGTTGCTCTTCTCTGGATTATGTCCAATTTTGTCCACATTCTTCCTGAAATGTGGCACCCAGAACTGGACACAATACTCCAGTTGAGGCCTAATCAGTGCAGAATAGAGTGGAAGAATTACTTCTCCTCTATCTTGCTTACAGCACTCATTCTGATACATCCCAGAATGATGTTTGCTATTTTTCCAACTTTGTTACATTGTTGACTCATATTTAGCTTGTAGTCCACTATGGCCCCCCAGATCCCTTTCCACAGTACTTCTTCCTAAGCAGTCATTTCCCACTTTGGATGTGTGCAACTGATTATTCCTTCCTAAGTGGAGTACTTTGCATTTATCCTTACTGAATTTCATGGTATTTCCTTCCAGGTTTTCCAGATCATTTTGAATTATAATCCTATCCTCCAAAGCACTTGCAACCTGTCCCAGCATGGTATCATCCACAAATTTTCTAAGTGTACTCTCTATGCCACTATCTAAATAATTGATTAAGATATTGAACAGAACTGGACTCAGAACTGATCCCTACGAGATCCTACTTTTTATGCTGTTCCAGCATGACGGTGAACCACTGATAACAACCCTCGGGGAATAGTTTTACAACCAGTTACGCACCCATCTTGTAGTAGCTCCATCTAGGTTACATTTCCCTAGTTAGTTTATGTGAAGGTCATGCAAGACAGTATCAAAAGCTGTACTAAAGGAAACTTTACTTCCTTTTGATCCCGGGGAGCGAGGGCATAGTGATTCATTCACTTTTGGCCATACCTTAGAAAAAATGGGCATAGCCTTCTGGCAGGATTCCCTCTCCACTCTGAACTCTGTGGTGTAGATGTGGGGACCCACATGAAAGACCCCTAAGCTTATATTCCACCAGCTTAGGTTAAAAACTTCCCCAAGACACAAATTCCTTTCCTTCTCCTTGGACGGTATTGCTGCCACCACCAAGTGATTTAAACAAACATTCAGGGAGGGACCACTTGGAGCCCTATCCCCCCAAAAATATCCTCCCAAGCCTCTTCACCCCCTTTCCTGGGAAGGCTTGAGAATAATATACCAACCAATAGCTTAACAAGGTGAGCACAGATCAGACCCTTGGGTTTTTAGGACATTAAAAACCAATCAGGTTCTTAAAAGAACTTTATTATTTTAAAAAAGAGAGAATCAAAGAAGCACCTCTGTAAAATCAGGATGGAAGTTAATTTTTCAGGGTAATAAAAATATTTAAAACACATAGGATTCCCCTTTAGGCTCAACTCCAAAGTTACAAAACAGAAATAAACTTCCCTCCTAGCACAGGGAAAATTCACAAGCTAAACAAAAGATACTCTAACGCATTTCCTTGCTATTACTTACAATTTCTGTAATTTTAAATGTATCATTTCAGGATCTTTTTAGAAGATTTTTTTCTTGCCCTCTGTCTGAGAGGGCACACAACAAAAGAACACAAACAAAACATTCCCCATTCCAGATTTGAAAGTATCTTCTTTCCCCATTGGTCCTTCTGGTCAGGTGCCAACTAGGTTAATGGAGCTGATTAATCCCTTACAGGTAAATGATTCTGTACGTCTGGACAGGAGGGATTTGATTTACTTCATGCATAAAGGTTACCCTTCCCTTTATATTTATGACACCTTCCAAAAAAGAGGTCTAGATAGAACCAAATCCCTTACTCAATACACTCCCTACCAACAGCAGTGTGTGGTTTAAAAAAAAGAGTTAAAGTTATTCAAGTTATCAGGTCCATATGTCTTTGCAACATTAGGGCCTTCGGTTGTCAACTTGTAAGTTTTGGAGTTAACATGAAGAGATGAGGTAGGAGAAGATGAAAGAAGCATTTCATGCCTCACATACAATCTGCAGATGCAGAAAGATGGCACTTCATCAGATTACGTTTGGTTTATGTTTTCAAGGTTATCTTTAAAACTGTGGGCTAGAAACAATTTCAAGTCAATCTTAGATTCTGGATCACATTTCTGCACAAAGCAGTGGGCAAGAGGTGAATTTTGCTACAAATTTCAAAGCCGTGGAATATACATTGTTCTGCTTACATGGAATATCCCCTTTCATCCCCCTAAAATCAGAATATGCTACGGTTTGAGTGGATGAGAGAGTATTCTGACTTTCTGTTCAGGAGTACTTTTTGAAACTTCCTTCTCCTTCCACATTTTTTTTTATTCCAAAGAGGATCATTGAGCCTTTTTAATGTGAAAGAAAAATTCCAAAAATGTCATGCCATTGTATGTTTTTTAAACATAACCCTCTTTTTGTTTGTTTTTAATGTTCACCAATGTTTTAAAATAGTTTATATTTGATAAAGTCTTTGAAATATTTTCTAAGGCAGCCAAGTTTGAGAAAACTGTGCCAAATCACTTATTGACAGCTACATATTCTCTAATATTTAATTTCGATTGGCTCTCCTCTTTCTCGCCCCATCCAAATTTGGCCTCTTCTGTCCCTCTACACAATCTGGTGCAAAAAAGCTTCTTCTCTGCAGCATTAGAATCTGAACAATCTACCTCTATCTCACCATTCTCAATTCATTTTAAGTCTCAGCTATAAATGTATATTTTTTCTCATGCTCATGTCTCTGCATTCCTCTCCCCTGCTGCTATTGTTTGCTTTGCAGTTGCATAATTTAGCTAAGGGAAGCATGCTGTATGCAATGTACAATTTTTATTGAAGATGCTAGAAAGAATAACTTTTTACTTTAAGAGCTTAATGCAAATCACTTTTTGCATTGCTATATTTTGAAGGCACCTCATTTGTCTCATGCCATCAGTTTCCCGTAATTAGATAGTACTTGCTTTATAAAAATGCAATTACGTTCTTGCAGATTAGTTGATCATTATACTTGAATTGGGGTAGTGGAAAGCTAACTTATTCCTAAGAAATATTTATCCTGTTTGGATAATGCTTTTTTTAAGCAGAGAATTATTGATTTGTATAGGCGCAGATTCTCAGCTATGGCTGAGGGAAAGTCAGGACAGTTAAGGTGAAAAGATTGCCTTTGTGTTTACTAGTTGCATTTTAGTCCGGTCTTCCTCTTTGTTACAACAGCTGCTATCAGATCCAAGAACCCCATATGGCCGTTAGTCCTGGCCATGTTCTCTTTCTTCCATCATTGCCTTCTGTGACAGCATCTGGGTGGAGATGTGCCTGTTACACTGCCTTTATCCTACCAGAAAATCTTCCTGCAGTAGGACAGCCACTCTGTGGCAGACTTTGCCAGCTTTAGGGCTGCCTTATGCCTATGGTGCAGAATCTGGGCCATGTTCCTTTCTTTGGCTAATTCTCTTCCATTACATTCTTCTTAGGATATATTTCATTCTAGATAACAAATATCTTATTGAGACTAAAAGAAAAGGAGTACTTGTGGCACCTTAGAGACTAACAAATTTATTAGAGCATAAGCTTTTGTGAGCTACAGCTCACTTCATCGGATGCATTATTATTGAGACTATCATTAAACTATTAAACTCCCTGTTTAATATATGTGCTGTAGGTTCACATATGACACTGTGAAACTGGGGATCATTTGTTCTCCATGTACTTTCGTAAATAATCATCTGCTAAAGAAACCACAGCTGTGAATGCCATTGCGTTTCCTAAATGTCCAAACAGTTATGCAAGGGTTCCATAGCTCCACCTCAGTAACTGAGGATGACATATAATAATATTTTTATGGAAGCCTTACTTGAGTTTGAAGCTCATGTGGCACAGTGGGAAGCATACAAGAAAAATCTCAAAGGAGTTTAATGACTGCAGAACATCCATGCATTTGAAATTAGGAGTATACAAAAAGAATCTAAGTCATGTCAATCACATAGCATGAAGTAATGGGATTATGCAAGGAATGTGGTGAATTGTGCTTCGTTGGCAACACTTTACAGCACAGTGTGAAACATGGTGCCTTAAACTGTGATTTATTCTATTAGAAAAGTGATCTGATCTTTTCAAAAATGATTAGTTAGTCAAATAGTAATCCGCTTACAGAACAGATCTACACACAGAAAGAGTATGTGTTGTATATTTCCAGCACATAATCTATATTGTATTTCTGTGTCTGCTTTATACTCCCAAATGAAACTATCTGATTTATTTCCTCCTATTTTGTGACTGGAATGCTAATTAGAGCTCGGAAAACCTTTAGTAAGGAACTCCAAAATACGATATGCATAGTATAAAGTTCACTGTAAAAGAACACAGCACTTCATGATGATAAACCAGATTTCCCGTGTGCCTTTGAGAACTAATAAAAAGTTAGGTTCCTGCCCAAGAGGATATTTCAGTCTATTTCATAACAAAAGAGGGGATAACAGTAAATGCATGAGGCTAGATTGTATCCCTGGCTACATGCCCACACAAGGGAATAAGAACCCACTTGCATCCAGGTTACCAGTCTTTGAGTTGAGGAGTATAGCAATAACCAGAGGTATACACCCTGCAATACCCTCCACAGAAGACGTTAGAAGGGAGTGGAAGCATGATCTTATTGTCTAGTCACTACAGCAGAGCTCAGGAGACTTGGCTTCAGTTCCTAGCTCTACTGCGGACTTCCAGCGGGTAAGTCTGATGGGACCCTTTGGGTACAAAGTGGAACTATGGGATCACTGTGTCCACTTTACTCTCCAGCCTGGGCTGGCTCTTTGCTAGTGACAAGCAGCAAACCCCTCCAGGTGCTGTTATCACTCAGCCACCATCATGCAGAGTCACACCCAGCTAAGTAGCACGAAGGCACCCCAAGCAACTCATGAACCATACACAGAGAAACACCGGCAAATCTTCCAAACTGCCAGCCTTACACCCCAGAAATATATTGTCTCAAGACCTTCTTTGAACAGTGCAAACATATTAATTAGTTCAGCACTTCTTCAAAGGAAAGTGGACACACACCAGCCTTTGTAACATGAACAGATTTCCCAAGCACTTTAGATAAACTCACTGGTAAAGATAAAACATTAAGATAAGTTTATTAACTACAGAAAGATTGATTTTAAGTGATTACTATAAGTGGTAGGCATAAAGGTCAGAGATAGTTACCAAAGAAAATAAAAGTTAAGCATGCAGTCTAAATCCTAAACCTTATTAGACTAAGCAGTATTTGGATCAAGGAGTTTTTCTCAGCCCACTGGATGTTGCCAGCAGGTTACAGTCCGCAATACACAGACTGACTTTCCTTCTCAGATTGGGACCAGTTCCTCAGTTCAAGTCTTTGTCTTCCCAGGGTTCTTGTTGCTTTCAGCATAGGTTGGGGAGGAGAGAGGAAATCACATGATGCCACTGTCCTTTACAGAATTGTAAATCCCTTGTTTACAACTTCCTTGCTGATTATTGGTAATTTGACACCAGCTTGGGTATGGGTCACCTCCTTTATTGTCATTGGAGAACTAGCAGTAGGTGACTCCCAAACTCACAACATATTTCAATAATAACCATAGAGAAAAAGGAAGATTATTCTAGACAGAAGGAACAGAAAAGTGACAGAGTTGTCTGTGATAGTATGGTTATAGGGAGTGAAAAGGTACACCAATCGAGGGGTGCCAAGTGTGGAGTGGGAGAAGATTAAAGAAGAGGCATAGAGAGTGGTATGTGAAGTCTTGATGGGATGCACGCAATGTTTAAAGTTGATTCAAGGAATAGACTTGACATGTGTGACATGAGAATCTGGATGTAAGGAAGGACAGAGAGAAGGATGTTGCAGTTGTCAAAGTTAGAGCTGAATAAGACAGGGCAGCAGAGAGGGAGGAACAACATGGAGATATTACAATGGAAGAAATGGCCAGATTTAGCAACAACCTGACTGTGTCAGGAAGAAGACATGATGCCAAATTTATGAACCGTAGGTGAACAGTGGAATTGTCCATAATGATAGAGAAGCAGGGAGAAGGGGCAGTTTGGACAGTGATTTTATTCAGCATGAGCTATCTGAGAAAAGGTCATGGAATTGAATGAGGAGAGAGGTCACAAATCGTAGACTAAATTAACTACTTTACAAGCTTACCACCTTAACTCCTTATGTAGATGGACAAGACATACTGCAAAAATACAGTGAGTGAGATAAGTGAAACAAGTGTGCTGAAAGTTTAATGAGCTTTACAAACCTTTCAGCAGGCCTGGGCTCAGGTCCAAATGGAGCTGAGTTTTCAAGCAATTTGGCCACAGAATAAAACTGGGGTACTTTATGATTTTGAGTGGTAACCATAGGAAAGTCAGGGTTTTGGGATGGTTTCTACCAAATCCAGGCAACATGCTGTGCCTTTGGTTCAGTTTCACTTTTAGTTTTTGGATTCAAATCTGAAAACCAAAAGAAGACTGAGTTCATCCTTACAGAAATCCCAGGTGTATAGGCGACTTAGTATATAAGAAGCACCTTCTCTACACCTTTAGCAAAACTAGTGGCTTATTAGCTGTGACTTTCTTCAAATTATTGGAATCCTGAATGTATCTTGTGAATTTTGTGCATGCCAGTATATTCACCAGGATTTTTTTTTCTATTTTGGTGTAGTTGATGTTGGCATCATGCAATTCATCTGGAGTAATATGCTTCAGGCTTCCCTATCTAATTGTAGCAACACATACAATAGCTACTGGTATCTGCTGAAATAGTGATACGGAAGGCATATAATCAATAAATTCTTTACCCCTTCAGATTCTTGTGCTTGATCCCAGATCCAGCCAGAATTTTTTTTAAATAAGTTTATAAAGAGGTTGGCCTTTTGGGTATACAAGTCAAGTATGAATTTTCTTGATTCCCTGAAGGATCTCACAAAATTACAAAAGAGAAGTGCACAAGGTTCGTGCTAAAAGCCTTTAGTGAGATTTGTTAGAGCAAGTTCATGCTTTGCAATATTATTTATGCTAACAAATCTCCATAATTTGTTGAATCATTAGGTTAATCCTTTCCCCTTGACTATGCAAAGGGTTAAATAAATCAATAATGTACAGATGCCTCCATGCCCATGTGTCCCTGGGACTAATTCATTAACTCCAATGTTAGTTTAGAATATCCATTATGTGTGTTGACTATTTGGTTTTGGCTGAAGGGGAAAGGGAAGAAGAATGTGAAGAAGCAAGAGTATTTCCATTTCTCCTCACAAGCAAAGAAATGGGTTGACTGCTTCCAGCTAGGAAATAAATAACCATCAGGGACCTTGGCATATGGCCTGCAACATGTTCACAGCAAATTTTCACTGAATTCTTTGTTTTTTATATGTATATTAATTTCCAATTCATTATTTATTATTTTTAATTATTTTCTCAAGGAATAAAAATTACTAGATTGTTTGACATTGGAGAAACAAAGATGACTGAATTTTGAGCTCTCACAAGGGAGAAACTTAACAGCAGCACAAAAATAACCAGTGTACAATAGATCTCTGGAAAATATAATTTGAAGGAGGAAAAACTCACAATGAAATATGTACAACAAAATCTGTTTTCAATCCATGGAAGTAGATCTTATGATAGTTAATAACCCCAGGAAAAAAACCTGCACATAACCTTGGAAGTGCTTGTGCTTGTAATTTAATGAAGATACACAATTAGATTCTCTTTTCTTTACAAGCCTTTCTAACATTTCTGCCACTTGTAATATTTAATTCAGATATTTGTGCTAGAAATCTCACTGAATTCACCTTCAATTGTCTGTCCTTTTTCTACCCTGAAGATGAATGCAGTACCTGCAGTTATGAGCTTTCTCCTGAGATTTCTCATAAAAAATATTCCTCAGATGAAAAAAGACTTTTGTTGTTTGGTAATTTTATCTGAAAAGTTTTGTAATTGTAAAAAGAAAACTTTTATAAAGTTTTTCAGAGGCAAGCAAGAGAGATGACACCATAACTTTGTCCATTGTAGTCTGTGACTTTGCATTGAAATGACATCCATCAGAGACCTGACCTGTTGCCACTGACGTAAGTGATAAAATTCCCATTGACTTCACTGCAATCACCATCAGGCCATAAATGAGCTATTATTATAATAATGAGATTACAGTAGTGATTAAAGACCCCAACTGAAACCAGAACTCCAGATTGGTAGAAACTGTAAGTACATATTCAAGTGCCCCAAAGAGCTTAAAACCAGAATAGACAAGAGAAGAAGAAAGACTTGTTCCCATTTGATAGATGGGAAATTGAGATAGATCAAACAGTATTGAAGAATACCTTACCACTTTTGAAAGGATATGTGAGGTTCATAAGGGTCCAGAGGACAGGAATGTCCTCACACTGATTGTAAAACTCTCTAGTAAAGCTTTAAATGTATTTAATGAAATGTCTATTGGAGAGGCTTTGGATTATCCTGAATTTAAAAGAGTTGCTTTGCAAAGGTTTCAAATTACCCCTGAAATGTAAAGGTTGAAATTTGGACATCTCAGGAAAAGTGCTGACATGAGTCATAGTGAGTATGCCTATAAAATGTGTCCCCTAATGAGAAAATGGGGAAAGCGAAAGGAGGCTGAAAACTATGACCAATTTGATCTCTTTAAGAACATAAGAACATAAGAATGGCCATACTGGGTCAGAGCAAATGTTCATCCAGCCAGTACCCTGTCTACCGACAGTGGCCAATGCCAGGTGCCCCAGACGGAGTAAACTTTACAGGTAATGATCTAGTGGTCTCTCTCCTGCCATCCATCTCCACCCTCTGAGAAACAGAAGCTAGTGACACCATTCCTTACCCATCCTGGCTAATAGCCATTAATGGACTTAACCTCCATGAATTTATCCAGTTCTCTTTTAAACCCTGTTATAGTCCTAGCCTTCACAACCTCCTCAGACAAGGAGTTCCACATGTTGACTGTGCGGAGAGTGAAGAACTTTCTTTTATTTGTTTTAAACCTGCTACCCATTATTTTCATTTGGTGGCCCCTAGTTCTTATATTATGGGAACAAGTAAATACCTTTTCCTTATTCACTTTCTCTACACCACTCATTATTTTATATACCTCTATCATATCCCCCCCTTAGTCTCCTCTTTTCCAATCTGAAAAGTCCTAGCCTCTTTAATCTCTCCTCATATGACCCATTCCAAACCCCTAATCATTTTAGTTGCCCTTTTCTGAACCTTTTCTAATGCCAGTATATCTTTTTTGAGATGAGGGGACCACATCTGTATGCAGTATTCAAGATGTGAGCATACCATGGATTTATATAAGGGCAATGAAATATTCTCTATCCCGTTTTTTAATGATTCCTAACATCCCATTTGCTTTTTTGACTGCCGTTGCACATTGTGTGGACATCTTCAGAGAACAATCCACGATGACTCCAAGATCTTTCTCCTGATTAGTTGTAGCTAAATTAGCCCCCAACATATTGTATGTATAGTTGGGATTATTTTTTCCAATGTGCATTACTTTACATTTAGCCACATTAAATTTCAATTGCCATTTTGTTGCCCAATCAATTAGATTTGTGAGATCTTTTTGAAGTTATTCACAGTCTGCTTTGGTCTTAACTATCTTGAACATTTTAGTATCATCTGCAAACTTTGCCACCTCATTATTTACCCCTTTCTCCAGATCACTTATGAATAAGTTGAATAGGATTGGTCCTAGGACTGACCCTTGGGGAATACCACTAGTTACCCCCAGTGATGAGCTGCCAAAAGCTGAAGAACCAGTTCCTTCAGTCGCTCGGGGTCTTTGGTGGCACTGAAGGACCCGCAGCCGATGTGCCGCCAAAGACCGCAACGAGTGAAGGACTCACTGCTGAAGTGCCACCGAAGACCTGGAGCGCCACCAGCTGAGTAAAAGGGATTGTCAGGGGAGCCTCCCCAGCCGAGAGCTCAGGAGGGCTGGACAGGTCAGTTCCGTGGGCTGGATGTGGCCTGTGGGCTGGAGTTTGCCCACTCCTTTAACAACTGGTTCTAAACTGGCTTCAGAATTTAACTATCGGTTCGTGCTCCAGCTCACCACTGGTTACCCCTCTCTATTCTGAAAATTTACCATTTATTCCTATCCTTTGTTCCCTGTCTTTTAACCAGTTCTCAATCCCTGAAAGGATCTTCTGTCTTATCCCATGACAACTTAATTTACATAAGAGCCTTTGGTAAGGGACCTTGTCAAAGGTTTTCTGGAAATCTAAGTACACTATGTCTGTTGGATTCCCCCTTGTCCACATGTTTGTTGACCCCCTCAAAGAACTCTAATAGATTAGTAAGACATGATGTCCCTTTACAGAAACCATGTTGACTTTTGCGCAACAATTTATACTCTTCTATGTGTCTGACAATTTTATTCTTTACTATTGTTTCAACTAATTTGCCCGGTGCTGACGTTAGACTTACTGGTCTGTAATTGCCAGGATCACCTCTAGAGCCCTTCTTAAATATTGATGTTACGTTAGCTATCTTCCAGTCACTGGGTACAATAGCTGATTTAAAGGACAGGTTACAAACCATAGTTAATAGTTCCGCCATTTCACATTTGAGTTCTTTCAGAACTCTTGGGTGAATGCCATCTGGTTCCAGTGACTTTTTACTGTTAAGTTTCTCAACTAATTCCAAAACCTCCTCTAGTGACACTTCAATCTGTGACAATTCCTCAGATTTGTCACCTACAAAAGATGGCCCAGGTTTGCAAATCTCCCTAACATCCTCAGCCATGAAGACTGAAGCAAAGAATTCATTTAGATTCTCTGCAATGACTTTATCGTCTTTAAGTGTTCCTTTTTTATCTCGATTGTCCAGGAGCCCCACTGATTGTTTAGCAGGCTTCCTGCTTCTGAAGTACTTAAAAATGTTTTTTTATTACCTTTTGAGTTTTTGGCTAGCTGTTCTTCAAACTCCTTTTTGGCTTTTTTTATTACATTCTTACATTTAATTTGGCAGTGTTTATGCTCCTTTCTATTTACCTCACTAGGATTTGACTTCCACTTTTTAAAAGATGCCTTTTTATCTCTCACTGCTTCTTTTACATGGTTGTTAAGCCACAGTGGCTCTTTTTTTGTTCTTTTACTGTGTTTTTTAATTTGGGGTATACTTTAAGTTGAGCCTCTATTACAGTGTCTTTGCTCAAGAACATTTCCTAAGCATCTGTTCTGAGTAAGTTAGATGCACAATATGGGATAAATCTTTAAATTATGCACAGGAAATTGCCATCTCAGCTGATTCCTTTTGTGCAAGCCTGAACATCTAATGGATGCAAGACACAGAATGAGGGTCACAAACCTAATGTAAAGGGGAAGTAGAAGGGTGGCTGGGATCCCAGGCACTCACCTCCCCAGAATCATTCCCTCTTGGAAATCCCCATCAGAGACCCCCTTTACAGGAAAATGGTCCAAGAAGATGCTTCCCCACCAGCCTAGGAGCCAGGTTTTCAGAGCCACCAGTCAGCTGGCATCTCCAGGGTGCCACGCAGAAGCAGCTGTAAGTAGCTTGCACTCCACTTCCCATTACCCACTGAGGATACAGACCATGGAAGGTTCTGCCTCAAGTGTTTGACAAACAGCAATGTCATAGTGTTTGATTGGCTCCCTGTCCTATATAAACTCAAGGGGTATTCCAGGAAGTGCCCAGGCAACAATATGGATCTTCTGTACCTGCAGTGACTGGTCCTGCTCCTGCATTTGTGGCTTTGACTTGATTTGGACTTCGCCTCCTGACTTGGACTCTGACCCTTGGTATCTACCCTGGCCTGGAAACTGAATATGTAGTCTTTTGTTATTGCCAGACCCAGGTTTATCCCTGGGTCCTGGGTCCTGACTGCCCTTGTTGGGATCTAGACAAGTGAAGCTCCACTGAGCACCTGAGAAATCATTGCTCTAAACTCAAAGAAATTAATCCCATACCATGTCCAGCCGGATTAATGCAGCTGCCCTTAACACATAACCACAAGAGGTATCTGCTGTTCCTCTGATGAATTTTGTGAGGTCTGACTCTATAGAGGTAGACATGGAATTTATTCCAGGGCACACTAACTCAAAGCGGTGCCAGAACAATAGATGTAAAACTTGCAGATTCATCCCCACCTGTCTTCTCTCTGAGCTGCGCGGTCACACTGCCGCCCAGGAGTGAATCAAGTGCCATGCAATTGATTAGTAGAGCTGCACACATCCGGCAACATGTTCAGGTGCCCCTCGCCCTGCTGCTCTGCAGCTGTGTTGCTCCTGCCCTCAGCCTTAAAGCCCCTGGACAGCTGCTCTGAGACCCTCCCACTGGCTGTGCAGGGTAGGGGGAAGGGTAGGTGCAGATATCAGGGTGTCCCCCACTTCCCCCTTGATTCCCCCTGCCCATGTACCCCATCTCCGCAAGGTGGGGGAGGGAGGACAGAGCTCAGGGGCAGGAGAGCTGCTGACAGCTGCTGCAGTCTGAACAACCAGCTTTCTGGTGAGTGAGTGCACACAGATCTCTCATAGACTTCCTCAGCAGCCAGCACACACACACTCAGTCTCTGTCTCTTTCTCTCTCTCTCTCTCTCACACACACACACACACACACACAGACATACACATACTATGTCTCTGACACACACACCTCCCAACACATACTTGTGTTGTTGTTGGTGTTGTTACTTCTTGGTATTTCCTGCAATGCACATATATTCTCTGTCATTTTATTCTTGCAAAAAGCTGTTTGTAGCATTATGCCCCATATTCTTCATAGTATATTATTACAATATAATTATGGCATAACTATGATGTATTTTATACAAGATAAGGCATGTGAGATATCATTGGAAAGGTTATTATTTACTGAATATGATTATCCTATTTGTATACATGTATCATTTTGGTATCTGAAGTTAGGAATATTGTCTGCATTTATTACAAATGTGTTTAAACCTGGGGAACACTCACTAGACAGAATGCAATCAGTCTAGATGGCCGGTTGGGAAGGGCCATTAGGGAGAACAATAGGTCTTTGAAGATGCTAATCTCCCACCTGGGAGCATTCCTGGGAAGCTTTACTGGGGACACTGCAAACAGCCTCTGAGTTATCGCTACAGGGACATGTGCCCAAGTCACCTAGTACTGGACTCTATGATAACACTAGTGTTTTTCCAGTGACCAGGGGTGGGAATCAAACTGGGAGAAAAAGGATTCCCACCATATGCAAAAACAATTTAAGACAGGGGAGTGACATCACTGTGGTTCATTCTTCACTGACTCCCTGCCAAGAAAGAGGACTGCTCAAAACATTTGAAAAGGAGTACTTGTGGCACCTTAGAGACTAACAAATTTATAAATATATAAATTTGTTAGTCTCTAAGGTGCCACAAGTACTCCTTTTCTTTTTGCAAATACAGACTAACATGGCTGCTACTCTGAAACAAAACATTTGAGAAACAAACGGACTGAACTAAGGGGAAGCGCTGAAACCGGGCTAGAGGGTTGTATAGCCTGGAAAGATATATCTGGAGTTTTAAGCTGCAAGAAAGTGCAACTTGCCTTCAAGACTCTTTACAAACATTTTGTTAGTATATTAAGCTTAGATTTCATTTTTCTTTTATTTGCTAGGTAATCTGCTTTGATCTGTTTGCTATCCCTTATAATCACTTAAAATCTAACTTTTGTAATTAATAAACTTGTTTTGTTTTCTCTAAGACCAATGTGTGTGGCAACGATAACTTAGGGCAGAAAGCTATGTATAACCCTCTCCACATTCAGGGAAGGGACAAATTTCATGATCTTACACTGTTCAGTTCTCGGTGCAGTGCAAGATGGTACAAGTTTGGGTTTACCTTCTAGAAGGGGGGGTGCACTTGAGTACTGGGCAATTCTTTAGCTTAGCCTTCCCATGCAGAGCAGATTTCAGTGCCTGTGTGTTTCTGCAGCTAGGTGTGCCACTACCTGTGTGCTGGTGAAAGTGTGAGACCGGGAGTGTTATGCAGCTTGTCACAGCATTACAGGGTGAAAGAGAGCCCAGGCTGGTGGCTCAGGTGGGTTCAGTGGTACTCCATGTGATGGGTTGTATCACAGAAAACCCCTTGTGCACTGACAACTGATGTGCTGGGACTACTTTCTAAGCCTGGTTTCCCTGGCAGTTTGGGACTTCAGAACCCTGCCTGGTTTGAGTCAGACACGCTAGCCTGTTACAAACCCAGACCCAGGTTGGAAGAACATCCCGCAACTGCTGCAAGCTTAACTGAAAAAAACTTAAGAAGTGTTCCTGTGTCTAACACTCAGATGCCCAGCTCCCAATGGGGTCCAAACCCCCCAAAATCTGTTTTACCTTGTATAAAGCTTATACAGGGTGAACTCATGAATTGTTCACCCTCTATAACACTGATAGAGAGATATGCACAGCTGTTTGTCCCATCCCCCAGCCAGGTATTAATACAAACTCTGGGTTAATAAATAAGTAAAAAGTGATTTTATTAAATATAAAAAGTAGGATTTAAGTGGTTCCAAGTAATAACAGATAGAACAAAATAAATTACCAAACAAAACAAAATAAAACATACAAGTCTAAACCTAATACAGTAAGAAACTGATTACAGATGAAATCTCACCCTCAGAGATCATAGAATCATAGAATCATAGAATATCAGGGTTGGAAGGGACCCCAGAAGGTCATCTAGTCCAACCCCCTGCTCAAAGCAGGACCAAGTCCCAGTTAAATCATCCCAGCCAGGGCTTTGTCAAGCCTGACCTTAAAAACCTCTAAGGAAGGAGATTCTACCACCTCCCTAGGTAACGCATTCCAGTGTTTCACCACCCTCTTAGTGAAAAAGTTTTTCCTAATATACAATCTAAACCTCCCCCATTGCAACTTGAGACCATTACTCCTCGTTCTGTCATCTGCTACCATTGAGAACAGTCTAGAGCCATCCTCTTTGAAACCCCCTTTCAGGTAGTTGAAAGCAGCTATCAAATCCCCTCTCATTCTTCTCTTCTGCAGACTAAACAATCCCAGCTCCCTCAGCCTCTCCTCATAAGTCATGTGCTCTAGACCCCTAATCATTTTCGTTGCCCTTCGTTGTACTCTTTCCAATTTATCCACATCCTTCCTGTAGTGTGGGGCCCAAAACTGGACACAGTACTCCAGATGAGGCCTCACCAGTGTCGAATAGAGGGGAACGATCACGTCCCTCGATCTGCTCGCTATGCCCCTACTTATACATCCCAAAATGCCATTGGCCTTCTTGGCAACAAGGGCACACTGCTGACTCATATCCAGCTTCTCGTCCACTGTCACCCCTAGGTCCTTTTCCGCAGAACTGCTGCCGAGCCATTCGGTCCCTAGTCTGTAGCGGTGCATTGGATTCTTCCATCCTAAGTGCAGGACCCTGCACTTATCCTTATTGAACCTCATTAGATTTCTTTTGGCCCAATCCTCCAATTTGTCTAGGTCCTTCTGTATCCTATCCCTCCCCTCCAGCGTATCTACCACTCCTCCCAGTTTAGTATCATCCGCAAATTTGCTGAGAGTGCAATCCACACCATCCTCCAGATCATTTATGAAGATATTGAACAAAACGGGCCCCAGGACCGACCCCTGGGGCACTCCACTTGACACCGGCTGCCAACTAGACATGGAGCCATTGATCACTACCCGTTGAGCCCGACAATCTAGCCAGCTTTCTACCCACCTTATAGTGCATTCATCCAGCCCATACTTCCTTAACTTGCTGACAAGAATGCTGTGGGAGACCGTGTCAAAAGCTTTGCTAAAGTCAAGAAACAATACATCCACTGCTTTCCCTTCATCCACAGAACCAGTAATCTCATCATAAAAGGCGATTAGATTAGTCAGGCATGACCTTCCCTTGGTGAATCCATGCTGACTGTTCCTGATCACTTTCCTCTCCTCTAAGTGCTTCAGGATTGATTCTTTGAGGACCTGCTCCATGATTTTTCCAGGGACTGAGGTGAGGCTGACCGGCCTGTAGTTCCCAGGATCCTCCTTCTTCCCTTTTTTAAAGATGGGCACTACATTAGCCTTTTTCCAGTCATCCGGGACTTCCCCCATTCGCCACGAGTTTTCAAAGATAATGGCCAAGGGCTCTGCAATCACAGCCGCCAATTCCTTCAGCACTCTCGGATGCAATTCGTCCAGCCCCATGGACTTGTGCATGTCCAGCTTTTCTAAATAGTCCCTAACCACCTCTATCTCTACAGAGGGCTGGCCATCTCTTCCCCATTTTGTGTTGCCCAGCACAGCAGTCTGGGAGCTGACCTTGTTAGTGAAAACAGAGGCAAAAAAAGCATTGAGTACATTAGCTTTTTCCACATCCTCTGTCACTAGCTTGCCTCCCTCATTCAGTAAGGGGCCCACACTTTCCTTGGCTTTCTTCTTGTTGCCAACATACCTGAAGAAACCCTTCTTGTTACTCTTGACATCTCTTGCTAGCTGCAGCTCCAGGTGCGATTTGGCCCTCCTGATATCTTTCCTACATGCCCGAGCAATATTTTCCAGTAAGATGTTCCAGTAAGCTTCTTTTACAGACTATACTCCTTCTAGTCTGGGTCCAGAAATCACTCACACCCCCGTGGTTACAGTCCTTTGTTCCAGTTTCTTTCAGGTATCCTTTGGGGGTGGAGAGGCTCTCTCTTGAGCCAGCTCAAGACAAAATGGAGGGGTCTCCCAGAGGCTTAAATAGACTTTTTCTTGTGGGTGGAGACCCCCTCCTCTCTCCTATGAAAAATCCAGCTCCAAGATGGAGTTTTGGAGTCACATGGGCAAGTCACGTGTTCATGCATAACTCAGGACTTTACAGGTGGCAGCCATTATTCACATGCTGCCTTGAACATCCTCAGGTAGACTTCTTATGTGGATTGGAGTCTTCCAAGATCCATAGTCCATTAAATGTTTCTTGATTGGGCACTTAACTTGTAAATTTCTTTCTAAAGAAGCTGGCCAAATGCTTTACTAAGGCTACTTAAACTCAAACAAGTACACAGCCCATATTCATAACTTCAAATACAAAAATGATACGTGCATACAAATAGGATGAACACACTCAGTAGATTATAAGATTTTTAATGATACCTTACAAGAGACCTTTTGCGTGAAGTATATTTCAGTTATATTATATTCATACTCATTAGCATATTTTCATAAAATCATATAGAGTGCAACGTCACACCGCAGTTCCAGGTGGCACCCCAAAGGAGGTGGGGCAGGGGGTGGGAAACCTGTCACACTGTTATTTTAGTTTCTGGACTTGTCTATGCATTTCATAATTTTATTTCTCTCTTATGCTTAAATGTAATTCTTAGAGTAGTGTTTTCTAAAAAGCCTAACCTGTCCTAGATGGAGTAATTATTCCTATTGTACCTTTTTTTTGTTTCTACTGGTAGTGCACATCTGCACATTACCTCAATATTGCTGAACATAACAAAATTCATTCTGTACATGGATGGAAAAAATTACATTGAGCAAACATCGATCTCCACTGCTTCCATAATCATCACCCTCCACAATGCATCTTTCAAATTCCTTGGTCCTATGCATGCTTATCACAATATATGGTGTACCTCATTTAGTGCACTAAATGCTCCAATTACTACTATGGGGGTGAAACCAAATTATACTCTTGAATGAACTCACACAAGAAAACGATAAAAGACAAAAACACTGTATCACCTGTGGTTGAACACCTTTCACAAAGTGATCACTCTATATTTGACCTCTCAGTCCTCATCCTCAAAGGGAACCTGCACAACAGTTTGAAAATATGAGCCTGGGAGCTTAAATTCATAATTTCATTAGACACTAAAAATCGTGATCTTAATAAGAATACTGGATTTATGGCTTATTACAACAATCTGTAAGCCACTCGGCTCTTTTTGTCCTTACAATGTTTAATGCCAAGTTTACTGTTGTTGTTTTTTTATCATATATTATTGTTTATTTTAAGTTTATCTATTATCAATATTTATAACTGATTTTATTGCACACTGTATCTATTGTGATTTATATTTGCTAATTCACTTTATTCTAGCTTGTAACCTGTTTTTATACATATAAAAGTGCTATGTAAATGAGGGTACAATAATAGTAGATCTTTCCAATGTATGTCATCCAAAACAAGCCTCAAGTAATTGCAGAGAATGTAATACTTGCTTAGAAGTAAGAATGAGTTGTGAACAAAATGTCTAAGCAAATATTCTTTTGCCTCAGTTCCCAGTATTTCTTTCTCATTTCAAGTGCTCTAAATAAAGGCAAAGCACGGCTGCATGCTATCACATATCAGCTGCAGTTTTTCTTCCTTTAGTGACCTGAAAAAAAGTGTTTAGTGTTGTACTGTATGTTGTAAATAAGAGGGGATGTGCTCTACTTTGGGCTGTTTTGCAGAGATAGAGTAAATTAGAGTGAATATAAATGAAATCTTCCCATAGGTCCTCAGAAATGAATCACAGAGCATCTGTTTTTCCTTTTCTAGATGAGCTGCAATAAAGGACATTCTCAATCTTTAAAATCATTCATTTTTAGAGCTGCTTATCTCCTTCCCCCTCCGCTCTGATCCTTTTAACTTGGGAGTTAAAGAATACTGGATTTATGGCTTATTACAACAATCTGTAATAATTGAAATTTCCATTGAAATTTCTACTTCTTCCCTGCAATTTGCTGTACTTCTGCACTGACTTTCAAATAGTTGGTTTTAAAATATATTTCATTATAATTAATGAACATTTTGGGATCTTAAATGGTTTATACATCATATCTGTATACAGATTTTGCAACTGAACTTTATTTTGACAGAGTGATGAGCAAAATGCAGACAAGCAGGCACTACCAAGTTAGTGGCAAGAAGCAGCAATGGGCCTATTTTGAGGTTTGTGTATATGTTCTGTAGCACTATATTATAGCATCTTCCTTGAAAGGGAGAATGCATCAGCTGAGACCCTGGGATTTGAAGACCTGACTACCCACCAAATCACCATGAGCAAGTGGAATGGGCTACCAGGAATTAGTTGTCAGGAGATGCCTTGGGCAGAAGAAGCCAGTACTCTGCTCTTTAGCCCCAAGACTTGAAGACCCATTCACTTATTAGGGTGTCAAGGTTCTCTCCCCACTCTGGACTCTAGGGTATAGATGTGGGGACCCGCATTAAAGACCCCCTAAGCTTATTTCTACCAGCTTAGGTTAAAAACTCCACAAGGCACAAATTATCCCTTGTACCTTGGATTAGGTAATGCTGCTACCACCAAGTGATTTAGACAAACTCAGGGAAAGGACCACTTGGAGTTCCTACTCTCCCCTAATATCTCTCCAAAGCCCCACACCGCCTTTCCTGGGGAGGCTTGAGAATAAACAAGATGAGTATAGACCAACCTTGGGTTTTTTTAGGACACACACAAAAAAACCCCAATCAGATTCTAAAAGAAACAGAACTTTATTATAAAGAAAAAAGGTAAAAGAAGCACCTCTGTAAGATTAGAATGGAAGATAATCTTACAGGGCAATCAGATTCAAAAACACAGAGGATTTCCCTCTGGGGCAAACTTTAAAGTTACAAAAAGAAAACCAGGGATACACCTTCCTTTCAGCACAGAGAAAATCACAAGCCAAAACAAAAATAAGTTAATGCATTCCCTTGCTAGTACTTACTAATTCCAACACAGTTGGATTGGTTGCTTCCTTGATCTGTGTCTGATCACACAGAACAGACAGACCAAAACCTTCCCCCCCCCCCGATTTGAAAGTATCTTGTCCCCTTATTGGTCCTTTTGGTCAGGTTCAAGCCAGGTTACCTGAGCTTCTTAACCCTTTATAGGTAAAAGGATTTTGTTCCTCTGGCCAGGAGGGATTTTATAGTACTGTATACAGGAAGGTTGTTATCCTTCCCTTTATATTTATGACAGGGGGAGTGGGAGAAGCTGCCACAGCTGAGTTGCCTGGAGCAGTACAAGCCAGAATTACACAGGCCTCTAAACCTGGGACTGGGTTCTCCGTTTTTGAGGTGACAGACAGCACAAGAACTACATGAATCTGAAGGCATGTGCTGGTGTGCCTGGCTCCAGCACAGAAATTAAACTGTGAAGATGTCTCTTTCACACTTGTGTAAAGCCAGCCATAATCTACCCCCGCACAATTTACAAAAATTATCCTCCATCTCATTCAGGTTTATAATTTGAGACTCATCTTGGACTCCTCCCTTTCTTTTGCCCTGCACATCCAAGCTGTGTCCAAATATAGCTACTTATTACTCCATAATGTTTCCAACATCTGACCTTTTCTTTCTGTTTACACCTCTAAAACTCTTCTTCAGACCTTTATCATCTTCCATCTTGACTACTACAACCTCCTCCTCTCTATTTTTTTCTAAAACACACCGCACCTTCTTCTGCACAGTTCTAAAATCAGCTGCTAGGATTATCTTCCCTGGCCATTTCTCTGACCGCATCACTTCCCTCCCTAGTTAATTTCCTTTGTGCCTTTTGTTACACTAGTCTGAGATCCAACTTCTTGTCCTCACCTTTAGGGCATTTCTCAGTGCTATCACAATAAAAAAAGTTGATAACCTCCCCATGACAGGAATACTTTTCATTTTCATTCAATGTTTTCTTCATAATATAGATTTTCATTGAAAAACTGGATTTTTATGTTTTGTTGTTTGTGGCAACTGAAAAGTATGGGGTTTTTTTCTGCTTAAAACTCTTGGGTTTTGGTTTTTCAAATTTGAGTTTTAGGAGCTTTTTTTTCAAACAAAAACATAAAAATTGTAAATAAAAATAGATTCCCCCCCCACAATTATTTCAATTTATTTGAAAATCCGTTTTTACATGGGAGATGGAGGGTGATATGGAGCCAAGTTTGGGTGAATTTTTTTTAATCAGGTGTATTTCATAGTAAATCATTGTCATAAATAATTAAGAGAACCTATGCCAGGATCTTCAAGGTCAATGGCAGCTACAGTGGAGAAAAGCAATTATAGAAAGAACTTTGTCCTCTAATTTTCATCTCGTTCTAGTTAATAATATCCCACCATCATCTTTCTCTTGTCAGTCTACAAAATATATTTTCCCAGAAGTCCTCAAGACAACAGCAAATTTTCTGCTGGCATAGAAGGCACATCAACACATAGCTTTAGTGAGTTTGACTGAAAAGTGAGTTTGAGTCCTTTGCTGCCCTGCTGCCATAACAAGACTAAAAGACCTTGTTAGAAGGTGTATAGTAACAAGCATGGAGACTAATGCATGTCCTGCTGCTTCATTGAAAAGCAGAAAATTAAGAATGTGTTAACTGGTGTAACTTGTGTGAGAAACACTTGATGATGAAGATTGTTGCTGTCCTCATAAATCTGAAGACAAATGCAAAATGAAGCAGTAGGCAAAGGGGGACTACTTTGGGTGTTGAGCATCTATTTTTGTTTGTTGTTTTAAACTTTTATTTGTAAAGCTGGTGGTCTTAAATTATTTTAGTTTTAATGGTGTTACCACTAATAATAACTAACCAAACAACATCTGGTGTATTAGCAACCAAATTATTAGGTATGGAATTTTTAAAAGCTATATGGAAGTCCACCCTTTTTTGTGATCCTAGGCTTCATATTATGCCATCAGTTTTTAAGTATGATGTTACCCTATGGGAGGTAGACAACAGAAGGGCAGTCACTTCATTCATTTTATCCATGGAGGATAAGTGCTATTCCTATTCCATGGCTAGTCAGACCCTCTTTTTTGTCATTACTAAGTCCCATCATAGGGAAACTTATATTTACTCCCCAAATACTATATCTCACAACTTTAAAGGTGATCTGTTTCTCTGGAGAACATTTGTCTGTCTTCCTACTCAGTGGCACTATTGAGCATCCAATATTAAGGCTCTGTTCAGGGAGTGGTGACATTACAGATCTAGGACAATTGTCATAGTAGAATCAGAAAGATGTAGTGCTTGCTGGGGGGTACCAATCTGCTCTATCCAGCTCTACAAAAGACCCTCTGACTATGTTGTGTGAGCATCAAACTGCTGGAATGGAGTCTTAAGTAGAGCTGGTTGGGAATTTTTCATCTAAATGATTTTCTGTCTAAGAATCCCCTCT
The DNA here is from genome assembly GCF_009764565.3 of Dermochelys coriacea. NCBI lineage: Eukaryota > Metazoa > Chordata > Testudines > Dermochelyidae > Dermochelys > Dermochelys coriacea. Next base: position 107,133,316 of record NC_050071.1, read on the forward strand.
TCCTAAAATCAAAATTTTGCCAAAAAATGTTGTTTGATAGCTCTACACTCCCACCCTCTCTGCCAGGCAAATTGAAATGATGGCTGGCTGCCTATAACACTCTTGTCACTTTCATCCTCTGCAGGCAGAAAGTGAAATTGACTAAAACTACCCAGGAGGACTGCAGAGACTGAGCTCCCTGACTGTATGTTTTTAGCTCTCAGTCTCCTTGCTTTCCTTGTTATTCCCTATTCCAGGGCCAGAGAAGCTGAGCACCCCAGCTCTCTGCCTTTCTGGTCCCAGATCTGAGGGAGTAGTGGGGAGGCTGAGCACCAGGGCTTTCCCTTCAGCTGGGCTAGAAATTGACAATAGCTTTGCACCTGGGCAGCCAGAAAGCAGAGAAGTTCCTTTTCCTGTTTCCTGAATGGATTTGTTCACCCCCCCCCCCCTTGAAATCTGTTTCCAAGTAACTCTGGGGCTTTGGCTTTTTGTCCTAGTTTGGGGTAATTAAATATATATATAGTTCTAATTTTAAGTGGCAATAATACACATTATCTTAGTGTTTTATACTTCCACTCATCTCTGTAAAATTGAACCTTTATGCACACTATGTGGTGAGCTGATAGCATCATCCCACTCCCTTATGTTGAATACTAGAAAAAAATAATTCTGATCCAGTCTGTCTACTCTATCAATCTAAAGATTAGATCACATTATGTAGGGTTTGGATATTTCATGTCTACCATCATGGTGTCTGAGTGACTTTAGCAGGGGTGGACAAGCTGGTTCAAATAATATATGGTCAGAGCCTTTTTTCAGGATAAATGTTGTTTATCTGAACATGTATTCTGCATCTTTTTTGGACATCCTGTATTTGAAAGATTTACAGCCCAATTTACAAACCCAAAGAGATATAGATAAGTTTGAATAAGCTTTGGATAAACTGGTAAATTTTTATTTACTCATCCAAATGGGACCTGGAACTTTATGAAGTTAATCCATACCTTTAAAACTCCACTTGTTGCCCCAACAACATCCTACTGTGAAATACTTTAACAAATAATTTACATTTACTTCCTTGCTCCAGTTTATCTTTGTGTGAGAAGGCTTTTTCTTTTCTTTTCTTTTCTTTTCTTTTCTTTTCTTTTCTTTTCTTTTCTTTTCTTTTCTTTTCTTTTCTAAACAATCAAGCATGAGTCCTGAATATGACTAAACAATAACATAAAAAAGCCAATATCTCTTCTATTAAATAAAACATTGCTTTGGTTCATAATATTTCTTGATCGATGTCAAAAGTTAAGATTTGTTACCTTAAATCATTTTATAATTTGCACACATTACTTCATACTCTTAGCATGCATAGCTAATTGGTATCCCTGAAATACATGAATAACAATGTGGCTTAGAACTACAAAAGGCAAAGAAATTATGTTTATTTCTCATAAATAAATTACTAGCCACTATGTATTATTTATGTTACACAAATTTAAACAATGTATAATACATGAGGTTAAATTTACTATATTTGGAGTAAAATTAACTGAACAGTCTCTTAGGACTTTATTAATATTGCAAAAACAATATTATTTTGGTGTATAATTGATTTTTGAAGAAGATTTTGCATATATTTTCCTAAATCCAATTACTTAAGCTAGGAAATGTTACAAAGCATGTGTCAGGCTGATAACACTGTAATAAAGGTGTGTTGTGAAGTGTGAGGCCAAGTCGAGTACCTTCAACAATCTGGGAAGCCACAATAGCTTTGCACAAAATGTGAGTTTATTATGGCTGCAAAGATTTCTCTTTAAATTAGTTCATTTTTCTAAAAACAAGGCAATCATTTCCAATAGTTTAGCTTTAGGTCTTTCATTGGCTAATACTGATTAATTCTATGCAAAAGCTATCAATAAAATAATTGTGTCACTATTTCACAGCTTTGTGCCATTTAATAATGGAGAAGGGGCTTCTTATCATGATCTGGACGGAATTGCTTAGAAATAAACTTTCTTTACAATATCAAGAGTATGATCATTACAGACATCTTGACTTTGTTTTCCCCTTAAATAAAAAACATGTTACTTTCAAAAGTCACTAGTGATTTTGGGTGCTTTGCATACTGGGTGCTTAATTGTAGTCACTTGAAAAGGGCCTGATTTTAAGAAAGTGTTACAAACTTACCCTCTGAAAAAGTCTCAAATTGGGCCCCAAACATTTAGGTACTCAAATCACTAGTCATTTATGGAAATCTGAACCTGGAAAATGATCAGATAGGTAGCAGCCGTACAAATGAATCAATCAAGGGCAAGGTTAAATTGGTCCAGTAAAAGATATTACCTCACTGACCTTGTCTCTCTAATATACTGGGACTGACAGGGCTACAATGATACTGCATATAATCAGGGACAATCATTTGTGTCAAAGATTGCCTCACCTGAAGTCCATAAGATGTACTGAACTTTGTACTTTAGTTTGTTGGAGGGAGGGCTAAACTGTAACTGTGCAGATCATCATAGGAGTCTCCCAAATACAAGGAAACCAGAGTTATAAAAGAGGGAAAAGTCACAAAGTTATCAGATATGATAGGACTTTTTCACATCCTCTGGGATATTTTTTCCTTCTTCAAAGCAATGTAACTTTGAAAAATGTACAGCATTGCTATTTAATGGAATTCATATTCGACCATGCATATCCCTTAAATGGTGTATAATTATTTGCACAGGGTCAAATTGTAAGACAAGAAAAAAAGAAAGAACTCACACTATTCCATGAGATTCAATATGGGAAAGATTTATGACCTGGTGAAGGAGACACCAGTGTGATGTCTATCGACCCCAAGAATCCATAGACGAAGCAATCTCCAAAACTACAGATCCCAGGGCAGTATGGCTGCCTCAAGTTACAGCTGGTCAGAAAATGGCAAGGATTTTTCCTGATAAATCTTGAAAGAAACACAATCACACACACACAAAAAGTTAAATTCTTTTTTAGAATTTCAAGGGAATTTTCTTTTCTTTTTTTTAAAACAAAAATAAATATCAAAATCATTTGATTTTCAACTTTTTCCAGTTTTCATTTTTTTTCCAAATTTTTTTAATTAAACAAAAGTTTTCCATGGAAATGGTGGTTTTGGAAGAAAATAAAAGGCCATTTTTCTTTGGGAAAAAAGTTTCACCAAAAAATTTCAACAACCTCTCTTTTCTGTCATCAATTCTCTACCCATCCACCATTCTGTGAAGCTGTCTATTAAATCTTCATCTGCAATATTACATGCATGAGCAAAGCCTGAGTGGTTAGCTTTTGACAATGGGAATAGTCCTTCCTTTCTGTTTTTCTCCTATACATAAGAAATTAGTTATTTATACCTTGAATCTCATATAGCTCACATCAAATTCTATGCTATATGATTATCACAGCTATACCTCATTATTACAGGATGATTAAAAAGTTACACTTCTCACAATTAATTAACATCAAATTTATCTTGTGGAATTTTTGGGGGGAGGCAGATTTCCACTGAAAAAGTGGGGGACTATTTTTCACTGTCAACTTACTATGTCAATAAGGGGTCTTTATCCTTTGTTCTATAACAACGGTAAATAAGGGGTCTTTATCCTTTGTTCTGTAACAACTGTAAATACTATAGTTTTCGCAAGGGTGATCTGAGCCATTATGTGGATGGAAGATCTTTAGGGAACAATGGAATAGTAAATTAGTAGGTGCCACATGTGGTATATTGAAAACTGTGTTAAAATTTCAGGCTATCACTCTGAGGTTGCATTGTCCCTTAGAGATGAGGTGGCGGGAGATGATTCCCAGGTCACATGGATATACTTGTGCTAGCTTTCATCGACCTAGCATGCTAAAAATAGTGTAGCATGGGCAATAGTGAACAGCAATATGGGCTAACTGCCTCAAGTGCATATCCATGGGGTCCAGGCGGGTTTATACTCGGGGCAGCTAGCCAGTGCTGTCCTTTGCTGCTGCCTGTGCTACCATGGCTACACTTTTCAGAGTAGCAGCCGTGTTAGTCTGTATTCGCAAAAAGAAAAGGAGTACTTGTGGCACCTTAGAGACTAACAAATTTATTAGAGCATAAGCTTTCGTGAGCTACAGCTCACTTCATCGGATGCATTTGGTGGAAAATACAGTGGGGAGATTTATATACAAACCCAGAGAACATGAAACAATGGGTTTTAACATACACACTGTAAGGAGACTGATGACTTAGGATGAGCTATTACCATCAGGAAGGAGGGGGGGAAGGAGGAAAACCTTTTGTGGTGATAATCAAGGTGGGCCATTTCCTGCAGTTAACAAGAATGTCTGAGGAACAGTGGGGGGTGGGGTGGGGGGAGAAATAACATGGGGAAATGGTTTTACTTTATGTAATGACTCATCCACTCCCAGTCTCAATTCCCAGTCTCTATTCAAGCCTAAGTTAATTGTATCCAGTTTGCAATTAATTCCAGTTTAGCAGTCTCTTGTTGGAGTCTGTTTTTGAAGTTTTTTTGTTGAAGGATAGCGACTCTCAGGTCTGTAATCGTGTGACTGGAGAGATTGCAGTGTTCTCCAACTGGTTTTTGAATGTTATAATTCTTGACGTCTGATTTGTGTCCATTCATTCTTTTACGTAGAGACTGTCCAGTTTGATCAATGTACATGGCAGAGGGGCATTGCTGGCACATGATGGCATATATCACTTTGGTAGATGTGTAGGTGAACAAGCCTCTGATACTGTGGCTGATGTGATTAGGCCTTATGATGGTGTCCCCTGAATAGATATGTGGACAGAGTTGGCAACAGGCTTTGTTGCAAGGATAGGTTCCTGGGTTAAAAGAAAAGGAGTACTTGTGGCACCTTAGAGACTAACAAATTTATTAAAGCATAAGCTTTCGTGAGCTACAGCTCACAGACTAACACGGCTGCTACTCTGGTTCCTGGGTTAGTGGTTCTGTTGCGTGGTTTGTGGTTGCTGGTGAGTATTTGCTTCAGGTTGGGGGGCTGTCTGTAAGCAAGGACTGGCCTGTCTCCCAAGATCTGTGAGAATGATGGGTCATCCTTCAGGATAGGTTGTAGATCCTTGATGATGCACTGGAGAGGTTTTAGTTGGGGGCTGAATGTGATGGCTAATGGCGTTCTGTTATTTTCTTTGTTGGGCCTGTCCTGTAGTAGGCGACCTCTGGGTACTCTTCTGGCTCTGTCAATCTGTTTCTTCACTTCAGCAGGTGGGTATTGTAGTTGTAAGAATGCATGATAGAGATCTTGTAGGTGTTTGTCTCTGTCTGAGGGGTTGGAGCAAATGCGGTTATATCGTAGAGCTTGGCTGTAGACAATGGATCATGTGGTGTGATCTGGATGAAAGCTAGAGGCATGTAGGTAGGAATAGCGGTCAGTAGGTTTCCGATATAGGGTGGTGTTTATGTGACCATCGGCTACACTATTATTTTTGGAGCATTCACTCAATGAAAGCTATGTGAGTATGTCTATGCAAGTTGGGAATCAGATACCTATCTCCAAGTGTAGACGTAGAATAAATGTAAAGGGTTTCCTGCACCTGTTTGCAAGAAAGGGGCTTCTGTAAGGAAATGTGCAATTTGGGTCTTGTTCAGTCAGTCTGCACACAGACAGTCTATAGTAAGGTGGGATGATTTGTTCTTTTCTGCTAGGGAGCAGCCTGTTTTGTCGCTCTCTGTGTTTGGGGTCTTGCATGTTAGGGTTCTCAATGTTAAGAAATAGTAGTGTTATGGTGCATCCTTTTAGAAAGCATATGTTATGGGTTTTTTTAATCCAACTTCGGTGTGTATGCTGTGAAATTCACCATCACCACTGAGACCTGGTTTGACAGTGCTACAGGATTAGTACTGGGACAGCTCATTGCTGCTGGGTTCTCAGTTCTCTGACTATTAAGTAAAGTGTAGTTGGAATAATTTCCCCCCTCAACATTCAGCTGCAGCGGTATTTATTCATATAATCATCTCATTTAGTTTTCAGGACAGGTTTATTTTAATTAAGAATCTTAATGAAAGCTTTTGAAAATCTCATTTTGATAGCTGAATTCTGCTCCCATAGGCATCCATGGTAAAACTCCAGTTGACTTCAGTGGGGGCAGACTTATGCTGGCACTAACTGTATTTTCAAAATCTCACCCTTGTAATTTTTAGTATAAAATACTATATTCTTCATGGACAGCTATATAAGATGAAGATCCTTTGGCTTTTTGTTATAACTGGCTCCATGTAGTATGGTAAAAAATATTGGTTTTAGCCACATTGAGCTCTTTAATTTAAAATAGAGTAAATTATATTCTGCCTACTTCAGTTACCCCACAAGTTCAATGGGGTTCTGCATTCCAGCAAGAGTGGCAGTGACCACAAGAGTTATGATTACATAATAGTTTCTTTTTCTAAACCTTTTTTCTCCCAGTTGCTCATAATTTTCTGAACGTCTCACCTTTGAGGAGCTCTCTACCTAAAAATGTTTTTGTTTTGATAATTTGAGGGGAAATAGTTAATTGGAGTTAATTAATCTGTTTATTAATGCAAAGAGTGAATAAAATATAGTACCACAAATAAATTCACCTTTCAGCAGAGACCAAAACTAAAAAAACCTTTCCTATCAGGATTTCTATTCTTTGTATAGCCTGCTTTATCTGTTGTAAAGTTTCACTTATGTTCATGGCAATGTATAAATGATCAATAATCATAGCTCAGGGTCTCACCTTTCACTTTATCCTAAAGATGCCACATCCATCTAAGGCACTGGACCATTACTAAGAAAGAAAAGAGTCACCCACTGAAACACCAATGCTAGTTCATGTAGCACAATGGGCTTTCCTTGGGGGTCTCCCATCCAAGTACTGACAAAGTTTGATCCTGCCAGGCTTGAAAAATGTGATGAAATTACAACCAAAGGCAGAGAAGCTGCAGGAAATATACTTGCTAAATCTGCTTGTTTTGCCTAATAAAGAATGCCTTCAGAAAGCTCTCTGCATCTTTCTTATTTATGATGAAAATCAGTTGTTCTCCTTTGTATTTTGAAGAATGTACTCCATACGGTAAAGCCCAAAGTCAAAAATGCAGATAGGAGCAACACCTGCAATTTATTATACTAATATCTATTATTTGTAACCAAGCTTTGAATTTAAAGCTTTTTTCTTCTTCTCCTTCTTCCCCTTTCCTCCCACTCCAGGAAGCTGCAAGTTGAAATTTGAAGAATCAAAAAAGAAGAATTGAGAGGATAAATTATATTATTATTTACTGAGTTTTCCACCACAGCTTCTTTAGTTAAGGCTCTGTCTGTGTTTCTATTACGAATCCCAGTTTTAGAAAGTTAATAGAACAGTTTTTCGGAGATAAAATATCTTAGCCTAGAAGTGAGACACATTATTTACTTTGTGTGTTTTGGGCATTTTTGCAGGATATGGAGCAAAGTTTCGTATATGTGTCACCCATGCCTGCTTCGTGTGGCTCTCTGTCCCCCTCTAGTGCCACCTAACCCATTTAAAGTTTGATGAGTCTGCTACAGCCTGAGGTCAGAGTCATGTAGCATATAGCTCATGTATTAAAGTCTCTTACATTAACCTTCAAAGAGCCCAGGTTTGATTCTGACAGATGAGGTCTGTTAGTGAGACAGATGCTGTTTTGTATAACAATCATTCAAAAAGGTACTCTGTCCCTAAAAACTTTCTCACTTTTAATCTATATTATGAATTTGTAACTTTGGATAATTAAAAAGAGGAACTGAGCTGTGATCTATGCTGTCAATGGTACCTACTGTGACAGTGTTGGGCCAGATGGCTATAGGAGAGTAATAGGAGGCAGATATATTAGCCCCAGGATAAGTAGGTCCCTTTTCCCTGGGTAAGGTAACAGGGAAGGTTCCAGGAATAATCAGGAACCTTCTGGAGACAATTAAGACAGGCAGATTAGAACACCTGCAGACAATCAAGAAGCTGCTAGAATCAATTAAGGCAAGCTAATCAGGGCACCTGGGTTTTAAAAAGGAGCTCACTTCAGTTTGTGGTGTGTGCGTGAGGAGCTGGGAGCAAGAGGCACGAGGAGCTGAGAGGGAGAGCACGGACTGATAGAGTACTGAGATGTACAAGCATTATCAGATACCAGGAAGAACGTCCTATGGTGAGGATAAAGAAGGTGTTGGGAGGAGGCCATGGGAAAGTAGCCCAGGGAGTTGTAGCTGTCGCACAGCTGTTCCAGGTGACACTCTAGACAACTGCATTCCACAGGGCCTTGGGCTGGAACCCGGAGTAGAGGGCGGGCCCGGGTTCCCCCCAAATTCTCCCAACTCCTAGTCAGACACAGGAGGAGTCAACTGTGAATTCAGAAAAACGGCCAAGCTGAGGGCTGCCGTGAAGCTCCAAGGCGAGCAAATCCACCAATAAGCACAAGACCCACCAAGAGCAGGAACTTTGTCACAAGTGGTTTATTAGATTTTTTTAGAGTACAATATTTTAAGCAGCCTGAAACCTTTAATGAGTGAACTTATTAAAACCTCTATTGTCTAACAGGGAATGATTAAAGCCCTATGATTATTGCACTTCCTCTAGTTATCTCAGATGTCACAGTGATTGATGGTAAAGCAGCCTTTCTTCTGTAATGTTTCAGACTTTGTTGCTTGCCTTGAACCAGATAATGTAGCTGCAGCAAAATGTGAAATGGCAGATAAATAATTTCTCTTGTTCCCTCTACTCAGTTGCAGCTGGAGTATCCAGTGTATACTTGTTCATCTATCTTGATTTTGTTATTGGATAACATTCAGGTGGCATGACCCCAGAGATGTGCAACACAAAACAAACTTTTCAGATAGTGAAAAAAGAAAGAATGATTTTTTTTCTCAGCATATAAAGATAATTTGTTACCTGCATAGTAAAGCAATCTGCTTCTAATTCAATTTTCTCTGAACCACATTCACAAGATACACAAAGGATCATTTTGCCATTTTTTTTCATGCCTACTGGGATGGACTCCTGAGGTGCTACAAGCATCCTGGTCTGTCTAATGTCTTCTAATAACCTGTGTTTTTTCCTAGTTTGAGGGACTAGCAACCATGAAATATTGTTACACAACAGGGACAGCAGAAACTAAAGCCTGGATCTCCAGCTTGGATGCCTATAATTAAGCACCTAAATAAAAATGACCTGATTGCCAGAGATGCTGAGCGCCCTAGTTTCCTTGGCACCTCTAAATATGGATTTGGATGTGTAGCTATAGACACCCAAGTTTGAAAATTTTGGCTTTAATGCCACATGTCCACCACTGGAGAGCAGGGAATTTCATCTTCCTCTTAAATAGCCTTGTGATTTGTAAAATATCAGTCTTTAAAGCCACATCATTGAGATTTTCTTCTTTCTGTTAGTTTTATTTCAGCTTATTTTATTGGCTGCCTTCTCAAGACCTTATAAAGATAAAACCAATCTTATATACTGTCTGAAAGCTGGGTAATCCCACCTTTCAGATGGTATCAAACCCCTAATATTTAGCTCTAGGAGTTATGAGAGTATTGGTTATTGAAACTGAACTGGGATGAGAAAGCAAGATGATGATCAGAATGATCTGTCTAGGTACTGGTATGGCATCCCACCTCCAGAATGTCTGAGTGAGAAGCTTAGCTTTGCAGCTGAAGAGTCCTTAGATCAGCTGATGAAGATTCCTTGCTGTGGGGTAAATGTGCAAATATGGGTGTAGGCCAATTTTCTGTTCCTCTGATTTTGGGGCTGTTTTAATTTCCCCTAACTTCCAGTAACCCAGATAGCCATTATGGCAGCTGGAGATTGCTGTGCCAGGGTTCCACTCTCATGCAGCCAAAACATGCTTTGCTTAAGTAATATGGGGATTCCCTCCTTAGTGCCGTTCTCTTCATGATGTCACCCTTTCCCCCCTGTTATCAGGAGGATTGACATAAAAGAGAGGCTATTACAGATGTGCAGATTCAGGCTTTGAATGTGGAGGGCTGCTGTTGAGACACCTAATGAAGCCTCTGAGCATGGACCAATGTGCATAGATTATGATGCTTAAATGTACATTGCATTCCACTAAGTAGGCAGATTTTTTCATTACAATTTTTTTCTTTTGTGCTGTGTTTCAGACTATCTGGGAACAACTGGACTCCAAGTTTCATAACTAGCACTGCACCTTGTCAAATGTTCTGTTCACTGAAACCCCTTACTTCACCCCTCTTGTCCAGAAAGCCTTTGCTCTGTATCAGTGCTATGACACAAAACAACTCAAATATCAGGAAAAATTCTCCTTGTGAAGCTGAGATACAATTATGTCAAGCAAAATATGCAATGGCAGTGCTTAGGTGCTTTCCAGCTAAGAGGGAGTATTAAGGAAGGAATGCATATTGGGTGTTAGGGCAAGTCTACAGTGCCCTGCAGTCCAGACTAAGGAGATGTGAATAGCAGTGTGCATCAAAATGCTGCACTGTAACTCCCCCATGTGGAAGCTGCAAGTGCAAACTACGAGGAAGGCTGCAATAGTGTGAACTCGGAACCTTTAAGTTCATGCCCAGAGTTTCCATGGTCGAGATAAAGCTCTCTTGTAATAAAAAGCAAACACATGACATTTCTAGAGGGCAATTCGCCCTCTTTTGTCAGAGACTGAGAGCAATTTATCACCTCTTCCTGTCTTCCAGGGTCTCTTGTTGCCCCTTTGGCCTGAGCTGTTAGCTAACATTCAGGGTCATGTCGGTTGTTTTCTGTTAGGAGGTAGAATTGATTAAATGAGTCATATATTTTATTGGTGTGATCCTGTTTAACTGACAAAGAATGTAGACAAAATCCTATTTCCCTGAATATCTAGGAACAAACAACAGGAAGCAATTTTCTTAATTACAGTTTTCAAGTCTGCCTTCTCAGCCAGTGCTCTTCCCAAAACAAGCTTTTTTTCTTTGCTTCTTCCCATTGCTTCCCTCCCTATATAAACCCAAGGGGCATTCCAGGAAGTGTCCAGGTCACAGCATGGATCTTCTGTAGTTGCCATGACTATTGATCATCCTGGATGTTTGACTTTTACTTTAGCTTGATTTGGAATTCGCCTCCTGACTCGGACCCTGAAACCTGACTCAGACTCTGACCCTTGGTATCAGCGTCTGCCTGGAGCCTGACTGCGAACTCCTCTGCTACCCACCACCCTGGGTTTGTCCCCAAACACTCCTTTAAAGTGTCTGTAGACATTTGCATCCTCCCACGCTCGAGATAACTTTCCCTTGTGGGGAGCAAGGTCTTTTAGGGTGCTAATTGACCTCCTTTCAAGCGCTTATCTTCCAAGCCAAAGAGACAGTTCCTGGCCTGCCGAGTGAGATAAATTACAAATCGTTTTCTTAGTGTTTACAAATGCTGTCCAGAGACTTTCATAACTCAGTCTTAACACAATATACTCCACAATTACTAACCGAAAGATACGAGACCCTTTGTCGCAATATTAACTGTCTTTCCAATTTAAAATATTTGTTCCATACACAGCTCTCAGTGTTATGTGCATACGTGTATTAAAATAAATATGAGGTTATAGCCAGTGTTGGACCTACATAGACACTGTTAAAGTCAAGGGGAGAAATCCTGGCCTCATGGAAATCAGTGGGAATTTTGCCACTTTCTTGAATAGAGCAAGGATTCAACCCAAGGTTACGTGCCACTTCAGTCTGCAAACAGACTTGCTAACAACTTTATTACTCTTCAAAAACTGCCAAATAAAGTTAAATTTTAAAAGATACTGCCCACTATGGCCAACCCACCTGTTCATTGCAGAACTAAATTGGGTCTTTGGTAAGCAGTGACTTCTCACTGATGCTTCCAGCAGAGCCACTTTAATAGGCCAAGAGAGGGGCTGTTTGTGGAAGAATCTTTGTATGAGAAACTGCAAGAACACATTTTACAGGTGAGAAAGAATGGCTGGAGAAATGGAGCAATAGTTTATGAATTAATAACAGCTACTTTTTTATATTATGTCATATAGTGATGTACATGAACTTTCTTTGTGTCTGATGTGCCAAACCACAGTCTCCTTTTAAAAGATCACCTGCACTTCCAGATGTCTTAGGCCGAGATCATTGAGCACCTTGAAGATAAAGACTGACACCTTGAACTTGACGCAATATTCTATGGAAAGCCAGCATAGTGAGCATAGCACGGGTTTATGTGCTTGCAGTAGCCTGATTACTGATAAGACACACTGCAGTGTTCTGTACTAGTTGGAATTTACAAAGAACTAACAACTTCATGCCCACATGTATCACATTGCTGTAGTCCAGCAAGGAGTTGACAAAAGAATGTATAACTGAAACCAGGTCATCATCCACCAAGATGGGACAGACTTCTAGCTAAGTAAAAAAGGTAGAAAGTGTTACTTGAGGACACTGCAAACTCAGCAAGGAATTTAAGAATATTCCTAAACTACAGTAAACCCTCAACAGCTCTGGTGCCTCCTATTTATCATAGTATTAACACACATACACACACAAAGGCAGCCATTTAGAATTTCCCACATTATGACTATCAGCAAATTCCAAGTCAATTCCTAGTGAACATGCTGTTTCTTCCATTAGAAAAGTAATGTTCAAATGGCTAGCTCACTAGACCTTCTGACCTGAGAACAAGCTTTTATCCCAGTGAATTGAATTATTTAGTGGGAATCCATTTAATTATTCTCCTACTTTCCAGCAGTAAGGAAACACACTTCTTTGGGCTTGTGGGAACAGAGGCAAGAAGACAGAAACATATCATAATCATGGAATGAGTGTCTGGAATTCTATTCCCCCCACAAAATATAAATAATCTTGAGTACTTTATGCTTATTGAAAATTGCAGATATGGTGCAGGAGCAAATGCAGTTTGACAAATAATATTATAGCAAAGCTCTAATTTTCTTTCAAGCATTTACAGGACTGGGTCTGAGGTTAAAATAAAATTGAGAGGTTAGTTGGGCTATGACAATGTGTCCCAACTGTAGTTGTGTCAGGTCAGGCCTCTCCCTGTATAACCAAGAAGGCTCTTCATGCTGTCATTTGCTTATATAAGATATATTGTCAATTAAACTGTCTCAGAAATGAAGACAGGATGTTTTGGAATGCAAGCATGCTGAGAGCACAAAGGATCACATGCAGAAGGATCCTACTATCAGTCCACTTAACAGAAGCTTAACATGCCGGAGAACATCTTGCAATGTTTGGATTCAGTCCATCATTAAACATAAATGAGAAGGAGACTGCTATACACAAATGTACAAATGCCAAATGGATACATATATTAAAAATATGGAGCCATCTGTACTCAATATAGAACCTAAAATGTGACCATTTATCAAATTATAATTCCCATACATGCAACATTTCACATCAGGATTTCAGTGTTGATTAAAACATAATTGTTTTGAATTAATCAGTGAGTTTAGACAGCCTTGCAGTTAGACACTACATATCCTTCTGAGATTCAGAAGAAATTCCTATTGATTGGATATATGTGGCAGCTAAAACCCTGATTCTTCAAAGACTTATGCATATGCTTTACTTGGATCCTGTGATTTGTCCCAATGAACTCAATGGGACTACTTACGTTATTAGAAGTTAAACATATGCATAATTTTTTGCAGGATCAGGGCCAAAAAAAAGCAGTATTTTAGTATAGGACATTATGCTTTGATCCAGTAAAATATTTTAAGCACGATTCATTAAATAAAGTTACATATATGCTTAAATTCTTTCATGAATCAGAGACTATATTCCCATTGTAGGTAAAATATACTCCCAGTACACTAAATGTGGGATGCATTCTAAAGTCCTTACCTAGCTAAATCTACCCTTGAAGAAAAAGGGGAAAAGACAGTACAACCTATATTTTACAAAGTACCTGAACTCAAACTGAGTTTCCATTTACTTTAATGTGAAGACTGCATATAGAAGAATTGGAGGATCATGACCATGAGTAGGAGTGCAAATGCCAATGTATGGATTAAATATAGTGGAAAAAAATGTCAGTTTCCAAAGTCTAGTAGGGGACAGTGTGTCGTAAGAGAAGCAGAACCTTTGGGAACAGCTGAACCTTGAGTAGGTGGGAGGGATCCCCTAATCAGCAGGCCTATAAAGGCAGCCAGCTAGCAGTCCTAGAGTCAGCAAACAGAACTGAAAAGGTAGGGTGTGTGTGTGTGTGGGGTGGGGTGTTGTTGTTTTATTTTTGTTTTTCCCTTCTTGGCAGGAACTTAGGAGGGAAGGCTATGACAACTAAAGTGGCAGCAGTGCCTTTGACCTGAAGAATGGGAGAGACAATAGAGATGACTAGATGTGGAAGCTGCAAGATATACATTAGTGTAGAGAGGATACCAGAACGGTGCTTTGTTTGTATGAAATGCCCCTTCATAGATCTGATGGAAAAGAAGATCTGAGCTTTGGAGATGCAGCCAGAAACTATGGTTGAGTTTGCAGGAGGATTTGAATTGATGATGGAGAAAGGAGACAGAAAGGAAACATCAAGACTGAAGATGCATGCTGGACCAGAGAACTGTGAGGGTAGACTGTTGGATGAGGAAAGTGGCCCATGTAATCATGTGACTGAGAACAAGGCAGGGGAAAAGATTGGCTAATGGAGGAAAGAGAGAGCAGAGGAACAGGCTCACTGAGTTGGGAAATGAAGGGGAGAGGCAGGCAGTAACAGAAGATGTGAGAGCAAGGAAGAATAGAAGAGTGTACGGTTCTACAAGAACAGGACAAGAGACACCTTCCGAGGTAACCCCATTCCAGTGCTTCACCACCCTCCTAATATCTAACCTAGACTTCCCACACTGCAACTTGAGACCATTACTCCTGGTTCTCTCATCTGTCACCACTGAGAGCAGCCTACCTCCATCCTCTTTGGAACCCCCCTTCAGGTAGTTGAAGGCTGCTATTAAATCCCCACTCACTCTTCTCTTCTGCAGACTAAATAAGCCTAGTTCCCTCAGCCTCTCCTCATAAATCATGTGTCTCAGCCCCCTAATCATTTTTGTTGCCTTCAGCTGGACTCTCTCACATTTTCCCACATCGTTTCTGTAGTGTGGGCCCCAAAACTGGACACAATACTCCAGATGTGGCCTCACCAGTGCTGAATAGAGGGGAATAATCACTTCCCTCGATCTGCTGGTAATGCTCCTACTAATGCAGCCCAATATGTCGTTAACCTTCTTGCCAACAAGGGCACACTGCTGACTCATATCCAGCTTGTCATCCACTGTAATCCCCAGGTCCTTTTCTGCAGAACTGCCGCTTAGCAAGTCAGTCCCCAGCCAGTAGCAGTGCATGGGATTCTTCCATCCGAAGTGCAGGACTCTGTACTTGTCCTTGTTGAACTTCATCAGATTTCTTTTGGCCCAATCCTCCAATTTGTCTAGGTCACTCTGAACCCTATCCCTACCATCCAGCTGAGGATGGAATCCATCCCGTCATCCAGATCATTAATAAAGATGTTGAACAAAACCGGCCCTAGGATTGACCCATGGGACATTCTGCTTGATACCGGCTGACAACTAGACATGAAGCCATTGATCACTACTCATTGAGCCCGATGAGTTACTCAGCTTTCTATCCTCCTTATAGTCCATTCATCCAATCCATAGTTCTCTAACTTGCTGGCAAGAATACTGTGGGAGACCCTATCAAAAGCTTTGCTAAAGTCAAGGCATATCATGTCCACCACTTTCCCCATATCCACAGAGCCAGTTATCTCATCATAGAAGGCAATCAGTTTGGTCAGGCATGACTTGCCCTTGGTGAATCCATGTTGACTGCTCCTAATCACCTTCCTCTCCTCCAAGTGCTTCAAAATGGATTCCTTGAAGACCTGCTCCATGATTTTTCCAGAGACAGAGGTGAGGCTGACTGCTCTGTAGTTCCCCAGATTCTCCTTCTTCTCTTTTTTAAACCTTGGCACTATATTTGCCTTTTTCCAATCATCTGGAACCTCCCCTGATTGCCACGAGTTTTCAAAAATAATGACTAATGGCTCTGCCATCACATCAGCCAACTCTCTCAGCCCCCTCGGATGCAATAGATCCAGCCCCATGGACTTGTGCATGTCCAGCTTTTATAAGTAGTCCTTACCCTGTTCTTTCACCTTTCATTTATTCTTGTGTCCACATTAAAAAAAGATTTCTAATAGAGGAGTGAAGTGCTGAATCAGACTTCCAAGGGGAGATGTAAGGGCAAAATACTAACTTGTTTTAAGACTGAGATTAATAATTTTATGCAGGGGATGGTAACGATGAGATTGCGTACAATGGCACAAACCCAAGTTGTGACTATTATTTGGTAAATATATCCAATGGGTGCAGATGGCACACTAGATGGGGAGAGCTTTAAGTTACACAGAGAATTCTTTCCTAGGTGTCTTGCTGGTGGGTTTCTGCCACATGGTGAGATTCCTAACTGATCGCCACATTTGGGATTGGAAAGGAATTTTCCCTGTGGCCAGAGTCCTTGATTTTTTTTTTTGGTCTTCCTCTTCAGCCTGGGGCAAGGGTCACTTGTTGGTTTGAGCTAGAGTAAGTAGAGTATTCTATAAATGAAGAGTTGAGGATTTTAGTAACTCAGACTGATATTATGAGTCTATTACAGAGGTTGATGGGTGAAGTTCTGTGCCCTGTGATGTGAAGGAAGTCAGCCTAGATTATCATGATGGTCCCTTCTGTCTCATAACATCACACTGAGTCACTAAAACCTGAGACATCAAACCTCACTATAAGGCATCAAATCTCATTGTTAGGAATGCCATTTAGGCACTGTAGGGGGTTACCTTGTGTCAAGGTTCCTTCCCCACTCTGAACTCTAGGGTTCAGATGTGGGGACCTGCATGAAAACCCCCAAAGCTTATTTTACCAGCTTAGGTTAAAACATCCCCAAGATACAAACTATTTTACCTTTTGCCCTTGTACTTTATTGCTGCCACCACCAAGTGTTTAAGAGATCTATAACCGGGGAAGAGCCTGCTTGGAAACATCTTTCCCCCAAAAATCCTCCCCAAACCCTTCACCCCCTTTTCTGGGGAAGGCTTGATAAAAATCCTCACCAATTTGCATAGGTGAACACAGACCCAAACCTTTGGATCTTAACAATGAAAAAACAATCAGGTTCTTAAAAGAAGAATTTTAACTGAAGAAAAAAATAAAAGAAGCACCTCTGTAAAATCAGGATGGTAAATACCTTACAAGGTAATCAAATTCAAAACATAGAGAATCCCTCTAGGCAAAACCTTAAGTTACAAAAAGACACAAAAACAGGAATGTACATTCCATTCAATACAGCTATTTTATCAGCCATTTAAACAAAACAGAATCTAACGCATATCTAGCTAGATTACTTACTAAGTTCTAAGATTCCATTCCTTTTCTGTTCCTGGCAAAAGCTTCACACAGACAGAGAGAACCCTTTGTTTCTCCCTCCTTCCAGCTTTGAAAATATCTTGTCTCCTCATTGGTCATTTTGGTCAAGTGCCAGCGAGGTTATCCTAGCTTCTTAACCCTTTAAAGGTGAAAGGGTTTTTCCTCTGGCCAGGAGGGATTTAAAGGTGTTTACGCTTCCCTTTATATTTATAGGTTTCAGAGTAGCAGCCGTGTTAGTCTGTATTCTCAAAAAGAAAAGGAGTACTTGTGGCACCTTAGAGACTAACAAATTTATTAGAGTATAAGCTTTCGTGAGCTACAGCTCACTTCATCGGATGCATCTGATGAAGTGAGCTGTAGCTCACGAAATCTTATGCTCTAATAAATTTGTTAGTCTCTAAGGTGCCACAAGTACTCCTTTTCTTTATATTTATGACACACCCCCGAAATCACAGATAGAGTGAAATGCTGGCTGTGATGTTTTCCTGGAGCTCTAGGAGGAAACAGAATTAATTAGACACATGCACTTCTAAATATACTACCAAGTATATAAAGATTAACAATATTTTCCACATCTCTAGGACGATTTTAACAAGTTGATTCTGGGAAACTTTCACGGGAAAGTGCATCAGCCATTTTGTTAGAAGCTCCTGAGATGTGTTGGATGTTGAAATCAAAATCTTGGAGAGCTAAACTCCACCGAATAAGTTTTTTGTTATTTCCTGTGGTGGTATGAAGCCACTGTAGCGCAGCATGGTTGGTTTGCAGGTGGAAACACCATCCCCAAACATATGGGTGTAGCTTTTCCAGAGTGTAGACAATGGCGTAACATTCTTTTTCACTGACTGACCAGTTGCTTTCCCTCTCAGACAGCTTCTTGCTGAGAAACACTACAGGGTGGAATTCTTGAGCCGGTCCTTCCTGCATTAAAACTGCTCCCACACCACACTCGGACGCATCTGTGGTTACTAGGAACAGTTTGTAAAAGTCTGGGGCCCTTAGTACAGAATCAGACATGAGTGTTGCTTTAAGCTGGTTAAAGGCCTTCGGACACTCTTCAGTGCACTGAATGGCATTTGACTGTTTCTTTTTGGTTAGGTCTGTCAGTGGGGCAGCAATTTGGCTGTATTGCTGTACAAATCGCCTGTAATATCCGGCCAAGCCTAAGAAGGATTGGACCTGTTTCTTTCACTTTGGGACAGGCCATTTTTGGATAGCATCCACTTTGGCCTGTAGGGGGTTGATAGTTCCTTGACCCACATGGTGTCCAAGGTAAGTCACTCTGTTTAGGCCTATTTGACAGTTAGCCTTAACAGTTAGTCCTGTCTTCCTTATGTGCTCAAAGACTTTTTGTAGATGTTCCAGGTGTTCTGCTCAGGAATCCGAAAATATGGCAACATCGTCAAGGTAGGCGACGGCATATTCTCCTATTCCTGCTAGGAGACCATCTACAAGTCTTTGTAAGGTGGCAGGTGCATTCCACAGCCCGAAAGGGAGTACATTAAATTCATACAGCCCGACATGTGTGGTGAAGACTGACCTTTCCATAGCGGATTCATCTAGCGGTACCTGCCAGTACCCCTTGGTTAAGTCCAAGGTAGAGATGAACTGGGCCTGTCCCAGTTTCTCTAATAGTTCATCTGTGTGTGTCATTGGATAGTTGTCTGGGCGAGTTACAGCATTTAGCTTGCTGTAGTCCACGCAAAAACATATCTCCCCATCTGGTTTGGGAACTAGAACCACTGGAGATGCCAATGCACTGCCAGTGGGGCGGATTACACCCATCTATAGGCTTATCTTGGATCTCCTGTTCTATAGCAGTTTTAGCTTGAGGAGACAGCCGGTAAGGTTGGACTTTAATTGGGTGAGCAGTACCTGTGTCAATGGAGTGGTATGCCCATTCAGTCAGTCCTGGGGTG
The DNA here is from genome assembly GCF_009764565.3 of Dermochelys coriacea. Classification (NCBI taxonomy): domain Eukaryota; kingdom Metazoa; phylum Chordata; order Testudines; family Dermochelyidae; genus Dermochelys; species Dermochelys coriacea. The sequence continues at coordinate 107,152,574 of NC_050071.1, forward strand.
GCTGAGAACATCGGCGTGTAACTAGTGCACAGCTCCTTGATCTGCTGTCGCTGCATATGCCCAAGGGTCATGGAGAGGTTCACCTCTTCCAAACCACCAGTACTTTTCCCTTCATAGTGGACACCTTCATGACATTCAGGATCATCTCCTCCCTTGGCTGTAAATTGACAAACCTTTAATTCTCTGGAATAAAAGGGCTTTAAAGAATTAATATGGCATACCTTAGGTTTTCAGTTTGAGGTGTGGAATGCTATGAGGTAATTAACAGCTCCCAGGCGCTCCTGGATCATGAATGGCCCTTCGTACGACACTTCCATTTTATGGGCCTGGAGCGCCTTTAAGATCATGACCTGGTCCCCTCCTTTGAAGGAACGCTCTCTGGCATGTTTATCATACCAGGCTTTTTGCTCTTTTGAGCATCCTGTAGGTTTTCTTTAGCAAGGGCTAGAGAGGTTCGGAGGGTGTTTTGTAGGTTGGTTACAAAGTCCAGAATGTTAGTTCCTGGAGAAGGTGCAAACCCCTCCCATTGCTGTTTAACCAACTGTAATGTCCCCTTAACCTTGCAGCCATATACAAGTTCAAATGGTGAAAACCCTAAACTGGGATGTGGTACAGCTCTGTAGACAAAGAGCAACTGCGGCAACACTAGGTCCCAATCATTGGAGTGCTCATTTACAAATTTACATATCATGGCCCCCAAAGTTCCATTAAACTTCTCCACCATGCCATTTGTTTGATGGTGGTAAGGAGTGGCAACCAAGTGATTTACCCCATGAGCTTCCCAAAGGCTTTCCCTAGTTCCTGCCAGGAAATTAGTTCCTGCATCTGTGAGGATGTCAGAGGTCCAACCTACCCTGGCAAAAATGTCTGCTAGTGCCTGGCACACACTTTTAGCCCTGGTGTTTCTTAGAGCTACTGCTTCTGGCCATCGGCCATGAAAGTCAGTATTTACTGCCTTCCTCTGGGTGTCTTTTTCGGAAAAGGACCCAGAATATCCACAGCTATTCGCTGAAATGGAACTTCAATGATGGGGAGTGGCTGGAGAGGGGCTTTGATGTGGTCTTGGGGTTTTCCCACTCTTTGGTGTACCTCACAAGACCGGACATAGGTAGAAACATCCTTTCCCATTCCCTCCCAGTGGAATGACCTCCCCAAACGGTCTTTGGTCCTATTCACTCTAGCATGTCCACTAGGATGATCATGGGCTAAGCTGAAGAGCTTTACCCAGTATTTAGTTGGAACTACCAACTGTCTCTGAGGATGCCAGTCTTCCTGGTGTCCACCAGAAAGAGTTTCCTTGTGTAAAAGTCCTCTTTCTACAAGAAACCTGGATCAATTAGAAGAGCTGAGAGGCGGTGGGTTGCTCCGGGCCGCTGACCAAGCTCTCTGGAGGCTTTCATCTGCTTCCTGTTCAGTCTGGAACTGTTCTCTTGATGCTGGAGACATCAGTTCCTCATTGAATTGTGGACGTAGGCTTGGTCCCTCTGGAAGCAATGTAGGGGATGGGGCTATTTCCGTTGACTGTGAACTGCTCTCCGCTGGTGCACTATGTTGGGGTTCAGGCTCTGGCTCGGGTTATCGGCTACTGCCGGTTCAGGTTCGGTGGGGGCCCTCTGATGTTGGGGTTGCAAGTACTGGATTCAGTGGCAATGGATCTGGTGCTGGTTGTTCCACCAGTTCCGGTTCTGACTAGCTCTGTCTGGGTCTCTGTGACTGGATCCACTACTGCTGTTGCAGACATTGGCCTGGGGTCCAGTTCCATCACCTCTGACTGGGTCCTGGTAGAAGTTTCTGGAACAGAGCTAGGCATGATGATTTGTTTAGCCTGGCTGCAGTTGACCATTCCCACCCTCTTGGCTAGCTTCACATGATTGGCCAAGTCTTCCCCCAACAGCCTGGGGATGGGGTAATCATCATAGACTGCAAAAGTCCACATTCCTGACCAGCCCTTGTACTGGACAGGCAACTTGGCTGTAGGCAAATTGATAGAGTTTGACTTGAAGGGTTGAATCGTCACTTGGATCTCTGGGTTGATTAAACTGGGGTCCACTAAGGAAGCATGAATAGCCGACACTTGTGCTCCGGTGTCCCTCCACGCGGTGACCTTCTTCCCGCCCACACTCACAGTTTCCCTCCACTTCAACAGTATCTGGGAGGTATCTGGGCCTGAGGACCTCTGGTGTGATTCCGGTGCAATGAACTGTAATCTGTCGGGGTTCTTGGGGCAGTTGGCCTTCACATTCCCTGGCTCGTTACATTTAAAACATCGTCCAGCTGACGGATCACTAGGGTGAAGTGAGTTGCTGGAGAACGGTGTGGCAGGACGATAGGGTCTCTGGAGGGTTCCTTGGGGGGTAGTTGGGGTCTTGGGCTGCCCCCGGTAGCAGGGTGTGGTCTGAGATTGTCCCTTCTGGTATCCCCTCCAACTGCGACCAGTTTTGTTCTTTTCTGCCACCTCCACCCATTTGGCTCCAATCTCTCCCACCTCGATTACAGTTTTTGACTTCCCATCTAGGATGTATCCTCAGGAACACCCTCTAAGAACTGCTCCATTTGCTTTAGGAAGGGAAAATCTTCTGGAGATTTAACACTTGCTCCTGATATCCAGGCATCCCAATGTTTCACGATGTGGTAGGCATGTCGGGTAAATGATACATCTGGTTTCCACCTTAGGGCTCTGAACCGCTGACGGGAATGCTCAGGTGTTAGCTCCATTCTGACTCTGACTTTGGTTTTAAACAGTTCCTACTGGTTCATGTGTTCCTTAGGCATTTCAGCCACCACCTCAGCTAAGGGTCCACTGAGCTGCAGCCTCAGCTCTACCATGTATTGGTCTGTAGAGATGCTGTACCGAAGGTAGGCCCTTTTGAAATTTTCTAAGAAGGTCTCGGTATCATTGCCTGCCTTGTAGGTGGGGAACTTTCTAGGATGGGAAGTGGTACCTGGAGAAGGATTGCTAGGGTTTGTTGGTATATTCTGCTGTGCCTTTGCCTTCTCCATCTCCAGTGCATGCTTCCTCTATTTTCCTTCTCTTCCAGTTTTGTCCCTTGCCTCCATTTCTTTTTTCCTTGCCTCCATAGCTCTCCTCTGGGCAGCCTCTTGGGCTTTTTCCTGTTCCTCCATTTCTTTTTCCTTTGCCTCCATAGCTCTCTTGTGGGTAGTCTCTTTGGCTGATTCTGTTTTCGGCTCTGTCATGTTTGCCTCTCTGTTTTTAACTAACTTTACATCCGAGAGTTAGAAATAAAACAAACAAAAAAACTTGGCTTGTAAAATTTTGCTGTGCTGTCCAGATACCTATGTTATCTGATAGTGATTGTCAGCCTAGAGAAAAATCCTTTAAAAAAAAAAAAACCTAACACCTTTGTCTCCAGGCAAATAGGCAGAAAACCCCTCTAGTTGCTCTTAAGTAAAAAAAAAAAAACTTCTTCAGGTTTGTGAAGACTTGTGAATTTCCCTGCAGGAGGTTAACTAACATACCTTTAGGTAGAGAAAATTCCAGCTCACAAAAGACAATTCACTTTTATCTCTGCTCTGGCCTCCAAGCAGAGACAAAAAACCTCTAACTGCTTTCAGTTGAAAACCTGCTTTCCAGGTTTTAATCTGCTTCCCACCTCGGCTTCCCTGGTCACTTCTTCTCTTAGAGCGTTTTTCATCCCTTTAATCATTGCAAGTGACAGTAAGAGCAAACATGACAGATGAACTAGCTAAACAAATTCTTTAAACTGATAATATTTTTTCTCAGTTTTCTCAAATATCTGGTACACACAATACACAATAGGCCAAAATTTACACACCCTTGCAAAAGTATAAACCTGAAGGCACTCCATTGATTTTCCTTGGTGTCCGTATCAGTGTTTTAAGGAATACCCATCAGTTTAACTGAGACTTTGGCCCACTGTCTGAAAAATGGTAATTGGATTGCTCATAGTGAACTGACTGGTCTTGACCTTTATTTAGATTTGACATTTTCATTGATTTTTGTACACTTCTACTTCCATTATAGCCTAAACTTGACCTCAAATGCTGTCCATACTTAATAGTTAGCTCATTATGTCAGATACAGTGGACTCTTTTATCTCGTATTCATTTGAAAAAAGATAATCACATTTGACAAACTGATCTATATGTCTCCCAGTTTTCATTGCAAACAAATATTTTCCGAATTTTTTCCATGAAATGGACATTCTGAAAAAAATCTATTTTGGAAAATTTAATTTAATTTAATTTAATTTTTAATTTTCTTTTTATATCAATTATATTGTTTTTACATTACTTTTATTGTTTTTATATTTGATGATGTCAGAGATAGTAGTAAACAACATGACGACATGATTTAACATATCATATTGTCATAAAATGACATGAGCATGTCATATTATGCACTATTGACATGTCATGACATAATTTAAAAATGATAAAATAAAAAAATGTATAAAAACAAACAAAAAACAAAATTTTTTGAAACTTTTCCTAAATGAAAAAAAGCTATTCCAAATCACTCTTTTTTTGTCATCTCAAAAACGTTTTTTCTATGGCAAATGTCATTGAAATATATACAATTTCACACAAAAAATTGGTTTTGGCCAAATGACATTTTCCGACAGAAAACAGTTTCAACAAATATTTTCTGACCAACTCTGCTCAGGAGGCTACTGCAATCCCCTCAAAAGTAAATAATAAAATATCAAAACAGATAAGGGATCAGTTCACAAAATATGCATTGTTCATTCTTTGTAGGAATTGCACAAGATTATGACACATATTGCCCCTGAACACACAAGTATCTATAAATGTTGATAATTATCACTACTGTTATTGTATAGACTTTGTATCCCCTTTGCTCTGGCAAAACATTATATTTATAAATGATTTACAATAGAAGACAAATGACCTCAATGCCCATGGTTAAATTAGCAATCCAATTGTTACCTGTCTAGGAATCAATTAGACATTTAATATGTCTCTCACACCAGCATAATTCAATATATACAACTAGAATTTACAATACTATGTTTTATATTCTTATTGATGATGTATCCATTTCAGAAAACCACAATATAACTTCTTCCCTAAATATATGTGGCCTAAGTATCCTTCTCATTTTAGTCTGGATTCTAATTTTAGTTGAAAGGAGCAAATGTATATTATCAAAGAATTAATTAACAGTGCTTTTGAATAATTTGCAGTTTATTTACAAGAAGATAAATATACAAGCTAAAGGGGGAAATAAAGAGTATTTTTATCAGAGTATTGATTTTCTAAAATTAATGGTTATAATGGGGAAGTTGGCAAGCCATACTACAAACAGATGAAAGATCGTGAATGTTAAAGCAAAACTGGAATTCTGAAGTGAACTATGAAATAAAGCAAGTGTCTTAGATTATGACAAGAACAGAAAATGCTTTCTGCACATATTTCTGCTTAGTCCATCACTGAAAATATATTCTTTTTGGATCCCTAAAGTTAACTTTCCATAAGAATGCACAAAATGATTTTAAAATCTGAGAGACAAAGTTGAAATTGGACTCTTGCATGACCCTGCATTTCAGGAACACTCTAATGCTCTTTGAATTATAGAGCATATGATCCAACCTGCTGTGGATTGGCTTTATATTATAATTTTTCCAGTTAAAATTTTGTATAATTAAATTTCACAGATGGTGTACAAAACATCAAGATACTAAGTTTCTCAGTACCAAAAGTAGTTGTTTTTTTTTAAATCTACATTTGGTACCAAACCTCTCCAAACAAACCGATGTGATTGAGAAGACTAATTGGATTTGTTCCTTTTTTGCCTGATCTCATCATTGGATATTTTCTCCTCATTTGCTGTCTGTTGATAACCCTCACTTGGGTCCTGATCCAGCAATGCAGCTAAGTACGTGGATAGCTTTAAGCATATAAGTATGTCCTGTTGAATTAAGTGGGATCACCCATGCTTAAATGTAGACATGCTCAGGTGCTTTGCAGGATTGCAGTTTTATTTTTATGTCTGAATCTAGACTTGAGTCAGAACCACGAAAGTCAATGGGAACTTTGATAATGACTTCAGTGGGCATAGGATTGAGTCATTAGAATTCAAGCCTTTTAAGGCAAGGACTATGTATATTCTTGTTTCTTTGAAGCAAACAGCAAACATGTTGGACTTTCTGAAATATTAAATAATAATTTATCCCCATCATTTTATTTTAGCACAAAAGTTCACATGTAGATAAAGTGGAGATTGAGCTAAATCTATGTAAATAAAGAGTGACTAATTCCTATTTGTTCCCATAATTCAGACTTTAAAAATATGTTTTCTTATTTTTATTAAAGGCAAAATTTTCAGATTTGAGTACCTAAATCTAGGTATTTGAATCCATATTTAGGCAGGTGGCTTGAGCTTCTGAGGTGGTACACAAACACAGAGGCCATTGACTTATATGCAATTTTCTGCACATTTGAAAACACAGTTACTTAGGCACTTAAATATGTACTTACTTAGGTGCCCCACTTTAGGCATGTGGGTATGAAAATGGCAGCCTTTCTGGTTTCCTTAATGTTACATGCAAAAGCAGTCTAGGGTGTTGTGAGCTCGGCCACAACAATCAAATTCTTATTTCACAGTGTTCCAACTGCACACATTATATAGCATCTATTAAGACATGTAAAACAAAAAGTTTAGTCTCTCATGTATGGTATGTATGATAGTATTTTCAAGAAAGTTTGCTTTGTTGTGTGTATTTGAGATAAATATTTGTTGTTTCTCTTTTGTCTTCTTTTCCAGTAAACATTTAGAAGCAGTAAATTTCCCATAGGTGGCGTCAGTCTAGTGAACAAAATTGCACATCAGAGAGAATCACTGTAAATGACACTAATTGACATCATCACTAATAATAGCAGAGAAGCCAAAGACTGAATCGTTATTGAGGTTGCAGGAACAAACCATCTCGATGTATAGAAAGAATAGTAAATATGGCAGGCGACCAGCTTGGCTTAACAGTGAAAACCTTGCTGATCTTAAACACAAAAAAGAAGCTTACAAGAAATGGAAGCTTGGACGAATGACCAGGGAGGAGTATAAAAATATTGCTCAGGCATGCAGGAGTGAAATCAGGAAGGCCAAATCACACTTGGAGTTACAGCTAGCAAGGGATGTTAAGAGTAACAAGAAGAGTTTCTACAGGTATGTTAGCAACAAGAAGAAGGTCAGGGAAAGTGTGGGCCCCTTACTGAATGAGGGAGGCAACCTAGTGACAGAGGACGTGGAAAAAGCTAATGTACTCAATACTTTATTTGCCTCTGTCTTCACAAACAAGGTCAGCTCTAGACTACTGCACTGGGCAGCACAGTATGGGGAGGAGGTGACCAGCCCTCTGCGGAGAGAGAAGTGGTTCAGGACTATTTAGGAAAGCAGGACGAGCACAAGTCCATGGGGCTGGATACACTGCATCCGAGGGTGCTAAAGGAGTTGACAGATGTGATTGCAGAGCCATTGGCAATTATCTTTGAAAATTCATGGCGATCGGGCAAGGTCCTGGATGACTGGAAAAAGCTAATGTAGTGCCCATCTTTAAAAAAGGGAAGAAGGAGGATCCGGAGAACTACAGGCCAGTCAGCCTCACCTCAGTCCCTGGAAAAATCATGGAGCAGGTCCTCAAGGAATCAATCTTGAAACACTTCGAGGAGAGGAAAGTGATCAGGAACAGTCAGCATGGATCCACCAAAGGCAAGTCATGCCTGACTAACCTAATTGCCTTCTATGATGACATAACTGGCTCTGTGGATGAGGGCAAAGAAGTGGACGTGTTATTCCTTGACTTTAGTAAAGCTTTTGATACGGTCTCCCACAGTATTCTTGCCAGCAAGTTAAAGAAGTATGGGCTGGATGAATGGACTATAAAGTGGACAGAAAGCTGGATAGATCGTCGTGCTCAATGAGTAGTGATCACTGGCTTCATGTCTAGTTGGCAGACGGTATCGAGTGGAGTGCCCCAAGGGTCAGTCCTGGGGCTGGTTTTGTTCAATATTTTCCTTAATTATCTGGAGGATAGCATGAATTGAACCCTCATCAAGTTTGCAGATGACACTAAACCGGGAGGAGTGGTAGATATGCTGGAAGGTAGAGACAGCATACAGAGGAACCTAGACAAATCAGATGAATGGACCAAAAGAAATCTGATGAGGTTCAACAAGGACAAGTGCAGTGTCCTGCACTTAGGATGGAAGAATCCCATGAACTGCTACAGATTAAGGACTGAATGGCTAGGCAGCAGTTCTGCGGAAAAGGACATAGGGGTTACAGTGGACGAGAAGCTGGATATGAGTCAACAGTGTGTCCTTTTTGCCAAGAAGGCCAATGACATTTTGGGATGTATAAATAGGATCATTGCCAGCAAATCAAGGGATTTCATCATTCCCCTCTATTTGGCATTGGTGAGGCCTCATCTGGAGTACTGTGTCCAGTTTTGGGCCCCACACTACAAGAAGGATGTGGAAAAATTGGAAAGAGTACAGTGGAGGGCAACAAAAATGGTTAGGGGGCTGGAGCACGTGACTTTTGAGGAAAGGCTGAGGGAACTGGGATTATTTATTCTGCAGAAGAGAAGAATGAGGAGGGATTTGATAGCTTATTTCAATTACCTGAAAGGGGGTTCCAAAGAGGATGGATCTAGACTGTTCTCTGTGGTACCAGATGATAGAACCAGTAATGGTCTCAAGTTGCAGTGGAGGAGGTTTAGGTTGGATATTAGGAAAAACTTTTTCACTAGGAAGGTTGTGAAGCACTGGAATTGGTTACCTAGGGAGGTGATGAAATCTCCTTCCTTAGAGGTTATTAAGGTCAGGTTTGACAAAGCCCTGTCTGGGATAATTTAGTTGGGGATTGGGTCCTGCTTTGAGCAGGGGGTTGGACTAGATTACCACCTGAGGTCCCTTCCAACCCTGATATTCTATGATTCTATGACAGGGCACTGAACTACTCCTCCTAGAGATGACAGGTGGAGAAACAGAAACAGAGAAATTAGTAGCCAAATCCTTAACCCCTTCCATTTAAGGGGAGTCTGCAACAGTCTACTGATTCCTAGGATAGTCAGGTTAGTGATTAAGGGGATATGAAGTTGCTTTGCAGTAGCTGTACAATAGGTTGGGGACTGGGGGATCTCTTTTGTCTTCGTAATTGGATCAACAGAGGCTACTGCTACCTTAATCAGGGGATTGGGACATGTGCAGTAAACTGTTATTCATGGATGAATGGGTGGCTGTCTGGTTCAAACATATCTGTCATCTTGGCTGAGAACTCCATTTATGTTTTCCCAATACTGTTAATCCCTAACAATAAAAAAATCACAAATCGGCCCAAAAAATCAAGATTTCTTCTTTTTTTTTAATGAAAGTTGAGACTCTCAGCTATTCTTATAATTCTAAGTGCTGAAGCTTTAGGAAGAAGACCAAATATCATGAGACTTGTGATAAAATCATGTGAATTAGCTAAACTACTATTCAGCTCCTTTGCTGTCTCCAGAATTCTCTCTTGTCACTGCAGATCACCGTTTTTTTGATAATGAAGCCCTGCAGTGGTTTTATATTAGCTGTTTATTATAATTTTAAAAGCTTGTGTTCTATTCTTATTAGCGCTGATTTTCTAGTCTACGGATTCTTCCTCCCACACACACACTTTATGCACAGGTAAACCATACCATGCCCATTTCCTGTTATTTAAAGGCCTTTTAATTTCTTATGTTTTGAACACTGTCTTATGCTTGGAACTTTGACCCATTGTGAAAAAGAAAAAAAACAAAACAAAACAAAATAATAAAATGCTGAAATTTCAACCTGTATTTCAGAATATTTGTTATAGTTTTGACAATTTTGACTGATTGGAAAATATATTTTAAATGGCTAATGCACATAATACTATCTAATAAATGTATCTGAGGACATGGAGTTTATCTAATGTCAATGGTCAAGAAAGTTATGAAGTATAATCTGGATTAATCGCTTTGGAGATTTAGGCCCAGATCTTCAAAGATATTAGGTGCCTAACTCCCATTGGAATGAAGGGAGTTAGGTGCTTATATATTGCTGACGATCTGAGCCTTAAAGCCTCCCTATCCATATAACCAGGTGCAGTTCAGGGAGCAGTGTAGGCTCCAACACCCAACACCACCAATGCATCGCACCTAAGTGCAGATGCTCAAAGGTATCAGGCAGCTTAACTCCCAGATATTGGGAGTATAGACTCCAAAATACCTTTGAGGATCTGAACACTAAACCCTAAGTTCTAGAACTAAGAGGGTACTTCCAAGTCCATGTCCAAGATCCAAGTCATTTAAAAAAAATAGATGTGATGGCAAGTAAACCAAAAGTGAATGTATATATATATATATATATATATATATATATATATATGCTAGAAAGGATGCAAACAAAAATGTTAGCTCCACGATTGCCAAAAATATAGGAATGTTTGAATCTAGATAGTAAACAACTACAAAGTCTGGATCTCTCTCTAATTAAAATATAGGTGTGATAGGGTGTTTCTGGCAGAGAAAGAATTAACTGGAGGCAGAGACCAATTAGTACACCTGGATGATAGGCCAGTCCCAGTTTAGGATAAGTCCCAGTTTGGGAAGAGCTGGGTTGGTGAATTAAGGATGAGTTCCAGATGACAGAAGTGGAGTGTCTAATAGAGGAAGGACTTCAGGGTCGTACGAGGAAGCTAGAAGGCATGGGTTCTTCTTCTGAGATGGGAATTTTGGCAAAGAGATAGGAGAGACACCGAGAAAAAACAGGTTTTAGAGTAGCAGCCATGTTAGACTGTATTTGCAAAAACAAAAGGAGTACTTGTGGCAACATAGAGACTAACAAATTTATTTGAGCATAAGCTTTCGTGAGCTACAGCTCACTTCATTGGATGCATTCAGTGGAAAATACAGTGGGGAGATTTATATACATAGAGAACATGAAACAATGGGTGTTACCATACACACTGTAACCAGAGTGATCACTTAAGGTGAGCTGTTACCAGCAGGAGAGCGGGGGGTGGGAGGGCCTTTTGTATGATAATCAAGGTGGGCCATTTCCAGCAGTTGACAAGAATGTCTGAGGAACATTGTGGGGTTGGGGGTGGGGGAAACATGGGGAAATAGGTTTACTTTGTGTAATGACCCATCCACTCCCAGTCTCTATTCAAGCCTAAGTTAATTGTATCCAGTTTGCAAATTAATTCCAATTCAGCAGTCTCTCCTTGGAGTCTCTTTTTGAAGTTTTTTTGTTGAAGGATTGCCACTTTTAGGTTGATTACAGACTCAGGAGTTGTACCAAATGATTGGAGAATTGCTAATATAGTTCCTATTTTTAAGAAAGGAAAAAAAGGTGATCCGGGTAACTACAGACCAGTTAGTTTGACATCTATGGTATGCAAGGTCCTGGAAAAAATTTTGAAGGAAAAATTAGTTAAGGACATTGAAGTCAATGGTAAATGGGACAAAATACAAAATGGTTTTACAAAAGGTAGATCATGCCAAACCAACCTGATCTTCTTCTCTGAGAAAGTAACAGATTTTTCAGACAAAGGAAACACAGTGGATCTAATCTACCTAGATTTCAGTAAGGCATTTGAACCATGCCACATGGGGAATTAGTTAAATTGGAAAAGATGGGGATCAATATGAACATCAAAAGGTGCATAAGGAATTGGTTAAAGGGGAGACTACAACGGCTCCTACTGAAAGGCGAATGGTCAGGCTGGAGGGAGGTTAACAGTGGAGTTCCTCAGGGATCAGTTTTGGGACCAATCTTATTTAATCTTTTTATTACTGACCTCGGCACAAAAAGTGGGAGTGTACTAATAAAGTTTGCAGATGATACAAAGCTGGGATGTATTGCCAATTTAGAGAAGGACTGGGATATCATACAGGAGGATCTGGATGACCTTGTAAACTGGAGTAATAGTAATAGGATGAAATTTAATAGTGAGAAGTGTAAGGTTATGCATTTAGGGATTAATAACAAGAATTTTAGTTATAAGTTGGGAACGCATCAATTAGAAGTAACGGAAGAGGACAAGGACCTTGGAGTATTGGTTGATCATAGGATGACTATGAGCTGCCAATGTGATATGGCTGTGAAAAAAGCTAATGCGGTTTTGGGATGCATCAGGAGAGGTATTTCCAGTAGGGATAAGGAGGTTTTAGTACCGTTATACAAGGCATTAGTGAGACCTCACCTGGAATACTGTGTGCAGTTCTGGTCTCCCATGTTTAAAAAGGATGAATTCAAACTGGAGCAAGTACAGAGAAGGGCTACTAGGATGATCTGAGGAATGGAAAACTTGTCTTATGAAAGGAGACTTAAGGAGCTTGGCTTGTTTAGCCTAACTAAAAGAAGGCTGAGGGGAGATATGATTGCTCTCTATAAATATATCAGAGGGATAAATACAGGAGAGGGAGAGGAATTATTTCAGCTCAGCACCAATGTGGACACAAGAACAAATGGATATAAACTGCCTATCTGGAAGTTTAGACTTGAAATTAGATCAAGGTTTCTAACCATCAGAGGAATGAAGTTTTGAAATAGCCTTCCAAGGGAAACAGTGGGGGCAAAAGATCTATCTGGCTTTAAGATTCTACTCGATAAGTTTATGGAAGAGATGGTATGATGGGATAATGTGATTTTGGTAATTAATTGATCTTTAAATATTCAGGGTAAATAGGCCTAATCCCCTGAGATGGGATATTAGATGGATGGGATCTGAGTTACCCAGGAAAGAATTTTCTGTAGTATCTGGCTGGTGAATCTTGCCCATATGCTCAGGGTTTAGCTGATTTCCATATTTGGGGTCGGGAAGGAATTTTCCTCCAGGGCAGATTGGAAGAGGCCCTGGAGGTTTTTCACCTTCCTCTGTAGCACGGGTCACCTGAGGGAGGATTCTCTGCTCCTTGAAGTCTTTAAACCACGATTTGAGGACTTCAATAGCTCAGACATAGGTGAGGTTTTTGATAGGAGTGGGTGGGTGAGATTCTGTGGCCTGCGCTGTGCAGGAGGTCGGACTAGATGATCAGAATGGTCTCTTCTGACCTTAGTATCTATGAATCTATAAAAGCACCAGCCACCAGGAAGGCACTCCTGGGATGTGGGTGCCCCCCACCCCAAAACACTCTTTTGGGAAGAAGCAAACAAGAAGCTGGGACCTCCATGGAGAAAGCTCTAGGAGGCATCACTCTGTACAAGAGCAGGAAAGAACACTGCAGTGTATGGGAAGGGGCAAAGAACTTGCAGAGAAGTGAGTCCTAGAAACAGCTGGGGAAGAAGGGCCTAGAGATTTACTGAATTAGGAAGTGATGTGGGGAGGCAGTAAGGAGTTTTAGGGAGCAGAGTTTAAAAGCTTGTTTATAAGGTCCCTTGGCTCAAATTCAGACTAAAGGGGGGTCTGGAGTTTCCCTACTGGCCACTAAGGAAGGGTGTGTGAAAGCCCCTGATACAATGGTGTAAGGACTATTGAGCCCAGAACTGGCTGAAGACCTGGTATGAGCCTGTTACTTGGGAAGTGGGGTTGTGGTGGAAGAACTATAAGTGATCTGGACAAAGGCCTAAGTCATGAGATGGTAAGTCACATTTTTTCTTGAGAAAGAAACCAGGTTTGTGGCCCAAAAGCATTCTCAATTTTAAAACTTTATTTTGACTATGGCTCCGTAACAAGATGTCTATTGTATGGATTTAAATAGAATGGTCCCCAGTTCACCATTGGATTCAACTCCATTGTAATCATCAGGGTTGTACTGGCTGTATCGTTTATTGTGTAGTGTATCGTGTAATGAATTTGGCCTCCAAGGTATATTAAATGAAAAGTTCTGGAATGTTTTTATAACCTACTCATCAAATGTTATGATTGGCTTTAATCATAGTTGCCTAGAATTAATGCTGAAGACAAATAGGTATTAATAGACTTGAAGTTCTAATTGTACTTTGCTAGCCTGTCAATCCCTGTCAGAGCTACTGTTTAGAGTGATACCCAAAAGGAGAAGGAATTAGATGAAGGACGTAGAAACCTGACTTCCAGGCAGAGATGGAGTTCATTCTCTCTTTGTTCTTTCTTTCTCTTTGTTTTTTCCCCCTTTTTGGAGGTCTCTGTGCTTTAATGTTCATTGCTGTAGCTCTAGTAAATGGTTGCTGTATACAGGAGGGATTATTCTAATTGAAATGTGAAGAGGCTGAAAATAAAAATGTAATCTTTGTTACCGAGAAAGAATTGCAGTCTTAACCTCAAAATAAACTTTATTCATATTAAGCTAAAGTCATAACATACTCCAGCATTTCATCTACACAAAATACAAGCCTGTTTGTACAATACATTGAGACTATGGGCATCTTTATGTTGCTCCTTGGGGCACTGATACAAGTAAGTGCTCTATTTCCATTATTCCATCCACCAGCCTTGTGCCTTAGCTGTACTCTCTGCAAGCGAGTCTTAGAAGAGTTAGCCTGTGACTTAACCTGCATTGAAGTCAATGGGCATTCTTTTAGGGGAGAAGTTAAGTCTGCATTGAGCAGTGTAAATGTCCTTGCATTGCCTTATGTTTACCAGGTAGAATGATTAATCTGCCACTATACCTCTAGCCCAGATTTATACTCTAAACCCTGTTCAACTGCCAACCACATGCTCTTCAGAGGGAGAAGCTTTGAGCAGAGGGGATAAATGTTCCTTTCTCCTTCTGACAGTTTTTGAGAGGAGGAGCCTTTCCCTCCCTTTTGGGGATCCTTTAAACATCTATGCACAGCAGAAATAAGTATTAACTCTTTACCAAGAAAAATGATATTAGACTAGTTTGGCCTTGTCTATACTTAAGTTTTGCTCTTTGAACTATGTTGTCATAGTTGAAGTGACAAAAATCCTTAGTGCCAACACAATTGTATCAGGATAACTAGGGATTTGGCTGATATAACTATGTTGGTAAATACCTAACTGACACAGTTATGCCAGTAAAGCTTTTCAAGTGTAGGTGTAGACTTGGCCTTTGACTCCCATAAATTAATATTCTGTTTTATGTTTGGATCCATGAGCCGTTCTTATTGTACACTGGGAGATCTCAAAGCACGACTCTCCTGTAGTATACAGCTTTCAGATGACATTCAAAACCTTAAATCATCCACTCTGCAGAATGGATTGGTCCATTGGAAATCCATTTAATGTGTATAGATAAAGAGTGCCATATTTGTTTATTTAAAAAATTATTCTGTTCACATTCATCTTCAAACCAGAATGTAAATATGACGGCACCCTGAATTCTCTAGTTTATGTTTGAATAAACTTTGCAGCATCAGATTCAACATAGAAAGGTGCTAAGCAATAATAAAAAAAAAAGTCTCAGCTACACTCGGCTTCTGGTACTGTACGAAAACTTTAGAGCTGTAACTGTTATGAGGTTGTCCCTAAACTAGGCATGTGCATCACAGCAAATACAATTACCTGAATAATTTGATGGAAATATTTATTCAAATTGTTGATGGTGCATTTCATCCCTTTAATCTGTGTCTTCCAAAATGTGACCGTATCCCCTTGAAACTCCTAAAGGACTAGCCTTGGGGGCACAGACAGATCTAGCATTGTTCTTCAGAACCATAGGTTTCATTTAGTAACTGTTATGAGTGCAATTTCAAAATGTGAAGTGAACCTAACCTTTACAGAGATGTCTGAGAACACAGAGAGCCTGACACCATACTTTTTCAAAATAGTAAATGTTGAGTAGGTCTTATTTGCTCTCTGGATTTAGAGTCTCTAGGCTTAATGGTGTCAAACTTTTTTCCACAACTGTAAGAGCTCATGGCTTTTAAATGAAAGCTGAGATTCTCAGCAATAGATTTATTCAAAGAGCTGGGGCTTCAGAAAAAGCTTCAAATAGCATGAGGCTCATGTTAAAATTGGCAACACTGCCATACATTTTACACCTGTGTAATTTTCATTGACTTGAGTTAATTCTGACATACACTAGTGCAAAAGCAGAAATAGGCCCTTATTGGCTTATGAGTGCATTATTACTATTGTAGTAGTTTTTAGGAGTTCCATTTATTGACCAGCGCACCCTTGCGCTAGATGCTATACAAGCCCTGAACAGAAAGAGCTCACATCTTGGAATGCAGTGACAGGGAGAGTTATTCACCTTGAGTTGGGAATCTTACTGACAAAGGCAGATTAGGTGCTGTGACCGTAAATTAAACTGAAAAATGCTAACGGGTGGAAAAAATTAAAGAATTTATATAAAAACAAAGCATATGGTAACTGGATATCCATCTATATATTTACTTATCATAGTCCCCAAACTCTTATTTTGAACAACTTTATTATATATAATGAACAATCCATGATATACTACTTATTTTTGTGCAAAATTACTGTACCAGTTATTCAGAGAAGAAAATGAGCTTGTGTGAATTTTTTCATACTCAATATTTTTATTTAATTAATGAGTGATGTTGGGACTACATGGCTTATTTTCAACTGAATATCTTAACAGCCAATATCCATTTTTGTTGATTTAAATTGGGTCCAGTTAACACATGACAATTTCTATCTAAATACTGTTTATTACAGTAAAATGAAATTAAGAAGAAAATACAGGAAAGGAAAATAGAGATTCAAGCAGAATTCTTTCCACCTTGTCTCATCACCAGTACTAAAGGTTCTGCAAGCCAATCTGGACCCTCAGTTGCACCTGGGCAAACCTAGTGTCTTAGATTTTGCTCTCCATGACACTTGTGTACTCCCATTAACTCCAATGAATTTTGCACATATGTAACTAGCTGGAACTGAGTAAATGCCCCTCCTCCCTCCGCAGCCTCATAGGTGGGGAGGCTTTGTCCATGTCAGCAGGGATTAAAAAAAAACCTCACTCCCTTTAAAGCATGTATCCCAACACCTCATGAGCACTCGGCCTCTCTGTGGAAGGCTCGAGACTGCTCTAGGCACAGGCTAGCTAGGCAGCAGCCTATAGCAGCAGATTCTCAGCAAGCAAGGATGTGATCTAGCTTGCCACAGTGTGCATTAACTCTCCTTAGCAGTCTCTTACTGTATTTTCACTTGGTTCTCTTTGAAATGAGACTAGAAGCACATTAACAAACTGTTACTGCATATCAGCAGGGTGTGAACCATATGCACACTGGTCGCACCCTGCCAATATTAACACCTGTGCAGAGTCCTCTGCATGTACCACAGAATCATAGGACTGGAAGGGCCTTGACAAGTTATCTAGTCAGTCACTTCCACTCATGGTTACACTAAGTATTATCTAGACCATCCCTGACAGGTGTTTGTCTAACCTGTTCTTAAAAAGCTCCAATGATGGAGATTCCACAACCTCCCCTGGCAACTTATTCCAGTGCTTAACTACCCTGACAGGAAGTTTTTCCTAATGTCCAACCTAAACCGACCTTGCTTCAATTTAAGTCCATTGCTTCTTGTCCGATCCTCAGAGGTTAACGAGAATAATTTTTCTCCCTCCTCCTTGTAACAATATTTTATGTATATGAAAACTGTTATGTCCCTTCTCAGTCTTCTCTTCTCCAGACTAAACAAACCTAATGTTTTCAATCTTCCTTCAGAGGTCATGTTTTCTAGACCTCTAATCATTCTTGTTTTTTTCTCTGGACTTTCTCCAATTTGTCCACATCTTTCTTGAAATGTGGTTCCCAGAACTGGACATAATACTCCAGCTGAGGCCTAATCAGTGTGAAGTAAAGCAGAAGAATTACTTTTTGCATCTTGCTTACAACACTCCTGCTAATACAGCCCAGAATTGTTTGCTTTATTTTTTTTTTGCAACAGTGTTACACTGTTGACTCCTGTTTAGCTTGTGATCCACTATGACCCTCAGATCCCTTTCTGCATTACTACTTCATAGGCAATCATTGCCCAATTTGTATCTGTGCAACTAATTATTCCTTCCCAACTGAAGTACTTTGTCCTTGTCTTTATTGTATGTCTTCCTATTTACTTCAGACCACTTCTCCAGTTTGTCCAGATCATTTTGAATTTGAATCCTACCCTTCAAAGCACTTGCAACCCCTCCCAGCTTGATATAGTCCGAAAACTTTATAAGTATACTCTATGCCATTATCTAAATCATTGATGAAGATATTGAACAGAACCAGGCTCAGAGTTTCCCCTGAGGGATCCCTTTCCATATTCACTTCCAGCTTGACTGTGAACCACTGATAACTACTCTCTGGGAACAGTTTTCCAACCACTTATGCACCCATCTTATAATAGCTCCATCTAGGTTGTATTTCCCTCGTCTGTTTATGGGAAGACCATGCGAGACTGTATCAAAAGCCTTATTAAAGGCAAGATATACCACATCTACTACTTCCCTCTCATCCACAAGGGTTGTTATCTTGTCAAAGAAAGCTTTTCATTTGGGATGACATGATTTGTTCTTGACAAATCCATGCTGACTGTTACTTATCTTCTAGGTATTTGCAAATTGATTGCTTAATTATTTGCTCCATTATCGTTCCAGGAACTGAAATTAAGATAACTGGTCTGTAATTCCCTGGGTTGTTTTTATTTCCCTTTTTTAAATAAATGGGCACTATAATTGTCCCTTTCCCCAGTCCTTTGGAATCTCACCTGTCTTCCATGACTTTTCAGAGTATTGTTAATGGCTTAGATATTTCCTCAGTCAGTCTTTGAGTATTCTAGGATGTATTTGAGAAGGCTCTGGTTACTTAAAGACATCTAACTTGTCTAAGGAATTTTTAACTTGTTCTTTCCCTATTTCCTCTATTGATCCTGCCTCATTTTCATTGCTATTTACTATGTTAGACATCCAATCGCTAGTAAACTTTTTGGTTAAAATTGAAAGAAGAAAGTCATTTAACTCTTCTGCCATTTCCATATTTTCTGTTATTGTTTTTCCGCCTCATTGAGTAATGGACCTACCTTGTCTTTGGCCTTTTTCTTGCATCTAATGTATTTATAGAATGTTTTTCTTGTTACCCTTTTTGTCTCTAGCTAGTTTGATCTCATTTTTTGTCTTCACCCTTCTAATTTTGACCCTACATATTTGAGTTATTTGTTTATATTCATCCTTTTAATTTGACCTAGTGTCCTCTTTTTTTGTAGGACCCTTTTTTTTTTTTGAGTTTAGATCATTGACGATCTCCTGGTTAAGCCAAAGTGGTCTCTTGCCATACTTCCTATCTTTCCTATTTAGTGGGATAGTTTGCTCTTGTGCCCTTAATAATGTTTCTTTGAAAAACTGCCAACCCTCTTTAACTGTGTTCCCCCATATACTTGCTCCCTACCAATTCCCTGAGTTTGCTAAAGTCTGCCTTCTTGAAATCCATTATCTTTATTGTGCAGTTTTCCCTTCTACCATTCTTTAGAATTATAAACTCTGCTATTCCATGATCACTTTCACCTAATTTGTAGTCCCCCTTCAAATTATCAAACAGTTCCTCCCTATTTGTTAAAATCAAATTTAGAAGAGCCTCTCTCCTACTATTTTTTCTCCACCTTCTGAAATAAAAAAAATGTTTCAGCATACAATCGCCTAAAGTCTTGAAAAGATTGTATTTGAAAAAGAACTATAGAAGGTGAAGGAACAAATGGATGGAGTTACAAAAGGGAAAGAGGAAAAAAGTTGTTGAATCAGAGTGCAAGTGAAGATCCAGTGGCAAAAATAGGCAAAGGGGAAAAAAATAAAACAGTTGCTGGAGGAAGTCTGGACATTTCAGTTAATTAGAGAAAAGGCAGAACTAAGACAACAAGGCTGAGTTTTCAAGGACACCAAGAAAAAAAATAAGCAAGATCTTTAAGGAAGAAGAAGTTGTACAAAACTAAAAGTATCTAAGAATATTGTTGTTGGTAAAATGACATCAAATCAAAGCAGTACATTAGAAACTTTTTAAAAACAGGCCTTAACACCATTTTAGAAAAAGTGGACCAAATAGTGTTTTGAATGTGACCAAAACGAGAAGATGAAGGCTAGTAAAGGTACTATAGGACTGGAACAGTAACAAATGGTTTGAATGCAAATGTTGAGAACTATTTTATTTCACACAACAAAGTTAAAAGAACATTATTAAAGTTCCAAAGTCCAGCACTCAGAAATAGTTAATGCCATTAATAAGGCTGCCTATGCATCTATAATTCAGACCCCTTGTGTGTATGCATTATTATATGGTCTCTAGTTACATGATGACATCCTTTTTTATTCTTCTTCCCCTCCTCATAGGACCCCAGCCTCATTGATACTGTACTTACTGAACAAGCAGCTATACAATACTTTGCATTCTCCTCATTGTTCAGTGGGTTCAAGCCTTATTTACTGCACATTTTTCAAACACCGCTCCAAAGACAGAATTATTAATTTTCCCACAGTCTTTTCTATGGTGTCTATCTTTGTAGTATTTGAGCACTTCACAAATATTAATGAATTCATCTTCATAACACCTTGGTGAGGTTAGTGGCTGGTATTAGCTCCTTTTACTATGGGAAATGGAAGCAAAGTAATTAATGCAAAAAGTAACCACTAATTTTGGGTGCCCAATTCAGGATGCCTGGTACCAGACTTTTCCCAGTACTTTTAGGTTCAAAGAACAGCTCCCTATTCACTTCAATACTAGCTATGAGACCTCAGCACGTTAATTTCCTCATTTTAAAAAAATAGGGAGAAAAAAAAAAAAAGAAAAAAAAAGAAATGTATCATCTTGAAACATCCAGAATTTGTCAGTAGAGTTAGAACCTTCAGATCCAGTGAGCAGACCTTTATCACTTGAGCTAATGCAGTAACTGATAGCAAGAGTAGGTTGGCTTTGTCTATGTAGAGAAATACTAGGGGCACAGGTGGGGGATGGGCATAGGCCCCTACTCTGTGGGTGCTCCGGGGCTGGAGCACCCATGGAGAAAAAACTGGTGGGTGCTGAGCACCCACTGGCAGCCTCCCTATTAGCACCTCTCCCTCCCCCATCCCCAGTGCCCCCCACCTACCGGTGGGCCCCGCAGATCAGCACCTCCCACTCTCTTCCCATGCCTCCCGTTGCGCTCAGGGGAGGGGGCAGAATGGGGCAGGAAGAGGCGGGGAAGAGGTGGAGCAGGGGCAGGAAGAGGTGGGGTGGGGGTAGGGCCTTGGGGGAAGGGATGGAGTTGGGACAGGGCCTGAGGTGGAGCTGGGGGTAGAGTACCCCCCGGAACTTTGAAAAGTCGGCACTTGTGTGGATGGAACTTTTTTCCCTTGAGTTTCACAGATATTGGCTGACACCAGAAAAATTCCCATTTCCCTAGAAGGGTTACCACTTCTTCTTTACCTATTTCTGTCCCATTCCTGTCTCTTCCATGCCTGAAAACTCATCTCAGTTTCATTCTCCTCAGCCTCTCACACCCAGTCTCCATTCCTCAGACTTCTCATCCCAGTCTTTTTTTGCCCACCAAGTCCTAGTCTCTCCCCTCCATACTCCCCATTCCAGTTTGTTTCCTCTTACCCTCTGCCAGTATCCTGGCCCAGGCATTACATTTTCTCCTCCCCCCACCAACTTCTTGTCTCCTTCCCCAACTAGTCCCAGTTCTTTCCTTTTGTCTTTTCACCAATTTGTCTCTCCCCTATCCTAGCTTCCAGTCATGTTCATGCCTGACCAGGTTTTCCATCCACACTGGGTCCCAGTTCCAATCTTCCTCCTTGGGATCTGCGTCCAAAATCAGCATTACCTCCCCACAGTCCCTCTCCACTCCACTCCAGCTCCATGTCACATTCTCTTTGCCCAATTTCCAGTTCAACCCCTGCACCCATCTCTAGTCAGATCTGTCTTCCCTCACCCCTGTAATTTTTAGTCCCAGTCGTCTTATCCAATCAGTTTCAGGCTCCCTTCCCTCTGGCTCATCCAGTGTCAGTTCCTCCCCCCACCCCCTGCCACTAACAGCTAGCCCTCTCTTACTTTCCTCCCCTGATCCCAATATTGGTTTCCTCCTCCAGCTCCCAATCCTGTTCCATCCACCCAGTTCTAGTCTCCTTGTCCAGTCAGTCACAGTCCCCAGCTACCCTGTCTCCTTTACTTCCCAGTCCTAGTTTCTTTCTCTTTCTCCGCTAGCTTCCAGTCCCAGTTTCTATCCCTTCCCTCCTGAAGCTCCTTGTCTCAGTCTACCAGCCTTGCTTATAATTTGCACTTGATGGTTTGTAAGAAATTGGAGGAGGAATGTAATGTTTCTTTCATGCCATACATATTAGTGACTATGGGACTCTGTGGCACCAACTGTCAGAGGGGTTCCCTAGGTTTTACATAGATTCCCTGGATTTGTTATCTGCATAATAGATCACTAAATGGAAGAAGGAAAAACAGGGAACTACAGAACAGTCAGCCTCACCTCACTCCCTGGAAAAATCATGGAGCAGGTCCTCAAGGAAACCATTTTGAAGCACTTGGAGGAGAGGAAGGTGGCATCAGGAACAGTCAGCATGGATTCACCAAGGGCCAGTGATGCCTGACCAACCTGATTGACTTCTATGATGCAATAACTGGCTCTGTGGATATGGGGAAAGCAGTATACATGATATATCTTGACTTTAGCAATGCTTTTGATATGGTTTCCCAGAGTATTCTTGCCAGCAAGTTAAAAAAGTATGGATTGGATGAATGGACTATAAGGTGGCTAGAAAGCTGACTAGATTGTTGGGCTCAAGAGGTAGCGATCAACGGCTCGATGTCTAGTTGGCAGCCGGTATCAAGCGGAGTGCCCCAGCGGTCGGTCCTGGGGCTGTTTTTTTTTCAACATCTTTATTAATGATCTGGATGATGGGATGGATTGCACCTTCAGCAAGTTTGCAGATGACACTAAGCTGGGGGGGAGAGGTAGATACGCTGGAGGGTAGGGTACAGAGTGACTTAGATACATTGGAGGATTGGATCGGAAATAGGATGAGGTTCAACAAGGACAAGTGCAGAGTCCTGTACTTAGGATGGAAGAATCCCAGGCACCACTACAGTCTGGGGACTGACTGGCTAAGCAGCAGTTCTGCAGAAAAGGACCTGGGGATTACAGTGGACAAGAAGCTGGATATGAATCAACAGTGTGCCCTTGTTGCCAAGAAGGCTAACGGCATATTGGGCTGCATTAGTAGGAACATTGCCAGCAGATTGAGGGAAGTGATTATTCCCTTTATTCGGCACTGGTGAGGCCACATCTGGAATATTGGGTCCTGTTTTGGGCCCCCCACTATAGAAAGGGTGTGGACAAATTGGAGAGAGTCCAGTGAAAGGCAACAAAAATGATTAGGGGACTGGAGCACATGACTTATGAGGAGAGGCTGAGGGAACTGGGCTTGTTTAGTCTTCAGAAGAGAAGAGTGAAGGGGGATTTGATAGCAGCCTTCAACTACCTGAAGGGGGGTTCCAAAGCGGATGGAGCTAGGCTGTTCTCAGTGATGGCAGATGGCAGAACAAGAAGCAATGATTTCAAGTTAAAGTGGGGGAGGTCTGGGTGTAGAAAAATCATATGACTTTGTATTATGCCTCTAACTTTCATATGATTTTGTATTATGCCTCTATTTTCATAAAACTTGGTATCAGATCCCTATATAGAAAACTTATAGAAAACTTTGTATTGAGCCTTGGTATAATGTTATAGCCCCAAAGGATAGCTAAAGTAGAAGAAAAATGTCTTTTTTTTTTGTTAGGTATAGAATAAGATCTTCCCCCACTCTTTTAATCAATTGCCCTGTTGAATAAATGAGGTGTGAATGAGGAAGGTGTGGAAGGCAGGCACCTCCAGACGGCTGCAACAGTTGGAGAGGGGATGGAAGCCAGACCCAAGAACAATAAAACTTGTCAAGTGGGCTCACTAAAGAAAAGCAGACATATTGACGGCCTCGAGGGTTAGAAGCGAGCACCTTCTTTTGAAAACACCCTCTTTGAACAGCATTGGGACAACACCCAGAAGGAAGCAGCACAAAGGACCAAGCGACACAGACACAGATTTTGTATCTGGGATAGATTTGCATGAGAGGGAAGCTGTTATAAATGTGAGGTGTCTTGCAGAGGACCCCAGGTCTCGTCTTGTCAACATCGGAGCATCGATCTGGATCAGCAGAAGCCTGGTTCCACCCCTTCCCCATCTAACTCACATGGCCAGTGAAGTTAAGGGGAGCAACTAGTTGGTAACAACAACAAGACGGAGTGTGTTTGTGTGTGTGTGTGTGTGTGTGTGTGTGTGTGTGAGTGTGAGTGCATGAGTATAATATATATCATATGCATATGATACAGTGTTGATTGGTACATGTATTACCAATAAATGTGGGGCTTTGCCTTATTCCCCCTGAAAAGATCCTGTGCAGTACTTTCACTACAACATAGGATGGATATTAGGAAACACTATTTCACTAGGAGGGTGGTGAAGCACTGGAATTGGTTACCTAGGGAGCTGGTGGAATCTCCATCCTTAGAAGTTTTTAAGGCCCAGCTTGACAAAGCCCTGGCTGGAATGACATACTTGGTGTTGGTCCTGCTTTGAGCAGAGGATTGGATTAGATGTCTCTTCCAACCATAATCTTCTATGATATGAGTTCTCAAACCGACCTCCAGTAGCCCATTGGCACTTATAATCATAGAAAAAATTATGTAGGGCTATTTAAGGAGTTATGTATCTCTAATTTAAAAAAAAATGTTCTTAAGCTCTTGGAGTTGAGGCCAGTCAACAGGAGGTGACATACCGCAGAAATGTTCCTAAGAAATATTCCTATTAGGCACTGACATTTATTTCCCTGTCTGACCATTTGTGTATTGTATGCCTATCTGCATACACAGCAAGGTGTAAATTGAGAGACTGTGAAATCTACAAGAAGAAACAAACAGCAGAGTGTGTCTTGTTATGAATAAAGACAAAGGATTTGTCTGGTATATGTTGGAGTTCAGAAACACTGAATCCTTAATTTAGGAGGAAAAGAGATACTGTCCTTATCTCAAGAAAAGAAAAGGAGTACTTGTGGCACCTTAGAGACTAACAAATTTATTTGAGCATAAGCTTTCGTGAGCTACAGCTCACTTCATCGGATGCTGTAGCTCACGAAAGCTTATGCTCAAATAAATTTGTTAGTCTCTAAGGTGCCACAAATACTCCTTTTCTTTTTGCGAATACAGACTAACACGGCTGCTACTCTGAAACCTATCTCAAGAAAGAATGCTCACAACCAGCCTGGCTCTGAATGGAGTTTGGGTGAGCAATACTTTATTAGATGTGAGTGTTTAATTAAGTCTAGATTCTAGAATGCTTGTAATGATTTTTATATGTAACCATTTGTTTCCAATATGTCTACTTACTACTACTACTAGAAATTCTACATTTTGTTAAATAAGCATAGACTTGATGTCACAATAAACATATCTAAGTGCTGTGTGTTAAGCAAAGTGGTAATCTGAGATGAAACTGTTGATCTGGCGTGTAATCTTTCTTGAAAGTAGTGGAATGGTGAGTTCTGAGAGGGTCAAGCTGACCAGTGACTGGACCCTCCCCGTCCACAAGGGTGCTTAGAGGGCTCAAGGGTTGGAGTGTGCCACTCACTAATGTATAGGGGGCCTAGAGGAGTGTGCTTGTGTTATCAGGCTAATGGGGAGGCACAGCTTGGCTGAGCAGACAGTCATGTAGGATATGCACTCAGGTACATACTCACACTCTTCAGGTGTACCTTTTACTGGACTAAGCCATGTCTCACTATGTATACTGCTATTTATACCCATGCTAGAGTGGCTATGCGAGTGTTACATTACACTCTGCTGAAAGAAGTGTGTAGACATATCATTATAGTGTGTACGGTGATTTTGGCCACCTAATGCAGGAGCTGTCGCTAGAGGACTCAACTGAGGTCAGAGCCTTATTGTGCTAGGCACTGTATATATACCCAGTAAGAGACAGTCCTTGACCCATGGAGCTTACAATCAAGTGAAAAGCCTAGGGGTCAGTTTGTGAGTATGGACCTAGGACTCTCCAGACTCATCTTAATTGAGGGGAAGGAGGGCTACTAAAGTTTCATTAGGTAGGGAAAACTTTTTTTTAATCATTACTGAGCTGGGCAAGATTCAAACTGGTGACCCCCAGTTGCAGGCTCTATAGCTCATTATCAAAGTGCTGAGACATCCAGTCTCCATAAATACTAATGGTATCTTTGAGACTAAGTTTGATTTCTATAAAGAAATGAATTTATTAAAAATCAAGGTCTGACCTTTTTTAGCACTTTCATAATGGAAGACACTGTGGCTTCCACTCTCTGGAAACACAGGCAAAATCTCCCATATATCTCTGTCTCCAACATACTCTCAGATGAGAGGCTCCTGCTTTCAGCTCTGTGGTGTCTGAGGACTGTGCTGGATTTACAAGCCACCACTTGAAGAGTAGGGGAGTTTCCTGCTCCTGTTTGCAGGCTAGAGTAAAGCCCTACACCCCACCCCTGATGAAAAGTGTCTGGGTCCGTTTGGGTCTGCAAATGACACAACCAACTTGAGCTTGGGTCAGGTCAGCTCCAATCACCTCCTCGTGCCCCTGGAGTCAGAGTAGTGGCGGCTGTGTGCCCCACTCCTGCTGGCCACTACCACCTTGCTATGCTGTGCGTCTGGTGTAGAGACAGTGTGATGACAAGTTGTCAAACCTCTCACTCTGCAGCTATGTGGCAGCGGGTGAGAATGGGGCATGCAGCTGCCTCTCACTCTGCAGCACATAGCTACCGTCAAGCCAATCTCACAGACAGGAGGCATCCAAAGGTGGATTTCAGGCATTTGTGGGGTGGAAAGGGAAGCCCACATCAAGCCACGCCCCACGTGAGATGGTGGCACTGACATGGGTTCAGGTCACGTCTGAAAATGACTCAATCTTCTTGAGCACAAGTCAGGTTTCGGTCCAGGTTGGGCTTTAACATTAAACCTGAACAGACCTCTAGACTAGGGGGCTTTGTAGCAAATGTGCAATCAGATTCCATCTGAAAAGAGAGTCTATAAAATGGTGGGGGTGAGTAGTGTCTCTCTGCCTTAGGAAGCAGTCTCCTCTGTCTCAGGATTCTTGTGGTGTTGGTCTGGATTTGGGTGTTCTAGTGGATCACAAACTGAATGAATCAGCAACATGATGCAGTTTAAAAAATAGCACATATTATTCTTGGGTGTACATAAGACACGGGAGAGAATTGTCCCACTCCACACTGGTGAGGCCTCAGCTGGAGTACTGTGTCTGGCTTCAGGCTTCAGGAAAGATATGGACAAATTGGAGAGATTCCAGAGGAGAACAACAACATTTCAGTTTGTCTGGCTGCTTGGTGCCTCTATTCAATAATGCTGGTGAGTTTCTGTTGCACGGGAAAACAACATATCCATATGTAAAGAGCCAGACTCCTGATAATTAATGTAGTTCAACCATGGTTTCAAGGTAACCATCCAAGTTGTAGCAGATAGTTAAAAATACTTGAACCATTTCTACAAATATAGCACCATAGTAATTACCACCCTAATTGTCTGATGCAAACATGAAGTGGAACTGTACAAGAATACAATAGAACAGAATGGAGTTAGCAGTCTTTTGGACAATTGTAAAAAACAAAATATATACAGGTGCTTATACTTAAAAAACTATTTAAATATACTGGAAATACAGACTACAGCAGTGGGTCATATCAACGGGGTACGCTATCTTTGCATTTCTTTTTCGCATCATGTTTTTTGCCCATAAACATCCTCAACTTCCTGGTATTATCTGTTCTGAATAGTGCTATATGAACTGTTCATATCAAAGTGCAGAAATGTTAACGCAGAAGTACATTTAGTTCAATTTTCTGAGCACCAGCAAATTAATTTCAATTATTTTGTTTTTATTCTTTTTCCCCCCCTCACTTTATCAGGTTGCTGTTTGCAATATATTTAGAGTTGTTGTCTAGTTTGAAATGCTGTACTGGACACATGGTGAAAATTGTCTGGTATTTCTACTGTGTCCTTGATTACCTGATGTGATCATGAGGCTTAGCGCAGCTGAAGCTATTTTCCCCTGTTTTCTTAGAGAATGTTTGTTTCTATTTCACTTAATATGTCTGCTTCATCTGGAAACATGTTTTCTTCTAGTCATTTTTCTTAACCTGTATAGAAGAATGAATAGAGTATATACCACTGTGATGTCTGAGAATCCATGTCAGTATGATGATGCCAAGGAGTGGCCTGCAATAGCATATTAATCATATTCTTTAATTACTTTGGACCAGATTCTGAAACCCTTACTCATGTTGAATAGCATCTTACTCCATCAGTGGTCCCAGGACTTCAATAGAACTGTTTTGAAGTAAACTGTACTAGAATCTGGTCCTTTGAAAACTGATTTATTTTATTCTCTTATGTTTGGTCTATATTATGACTTGAACATTAACTGTATCATTGCATCACAGTCCAGAACAAAATGTGTAAAGTCTATTGAATCACAATTTAAGGTGTTTCTCATTCTGAATTTGGTCTTTGTTTGCTCATCTTCTGGTTTCTTCATTGATTCCCAACACTAAGAAAGAGGATGGGCCTTTATCTTACAACTAGACCTTGCCTCCAGTGTGTTTGACATTTATTAGCTAGAAGCAGTAACATTCCAGAATAGGTCAGGCCCCATCACAAAAGTTTCCCTTCCTTCAACCGATCTCAGGGTGTCAGTGTGCAAAGGTTTAACACAGCCTTGAGAAATGCAGGACATTAAAGTTCTGTTGGAAGGCTGTGATTTCACACTGGGTTAAGTCCAAACTGCATAGCTGGACATTGAAAGGTTCTTCCAGCATACTGGCCACTTGTTATTCTGAGATCACATTCTTGTGACAAGGAGATGAGGCTGTAATATGCTAGAGACAGAGATGTTCTAGACTGGTGACCAAAATCACTCCAATGCTTTCTGTTCTGAGGGGTGAATTCTCCACATAACACAGTGTGTCCGCCAATCTCTGAGAGACTTGTTTATAAAGGAAGAATTGTTCAACTTTTAGTATCCACCTTGCCTCCCTATCTCGCAAGGACTTGGCATTAGGGGAGGAAAAACTTTCCCTACACCCATTGTCCGCCTATGTCTGCCAATGTCATAGGAATATAGTTTTAGACTAACTTAAGCTGTCAACACCTCTATGTGTGAGCAGATGCCAGATTTCGGCAGAGTAACTGTACAATGAGAAAGTGCTAAAGCTCAAACTGTCAACACCTCTGTACAAGCAGATGGAAGGTCTCGGCACAGTTACAAGACAATGGGGAGAAAAATGCTTTAACTGTCAATACCCTTTAGGGATGCAGATTCTGGGTTTTGACAGAGTTAAAATTAAGTGAGGAATCTGGTGTTAGCCCCTAGCTTGCAAGCAAAGTCTGGGTTTTGGCAGACTTTGAATTAAGTAATGAGTATATGAAATACTTTCCCAATCTTCTTCCCACCTCCCCCCCCCCAAGAGCAGGTGCCAATTTTACAGGACTATTTGGCCCCGGAGTTATATTTAAATCAATGCAAATTGGGAAAAAACAGAGTACAGTGAAAAAATAACTCAAATACTTTCTTGTGTTCCCGCTCATGTGCCTAATTTGTGGAACTGAGTAAAGAAGAAGCATGTATCACCAAGGGTTGTAATAGTGAAAGAATAATTACATAAAAGTGAATTGAGATGAGGAAAACTGTACATGATTATGTTCCAAACAGCCGGAGAGAAATAGGTAGGGAATCCTGTAATGGATTGTAGTGAGCCGGTGTGGCTCCCCACCACCCTGGAGAGGGACGAGCCCTTCCAGACACCAGAGTGGACAGAGCTAGAGAGCTCTGAGCCCACCCCTCAGAGGGTCAGGTGGCGCCCCGGAAGTATAAAGGCTCGACGTCAGAACTCACTATGGAGACCCCTCTGACCTGTCCTGTGCTCGCCAACCAGAGGTGTTGTCGGGCCTGCCCCATGCCCGCTACCTGGAGGAGTTGCCGGGTCTGCCTCTCACCACCTCCCCCAAAGAACCCATGGTGCTGGACCCCCCCAGAGGACACCACCGTGACTCAGGTACCACCCGAGGGGGGAGTCTAGAAGTAGCCTGGGGGCTGCCGACCCTCGTCTGGTTGCAACACTGCCAGAGCCCACGTCAGTGCGTTGTGTTCAGGATCCCCACTGACACAGCAGTGGGTCTTCTGCCACTGCTAGGGCCCCGGGCTGGGACACAGTGGAGTGGGAGGGCCTGCGTCCCCCCTGCCATGGGTGGCAGTCTCCCCCTCTTCCAGGTCCTTTGGGACCTGGGCTTATTGCTTCTATTGTACTGCTACTGCTCAGCCCCTGCCTGAGAGCCTGACTCATTGTTGCCCCGCTCTGACCAAGGGCCTGGGCTTATTCCTACTGTGTAAACTGCTACTGCTCAGCCCCTGCCTGAAGGCCTGAGTGCCTGACTCATTGTTGCCCCGCCCTGACCGAGGGCCCAGGCTCACTGTGCTTATTGCCGCAAGGGCTGCCAAAAGAGACTCCTGCAGCAGAACTAATTCCCTGTAAACATTAACAGTGTGTAGTGAGCCGGTATGGCTCCCCGCCACTCTGGAGGGGGACGAGCCCCGGCTAGCCTCTTTACATGGATAAAAAGATCTATTCATTGACTGAAACTCAGTTCTCCAATTGTGCCCTGTTGTATAACTGAACATTTCAGGAACTTTTTTTTTTTTTTGTGGGGGGGAGAATGGAGGAAGAACTACTGGGATTTTCTAAATCACCTGGACTCAGGCAGGGACGACAAGGACATCCGTTGGAATGTAAGTGACTTCAAGTGCCCAAGTGATGGATCCCTCCCAGTTTTACAAAAATAAATGGAAGAGGCTTCAGATAGTGTGTGAAGGCTATGCACCCAGGGCTGGCCTTACCATGAGGCAAACTGAGGTGGGGGGGTGCCACTAGGACCCAGAGTTTCAAATTTTTGGCCCAAGCGAGGAAGCATGGGGTGTCATTTGAGCTCCCTGCCTCAGGTGCCAAAATGTTGTGGGCCGGCCCTTTATGCACCTTGTCATAAGCATACAGCTAAGGGTAGCTTAGAATTCCTCCTTACCTGTAAGGGGTTAAGAAACTCAAATAACCTGGTTAGCACCTGACCAAAAGGATCGATGGGGAAAGAAGATACTTTCAAATCTGCAGGAGTGGGGGAAGGCTTTGTTGTGTGTGTTCTCTTGGGAAGCAGAGAAGCATCAGGTCAGAAAACTCCTCCTATAAACCATCCTAAAAGTCTCTCATATAACAAAAATTGCAATTAAAAGCCAGGCAAGGTGTGTTAGATTATCTTTTGTTTTGCTTGTGAATTTTTCCTTTGCTGGAGGGAGGTTTATTCCTGTTTTTTGTAACTTTGAAACTAAGCTTAGAGACTGTTCTGCTCTGTTTTTGAATCTTTTGTTACCCTGTAAAGTTATTTAACATCCTGATTTTACAGAGGTGATTTTTACCTTTTTTTAAAAATAAAATCCTTCTTTTAAGAACCTGACTGATTTCTCTATTGTCCTAAGACCCAGGGGTTTGGGTCTGTGATCACTTTGTAACCAATTGGTTAGGATATTATTCTCAAGCCTCCACAGGAAAGGGGGTGTAAGGGCTTGGAGGGATATTTTGGGGGAATAGGAACTCCAAGTGGTCCTTTCCCTGATTCTTTGTTAAATCACATGGTGGTGGCAGCATACCTTCCAAGGCAAAGAATTTGTGTCTTGGGGAAGTTTTAACCTAAGCTGGTAGAAATAAGCTTCGGGGGTCTTTCATGTGGGTCCCCACATCTGTACCCTAGAGTTCAGAGTGGGGAGGGAACCCTGACACCCTTTACTAATTTTCCCGGTTAATAGGACGTTGTGAGTACTATCGTTTAAAATATGGTCTTCAAAATATGTCTTTTGGATTGAAAAAAGAATTTTCCCCTGAAACCTTAATGTTCAGTCCTGGAAGATGCTGAGAACTTCCAATGCCCAGTGAAGTCAGAGGTGGGGGCAATCAGCATCTCACAGCAGTGCTCAGTACCTTGAAGATGGAACCTTTAATGTTGTGACATCAATATTAGACATAGGTCACATTTCTCCTGAGCTCTTTGTACTGCTTGGGCAGTGCAAAGGAGTTGATTTTGACAGTAAATGGGTAGTGGAGAATTCCTATAGTGAAGGGGAACTCCCCACTTACGTAAAGCTAGGGGGATACAGCTCCTGTGCCAACTGCTTCCCCCACTCCTGGCACAGGAGGCATTCTGCATGTAATAGGGGTAAGACAGGAATGAGAGATGGGTTTGGTGAAGCTACTCTCTGCTATAACAAGTCTCCAGAGGGATAAGTTACTGTAGCTCCATGGCTGTTTTAACTCAAGTCCAGGTTAGGCCAGTGCATAATCATGGATCCATAAGCAAGTCCATAGTGTATAATTACTACTTATTATTTGCCAAACTTAAGCAACCTGAACTATTTCTAGTCAACTCCTCTTTCTTGTCACTCAGCTTTCTGAAAGTGTCAGCTGTATGTCTGAAGTTTTCACCATTACATCTCCGTTTACAAGCAAATAGGGCTAATGGTTCTCTGTCATTTTACTAAGTAGCAATTACATTTCTGGTTGCACTCTGAAAAATAAACTGCTATTCAGCTTTTACATATACATATTTCCAAATTGCAACCTATAAAGTAACCCCTGAGCAGAAAGAGAGTCACTACAAAAACTAACAAAAGCAATCTCGTGAGCAATGCAGGCAGCTATATTAACCCTCTAATGCTTTGTAGATAGTTTAAAGAACTGTTCTAATTTGCTCTCCATCCTGTACAATTTTCAGAAGTTTTAGGGATCATTTAGAACATTTTATTAGCAAGTGAGGTCTAAGCTATAACAGAATGATATTTTAGTGACTCATGAATACAGAAGTATACTGCTAAAGTACTGTACTTTCGTGAGGATTATATAAGGAGAGTTTCAACACAAGAGGCTTCCATATGCAAGGCATCATTGATAGAACATCTTTGACTGGATAATGAAAAGCCTCGGAATTTATTTGGATGAATAACTCTTCTTCAGAAGAGGGAGCAGAATGTGCACAGTCAATGAAAAGCTTTTCTTCATTCTCACATTATATTATTGAGTTCTGGACAATAGTTTCTATTTTCTATTTTCAATATTGTTGAAGTATTCTACTTTCTATATTTTTCTGCGTTTTCCCCTTAAAACTTAATATATGGTATAGTATGGCAAGTAGGGGCACAGGTACAGTCTAAAACAAGTCTAAACAAACAACCACTTGAAGGACAAAGACCAAACTCTGAGTAGAGAAACGTTTAAAATATTAGATAATTATACAAGTCATAGAGCCTGATTCAAAACCCATTGAAGTTAATAAGGAGACTCATATTGACATCCATGTCTCTCGATCAGACCTGAGAGAGGAAAGATCATCTTGTTTGTTCCCTTGCCAGTGCAGGATTGCCTGTATGGAATATTGCTGGATACTAGTCCAGTCTAGTTTTCAGTGGTGCTAACTAAAATATAAGCCTTTTCTCACTTTCTCTGGGGGATGAGAACAACTGTAAAATTACCTCATGATGGAGAGACATGGGCAAGGAATCCTTTCATGAGTTAAAGATCTATACATTGACTGCCACACAGTTGTCCAACTACATCCTGGTATTTAAACACATTTCAGGGGAAAAAACAAACCTAATAAGATTCTGTAAATAACCTAGGCTCAGGCAGGGACTTCCTGGACATCTTGGGAGATTGTAACTCAATTAAAGTGCCTAAGTGATGTATCCCTCCCAATTTTAAAAGGAGAAATCTGTTTCAGTGATATACTCTCTGAAATCTTTTGTACTATCGGATTGAGGCCTATGCAGTGTTGTAAGAGATCCAAGGCAGGTCTTTTAACACTACAATTCTTTGTAAAATTTGTTAAAGAACTGCTCTGATATGTCTGCCATCCTGTATAATTTCCAGAAGTCTCAAGGATCACTTAGTAAACTTCACTATCCAGTGAGATCTGAGCGACAACAAACAATTTTAGAAACTCATGAGAATGTACAGAAACTGCTAAAGGAATATTGTACTTCAGTGACTATTATGTAAGGAGTGTTTCAACACAAAAGGCTTCTATATACAATGCATTATTGATAGAACAACTTTGTCTGGATAATGAAAAGCCTCAGTATTAATTTGGAGGAATAATTCTTACAGAGGTGGTAGTAGAATGTGTACAGTCCATGAAAAGTGTTTCTTCATTTTTATTATCATATTATAGATCTCTGGACCATAATTTCTATAGATCTGATCTTTCAGTATTGTTGGAAGAATTCTTCTTTCTATACTTTTCTATGCCTGGTGGAAGAGGGACTCTTCAGTGTTCCATACTGAAAAGTGGATATTATTATACTTTCAGATATGGAAAAATACCTAAGATGGAAAATGCACTTTCATCTGAGATTTATACATTTGGATATTTTCCTTGATGTTCAACCTAAATTTCCCTTTCCTCAACTTCACGTTTTATACCTTGGACCAAGATAAATAATTTTTTTGCTCCTCCTTCATGTTTACCCCTACTTCAAAGTGGTAATTACTAACAATTAGAAGTTTATAGTTGCTTCCTGCCTACAACCTTTTTCAGCCTCCAAAAGAGGTAAACAATGGGTAAATTATTTTTCTGTCCTGCATTCACAGAGGCTGGCTTAGCATCAGAACAGATATAGTTCTGTAGTCAAAAGCGTGGTGGTATTATTGTGGATGTCCATGCAAGCAGTACACAACCATTGTATTAAATGCCACTATGCTCTGCCAGTTGAGTGGCAATATACAGGTATGGCTATCTAGATTTTTATACTTTACTGGACATGCGCTTTGATTCAGCAATGCACTTCAGCACAAGTAGTCCCATTGATTTAAATGAGATTATTCATGTGCCTAACGTTACAAACCTGCTAAAATATCTTGCTGAATTAGGGCCATGGGCAGCCTGCAGGGGGAAAAAATAAAAAAGCCTAACTTCAAGAAGATCACCAACTTCCCCATCTCTTTACCTATCATGTTGCTTTAGGTTTTCTCTTTGAATTGTTTTATTAAATTAAAACTATATTTTGCAAGGCTTCCTCTAGATTTGGTACATAGGATGTACACCTTGTAAGTGTTTGAAAAATTGTTGTATTAATATGAATACAATCTACTTTAAATTTACATTGAGCCAAACTACAATTGGTCCTCAGATAGTCCTCAGAACATGAAGGTCAGCTGTAGGCCCAGGTATATCCTTCTCTGTACCCTCCCAGAGTTGAGCACAATTTTGGAAACTGATGAAAAGCTACTGGGCTAAAACTCAATTAAAAAGAGACTTAGGTCATTTTAAGAGGAAGTACTGTTGTTGCCATGTTGGTCCCACAATGAGAGAGAAAAGGTAGGTGTGGTAATATCTTTTATTAGACTAAATCCTGTTGGTGAAAGACAAGCTTTTGAGAGAGCCAGAGCACTTCTTCAGGTCATTAATACTCTCTTCTTCAGAAGAGCTCTGAGTAACCTGAAAGCTTGTCTTTCACCAACAGAAATATATTTCCTCATCCACCTTGTCTCTGTCATGAGCATTTTGAGTATCTGGTGAAGGCTATAAACAACCCTTCCAATGTATTAATCTGCCTGCCTATTATCACAGTGACATCTTGGTTTCTTACCAGTTTAATCATTGATCCTAGACATTTATTTCCTTTGTGATGCTTTTAACATATAGGTCTGGTGAAGAAAGTATGCCTTTCAGAAGTGGGTCAAAGTTATCCTTCCCCATCCAAGCTACACTACTGCAAAACATTCTCCCAGGGGCTAATTTTGAAGTTTTTGCCTTACACAAAATGCATCTGTCTTCTGAGTGAAGCAGATCAGTGACAGAATATTATGCTAGGTTTCCACTCTGTGCAATCCATTTACAGGTGAGACTCAAGGAGCTGCTTACTCTGCAGAATTCTAAACTGACTTGGTCCAAGTTACCTGAGGCCATATCTCCTTTTCAGACTGCTATTGACAGGCCCACTTAAGCCATCCAAAAATGAAGCTAACTTGAGATGAGTGCAGGGCCACCTTGATATTTTGTTTTTGCAAGAAATATCTGTAAGGAACTTGGTCACAAGTTTAGAATGAGTTGCAAGATGCATATTTATTTTCAGACTCTTACACTGCTACTTATGGCCTCTGGAATCCATGGTGTTTAGATTAAGAATCATAGAATATCAGGGTGGAAGGGACCTCAGGAGGTCATCTAATCCAACCCCCTGCTCAAAGCAGGACCAATCCCCAACTAAATCATCCCAGCCAGGGCTTTGTCAAGCCTGACCTTAAAAACCTCAAAGGAAGGAGATTCCACCACCTCCCAAGGTAACCCATTCCAGTGCTTTACCACCCTCCTAACGAAGAAGTTTTTCCTAATATCCAACCTAAACCTCCCCCACTGCAACTTGAGACCATTGTTCTGTCATCTGCTGCCACTGAGAACAATCTAAATCCATCCTCTTTGGAACCCCCTTTTGGGTAGTTGAAAGCAGCTATCAAATCCCCCCTCATTCTTCTCTTCTGCAGACTAAACAATCCCAGTTCTCTCAGTCCCCTAATCATTTTTGTTGCCCTCCACTGGACACTTTCCAATTTTTCCAGATCCTTCTTGTGTCCAAGGAGGCTGAAGTGTTCTCCAACAGGTTTTTGAATGTTATAATTCTTGATGTCTGATTTGTGTCCATTTATTCTTTGCATAGAGACTGTCTGGTTTGGCCAATGTACATGGCAGAGGGGCATTGCTGGCATATGATACCATATGTCTGCACAGTGTCTAAGACAATGGGGAAAATAAATAGTAATAATAATAACTGACTACTCATTGAAATCATAGGCAAAACTGACATAGGGTACGTCTACACTGCAATTAAAAACCCACGGTCGGCCCCCACCATCTGACTAGTGCTCGCGGGACCTGGGGCTAAGGGGATGTGTCACTGCAGAGTTGACGTGCGGGCTTGGCCTGAAGACCAGGCTCTAGGACCCTATGAGCCGCAGCCTGAGCCCACACATCTACACCGCAGCCAAACAGCCCCCCAGCCCAAGACCCGCGAGTCCAAGCCAGCTGGCGTGGGCCAGCCATGTGTGTCTAATTGCAGTGTAAACATACCCATAGACTTTAATGAGAATAGACTGGGACATATAGAAAACCAAGGGTTCAGTTTTGCCTGAGCCTGATTTGCATGATCTTTACAGATATTTTGTGGCATTACAAAATCCAAGATGGTCAAGTATCCTCACAATAGAATCTATGTCGGCGAGGACCTATCTTTCTAAAAAAGAAAAACCCGGCAGCTTTTAGATCTTTATGAACATTCATAGATTCATAGATACTAAGGTCAGAAGGGACCATTCTGATCATCTAGTCCGACATCCTGCACAGCGCAGGACACAGAATCTCACCCACCCACTCCTATGAAAAACCTCACCCATGTCTGAGCTATTGAAGTCCTTAAATCATGGTTCAAATACTTCAAGGAGCAGAGAAGCCTCCCTCAAGTCAACCATGCCCCATACTACAGAGGAAGGCAAAAAACCTCCAGGGACTCTCCAATCTGCCCTGGAGGAAAATTCCTTCCCGACCCCAAATATGGCAATCAGCTAAACCCTGAGCATATGGGCAAGATTCACCAGCCAGATACCCAGGAAAGAATTTTCTATAGTAACTCAGATCCCATCCATCTAATATCCCATCTCAGGGGATTTGGCCTATTTACCCTGAATATTTAAAGATCAATTACTTACCAAAATCCCATTATCCCATCATACCATCTCCTCCATAAACTTATCGAGTAGAATCTTAAAGCCAGATAGACCTTTTGCCCCCACTGCTTCCCTTGGAAGGCTATTCCAAAAATTCACTCCTCTGATGGTTAAAAACCTTCGTCTGATTTCAAGTCTAAACTTCCTGGTGGCCAGTTTATACCCATTTGTTCTTGTGTCCACATTGGTGCTGAGCTGAAATAATTCCTCTCCCTCTCCTGTATTTATCCCTCTGATATATTTATAGAGAGCAATCATATCTCCCCTCAACCTTCTTTTAGTTAGGCTAAACAAGCCAAGCTCCTTAAGTCTCCTTTCATAAGACAAGTTTTCCATTCCTCGGATCATCCTAGTAGCCCTTCTCTGTACCTGCTCCAGTTTGAATTCATCCTTTTTAAACATGGGAGACCAGAACTGCACACAGTATTCTAGGTGAGGTCTCACCAGTGCCTTGTATAACGGTACTAAAACCTCCTTATCCCTACTGGAAATGCCTCTCCTGATGCATCCCAAAACCGTATTAGCTTTTTTCACAGCCATATCACATTGGCAGCTCATAGTCATCCTATGATCAACCAATACTCCAAGGTCCTTCTCCTCTTCCGTTATTTCTAATTGATGCGTCCCCAACTTATAGCTAAAATTCTTCTTATTAATCCCTAAATGCATAACCTTACACTTCTCACTATTAAATTTCATCCTATTACTATTACTCCAGTTTACAAGGTAATCCAGATCCTCCTGTATAA
The DNA here is from genome assembly GCF_009764565.3 of Dermochelys coriacea. NCBI lineage: Eukaryota > Metazoa > Chordata > Testudines > Dermochelyidae > Dermochelys > Dermochelys coriacea. Next base: position 107,191,068 of record NC_050071.1, read on the forward strand.
TATCCCGATCCTTCTCCGAATTGGCAATACCTCCCAGCTTTGTATCATCTGCAAACTTTATTAGCACACTCCCACTTTTTGTGCCAAGGTCAGTAATAAAAAGATTAAATAAGATTGGTCCCAAAACCGATCCCTGAGGAACTCCACTGGTAACCTCCCTCCAACCTGACAGTTCGCCTTTCAGTAGGACCCGTTGCAGTCTCCCCTTTAACCAATTCCTTATCCACCTTTTGATGTTCATATTAATCCCCATCTTCTCCAATTTAACTGATAATTCCCCTTGTGGCACGGTATCAAATGCCTTACTGAAATCTAGGTAAATTAGATCCACTGCATTTCCTTTATCTAAAAAATCTGTTACTTTTTCAAAAAAGGAGATTAGGTTGGTTTGGCACGATCTACCTTTTGTAAAACCATGTTGTATTTTGTCCCATTTACCATTGACTTCAATGTCCTTAACTAATTTCTCCTTCAAAATTTTTTCCAGGACCTTGCTTACTACAGATGTCAAACTAACTGGCCTGTAGTTACCCAGATCACTTTTTTTTCCTTTCTTAAAAATAGGAACTATATTAGCAATACTCCAATCATTCGGTACTATTCCTGAGTTTACAGATTCATTAAAAATTCTTGCTAATGGGCTTGTAATTTCAGGTGCCAATTCCTTTAATATTCTTGGATGAAGATTATCTGGGCCCCCCGATTTAGTCCCATTAAGCTGTTTCAGTTTCACTTCTACCTCTGATATGGTAATATCTACCTCTATATCCTCCTTCCCATTTGTCATGCTACCATTATCCCCAAGATCCTCTTTAGCCTTATTAAAGACTGAGGCAAAGTATTTGTTTAGATATTGGGCCATGCCTAGATTATCTTTAACCTCCACTCCATCCTCAGTGTTAAGCGGCCCCACTTCTTCCTTCTTAGTTTTCTTCTTATTTATATGGCTATAGAACCTTTTACTATTGGTTTTAATTCCCTTTTCAAGGTCCAACTCTACTCAACTTTTAGCCTGTCTCACTTGATCCCTACATGTTCTGACCTCAATTAGGTAGCTTTCCTTGCTGATCCCTCCCATCTTCCACTCCCTGTATGCTTTCTGCTTCTTCTTAATCACCTCTCTAAGATGCTTGCTCATCCAGCTTGGTCTACAACTCCTTCCTATGAATTTTTTCCCCTTTCTTGGGATACAGGCTTCCGATAGCTTCTGCAGTTTTGATTTAAAGTAATCCCAGGCCTCCTCTACCTTTAGATACATAAGTTCTTCAGTCCAATCCACTTCCCTTACTAATTTCCTTAATTTTTGAAAGTCAGCCCTTTTGAAATCAAAAACCCTAGTTGCAGATTTATTTTTGTTAATCCTTCCATTTAGTTTGAACTGAATTAGCTCATGATCACTTGAGCCAAGATTGTCCCCTACAACCATTTCTTCTATGAGGTCCTCGCTACTCACCAAAATTAAATCTAAAATGGCATCCCCTCTAGTCGGTTCAGCAACTACTTGATGAAGGAATCCATCAGCTATCGCATCTAGGAAAATCTGAGCCCTATTATTATTACTAGCACTGGTCCTCCAGTCTATATCTGGGAAGTTAAAGTCTCCCATGATCACGCAGTTTCCATTAGTATTTACTTTATTAAAGACATTAAAAAGGGCTCTATCCATATCCAAATTAGATCCCGGAGGTCTATAGCACACCCCAAGCACTATCGTAGGAGAGGCTTTACTAGTTTTCTTCCCCAATGTAATTTTGTCCAGACACACTCTGTCTTATCCATTGCATCGCTTCTTATTTCTTTACATTCTACCTCATCATTGATATACAATGCTACTCCACCCCCTTTACCTTTGTTTCTGTCTTTCCTAAAGAGCACATACCCTTCAATACCTGTAGTCCAGTCATGACTAGTATTCCACCATGTTTCTGTTATCCCTATGATATCTCGTTTCACTTCCTGCACCAGTAGCTCTAGTTCCTCCATTTTGTTACCTAGACTCCTCGCATTGGTGTACAAACATCTTAATTTTTGCTGTTTGGCCTCGCTCACATTTTCTACCCTATTAGGCACAGTCATTCTACATCCAGTATAACCTATTAGACTAGTATCCACACCGCCCTCACTCCTTATATACATTCTCCTACCCACGGCTGTATCCATTCTTACTTCATCTGCTTCCCTCTCAATGCTAAAATCTGGCGTGGAGATTTTCTGGACATCTCCCATCCATTTCCCCCCAATTCCTAGTTTAAAGCTCTCTTTATCAGTTGTGCCAGCCTCGATCCTAGAAGTCTATTTCCTTCCCTACTCAGATGAAGTCCATCCCGAGAGAACTGACCTCTGTCCGTGAATGCCTCCCAGTGGCCATACATCCCAAAGCCCTCCTTATAGCACCACTGCCTAAGCCATCTGTTGACAGTCATAATCTTGTCAGACCTTTGTTGCCCTTCTCTAGGAACAGGAAGGATCCCGCTAAAGATCACCTGAGCCTCAATTTCCTTAAGCGTCTTCCCCAGCCTAGCATAGTCTCCCTTAATACTTTCCAGCGAGAATCTAGCCGTATCATTTGTTCCCACATGAAGGATAATTAGGGGATTCTTTCCCGCTCCTTTGAGGATCCTTTTCAACCTCAGGTCTACATCCCGTATCTTAGCACCCGGAAGACAGCACACCCTTCTATTCTCAGGATCAGCTCTAGTTACAGGCCTGTCTATTCTTCTCAATAAAGAGTCCCCGATCACATAGACCTGCCTTTTCCTGGTGACAGTGCTATTCTCCAGTGTCTCCCCTGTTCCCTCTGGCTGCAAGTTCTTTCCATTCCTATTTTCCCTTACAATCTTCTTCAACCCATCCTGTATCCTCCTGGGGCTCATATTTGGTGTAGTCTCCCTTGACTCTTCCCCTTTTTCTATAGGGCTAGCCTCTCTTCTCTTCTTCCTTACCCTTCCACCTTCAACAAGTACCTGCTGAGCCCCTTCTTCGTTTTTCAACTCTGCAAACCTGTTCCTAAGCTCTATTTCTCCTTCACTAGCCCGTCTTTTTCTCTGCCTGGTTCTTTGAGTCACATGTTTCCACTGACCACTTTCCTCATCCAGTCTCTCCTCAAAATTCCCTAGCCCTGGTTCCATCTGTGAGTCTGAGCTTTTCCCTTCAGATACCTCATATCTTTGCTCCATCATCTGCTCAAACCCCTTCCTAAACTCAACCAGACTTTCCACCTGCATCTCCAAACCTCGGATCTTTTCCTCCATCAGCTCTATCAGACGGCATTTCATGCAGACAAAACTCTTACCGGTTCCCCCCTCCAGGATCATGTACATACCACAGCTTCCACATCCAGTCATCCTCAATGTGTCTTTCACTATAGGAGTCACTCCCACAGCTGCCTCTGGATCTGTCATCTCCTTCCCACCTAAATCCTGTTAATCTGGGAAACACAAGCCACACCAAAAGACCACACACCCCCCAGCAAAGGAAACCCCAAACAAGCACCACAATACAAACTCCCACTCAAACTCCCCTGTTTAGAGCTCTGTTTGCTAGCTCCTGTGTCGCTGCAGCTGTGTGATTGTTCTCCATATGATTGTGATGGGTTGGACCCCTTAAGGTGACACCTGGTGTTCTGAGATACCAGTGAATCTGCCTGGGCATCCTTTTTAACTGTCTTGCTGAGATAGCTAAGCTTCCTCCAGCAAACACACAGGCAGGGCCACACCCAACTGCAGAACGAAATAGACACTGAAATCAGTTCTGGGAAGTCTCACCTTAAGGGACTTGCCCCATCATGCAGGTGTCTACCTCCTTTGGAGTGCAGACCTAAAGCTATATTATGAACTCTGCCTCCTCTCTCAATATAGAAGAAACCTCTTATTCCCCCCACCCCCATTATGAATTGCATAAACTAGGTTATATTATAAACAAGAAATAAGTTTATTAACTACAAAAGGTGGATCTTAAGTGGTGAAAGAGATAGCAAACAGAACAAAGCAGATTACTAAGCAAATAAAACCAACACACAAACTAAGCTTTGTTTCCACTAAAGAAATTGGTTAACATAATAGTTTCTCACCCTAGATATCATTGCTACACTGGTCTCCAGCTTGAGAACTCAGATATTGTTACTCACAAGTTAGATGTCCTTGCAGCTTGGGCTCAATCCTTTTCCCCCACCCCATCCAGTTCTTGTTTCCAGATGTTTTTCAGTGTTTCTTGGGTGGGGAGGTAGAGGAGACTCCAGATGTCACTCCCCTACCATATATAGCTCTTGTGTGTGTCGGGAACCATTTGTCTCCCAGTGAAGAACACCGGCATTCCAAGAGGTGGGTCCAGTACCAGGTGACTCAGACCCATCAGTAAAGGGCTGTTGCAGCCATTACTCATAGGCTGTCTGGAGCGTCCACAGGGAGACTAAGTTCTTTCACAGTCCATTGTCCTTACTAATGGGCCATTATCCCTGTCTGGCTTTGCCATTGTTGTACCTGAAGGGCTAGTTGGGGGTGATACCCAAAGTAACACATTTGAAATACAGATACATAGCCAATATTCCTAACTTCAGATACAAAAATGATACAGGCATACAAATTGGATAATCACATATCATAACCTTTCCAATGATATCTTACATGAGCCATCTTGCATAAAGTATATCTGTTATGTCATTCATATCATAAGCATATTTTCATAAAGAATTTGGAGTGAAACGTCATGATGACCTTTAAAGTTGCTATGTATGTATGGTGGAGGGTGAATAGGGTGGCTGAGATATTTGCTGATAAAGGGCTAGATCCTGCTCCCAATTAAGTTTTTTTTCACCTCAGTCAGAGTAAGATTGGAGTCTTGCATCCTGGTTCCCCTTTGTGATGTGTGGACAATGTGAAGTGGAAGTAAACGCTGGTGCTATAAGTATTAAACTCAGAATGATTTCTGGCTGAAACACCACTATGTTTGGAGGAGACCATGCAATGTAGAAGAGCTACTCCTCAGTTTTGTTCCTTCCTGCCCTGCTCTCAAAACTCTAACCATGCAATGTTAGAAATAGCTCTCCTGCCACAGCTTGCTTCCATGACCTGCAGTGTTAGAATAAAAGATCCCATATTGATTTCTCTGAAGGGGGAGAACAAGTAAGAGATGCACCTCTCCTCCTTCTTGGGAAATTCCACCCCATTTACTCTACTGTTATTTTTTGAATGATCATAAGCATGCCCATTACTGAATGCTTACATTATGTGTCTCTGACACAAGACTCTTACAATGTAAACTGGACAGCTGGAAGTAGACAGAAGGGTAATTAATCAGTGATGGAACAGTAGCCTGTAGAAGTTATGGTTAGATATGAATGAAGACTTAAATCCAAGCTTTTTAAAATCAATTTAAAAGTTATATTATACTAATCTGCATAGAAGTGCTAGTGCTTGCTTTCTTTAGTTTTACCTGTATAGAGTTACAGAATTTGACTATTAATGAAGACCATAAAGTTAAATTCAGAGTGATGCATTTAGATTAAATGTACTTTTCTCTCCTACTATATTTTAGGAATAAAAAAGGTGGTTCATTTAGAATGATTTATTTACAAGACATGAAAAGTAGCTTTGGTCTCCAATTGTTGCTAGTTAAAATACACCAAATATTGAAATATCAGGAACAAAACAAAGCAACTTAAATATTAACTTCCTGCACTTAATGCATCTCATTCACAGGAATTGGTTCTTCTTTTTTTTAAGTGTATGTGTGCATGTTATATAGCACGTCAAAGGCTGATGGATATGCACTCGGTGATAATTCTGTTTCAAATAGAGCTAAATGAAAGGGGTTTTTATCATATTTTAATATAACCACATTTTATACCTGTTCTCTCCGCATTAGGCAGGAGACATTAGGAGTGCCTTGTAAAATAGTAAAGTAAGAACTGAAGATAAACACATCTTTTGATTTATTAGTCATTTTAATATCAGGTCTCACATTTAGAGCCATAAACAAGGAACTATCATTTTATTTAATAAGTACTCAGTTTCTACCAACTATATAAGATTGGCTATAGCACTTGTCGATAACACAACAGTTAAAATGATCATAATTAAATAGAAAATGAAAAGTTCTTCAAGAGCAGGTTGGACTATAAATTTAACAACTGCCCCTTGCTTGGGGCAATACAAGACAGATTTGACCCCCAAAGCATCAAATCTGAACAGCTTTTGTAAAACTTTTCAGGTTAATCAGCCTTTTCCACGGAAACTTTGCCCAGAAAATTTGATCAACATTAATTGTATATGCTACATATTTGTATAGTTGTTGATGGGAGCTCTGCACATGGAATGAATGCAGAATACATGGAGGGAACACATACTGTGGGAAAGTGATCTGCAATGTGGATTTAACTAGAGAAGTTTTTTGAACCTCAAACATAGGGTTGACTGGTTTATTCAGTTCAAATCTCAAAAAAATCTTGCTTTTATTTTTTGGTCAGTGTTTTTGGTGTGGTGATAACTCTAAATTTGTAAACACTGTAATTAGAGTAATAGATACATAGACACTAGAATATATACTTTAGTTATTCTCTAAGTCATAAATAGAAGCAATTTATAATTAACAAATTTGGAACATGCCTCTTCCATTTTTCTCAGTCTATGAAGGAAAAAAGCATGGGTGAGACCTTCAGTTGGTGTAAATTAGCTCTCTAAGAAGCTATACTAGTTTATACCATTTTAGGGTCTGGCTTGTATATCTAAAATAAATACTAAAGAAGGTACTTTATTTCTATTATTTAGGACAATAGGATACTCTTTTCTTTACTGAATGAAATTAGTGCAACTTTTTTCTTAATAAATTTGCTGCAGAATACCCAACAAAGTGTATATAACCATCAACCTTCCTTGAATGCTTTATACTGTTGTATATACTATGGGGAGGAGCACACATATTATTTATTAGTATGAGCTTTTTTTGGCCAGATCTACAGGGAAAAGCCAACACAAGAAGCAGGAAATTCAATAAGTTCTCACTCTGCAGTTTCTGGATTGTTCTGTTTTGGGAAAATAAGTGCAGAAGCCAGTCTGACTGGTTTAAAAGATTGCACTAATTCATTACAAAATGCAGCATTTATCAGAACAGAATTAAGTTACAAGGAGGGAGTATCCAGCTCCCTTCTTCTGTCTTCACACTGACTTCTGCATCCTCAAGTCAGGCATTTATATTATTTGACAATTCACCTTCTTCCCATTAATTGCACAGAAAGACAACACATATTAATAAGGCCTAGTCCTTATCTAGAGCTTTTCAGTAGATCTAAAAGTGCTTTACAAAAGGGATGAGTATCAACCATGGCACATGTCGGGAATCTGAGGAACAGACCTCTGAAGACATTTGCCCAAGGTTACCTAGCAGCAAAGCCAGAATTAGAACCCAAATCTCTAAAGTCTCAGTCCATTGCTCTATCCACTTGTGTGTGCATAAGCACTCCCCAAATAGGACTCTGGGCTGAATTTGAGTCTTTCAGCAGGTAAATGGATTGTGTTTCCTTTTAAACCTGCTTATTGACTCACCCTTATATTCTTAATCTCATACTCAAAGGATACATGACACAGTTTTCTTCCTTTTTCTTCCACTCTGTAGTCTCCATCTGGGGAAGAACAAAGGTTTAATTCAGGGAGCAACCTGGAGATAACAAGATGATATGGGGGAAAGGGGCAGGATGAGAAGATGAACCAGTCAGCCTCAGGGGAAAAAAAAAGAAATTCCAAGAATTCTTAACTTTATGAAGTAGTAGGTTTCTGCCTCTCTCCTAGGGGTCACAGAGCAGGTAAAGATCACTGTGATGTAGTTACATTGAGATGCCATGTTGGCCAACAAGAGGCTAATGAGAGACCATGGGCTGCATCAGATACACACCATTGAACCTCTGTGAGGGTTCAAGCCTGAAGGGAGGAGTTAGAAAAGGAAAAGTCCAGCTCTGTAGTTGCTGATGGGGAGAGGGAGTGGACCTCTTGAGGTAGCCCTGGAAAGAAAGAGCCTAGCTGAGACATCTAAATGTCAGAGCCTTCTTGGGACACAGATGCCTATGTGGGCCTTTGTTTCTTTTGTTCCCCATAACTAGTTTGGTTCCCCTTTTGGGGCCATGCAAAAAGCAATCCACAGAAGAGACTGAGAAATGCCTAACTATGTGCCACAGTAGGAAGCAACTAAGGGATACTGCAGATCTGAACAACCAGTCCTTTACTTCATACAGGGTCTCTGGGCTTGAACCCCAAGTAAAAGGCAGGCCTGGGTTCCTCTAAAGGTACTCTTGGACAGTGGTGTAAAGACCCTGTAGCCCTGCGCTGGAAGGCTTACAGAGTTTAAAGGTGGACTGAAGCTCCTGTATGATGCTTCCAGATTGATGTGTTGGACTCTGTTTATCTCAAAGGGGTAGGACTACAAGTAACCTGACTGGAGGGCTGAGTCAAAAGAAGTGGCAGACTACTATAGTGCTGAAGAGATTGTCTTCAGGAGCGCCAAAGGAGAAGAATCTGCTTTACCACACATAGCCATGGGGTGGCTTGACCCTTACACAGCTGGAAGGCTATTGTTCTCCCTAAACATAAGGGTGTGAGTTCCTCTTACTAAGTCCTGCTTCGTTCAGGGGCTTCATTTCAGAATCCATGTAAAACACAAAAGAAGCAGATCCTCAAGGCCTTGACTTATACTGAATCAAACAGACCCAAAAGTGAGCACTAGACCTTTTTTCCTAATTATGGCAAGCCCAAAATCCTCCTAATTTTCTGTACCACAAACATCCTATTTCCTCTTTATTGAACGAATCTAACTAACCCCATATCAGAATAAATCTGTACTGATAATCATGGTACCAGTCCAATGACTAATTGTGAATTTAAAAGGTTGCAGAGCTAAGTATCATTTCATACAGGCTTTCCTTTTCTACATCTAATTAATCCATGCCAAAGGGAGATGGTCAGTTGGAAAAATCCTTTTCCCATTAAATAATATCTGATGGCTTCCAAAGTCCATTTTATGACACTTTTTTTTCAATAGTTGAATAATTTCATTCTAAATTAAATAATTTCTGACTAATGTAAATTATTGGGTGCTTTTTTCTCTTCTACTTCCTGGCTCAATACAGCCCCAAGGCATGCTTTAGATACATCAGTGTGGACAGTAAAAGGCTGGGTGAAATCAGTACTATGCCAATGCTGGATCATTGCAAAACTTGGGCTTCATGATATAAAGCATGAATATCACACTTAACTCTATCAGGCTTCTTTTTATGATCTCTTACAATATGTGTGTATAATGGGCCTTGAATGGCTGCAAATTATTATTAGGGCTGTCAATCAATCACAGTTAACTCACACGATTAACTCAAAAAATCAATTGCAATTAAAAATTGTGATTAATCGCACTGTTAAACAATAGAATAAAACTGAAATTTATTAAATATGTTGGATGTTTTTCTACATTTTCAAGTATATCTATTTCAATCACAACATTGAATACAAAGTGTATACACTTTGTACAGTGCTCACTATATATTTATTGCAAATATTTGCGCTATAAAAATGATAAAAGAAATTGAAAAATACTATTTCTCATAAGTACTGTAGTGCAAATTTTTTATCATGAAAGTGCAACTTACAAATGTAGGTTTTTGTGTTACATAGCTGCACTCAAAAACAATGTAAAACTTTAGAGCCTACAAGTCCACTGAGTCCTACTTCTTGTTCAGCTAATTGCTAAGAGAAATAAGTTTGTTTACATTTATGGGAGATAATGCTGCCCACTTCATTACAATGTTGCCTGAAAGTGAGAACAGGCATTCATATGGCACTGTTGTAGCTGGTGTCATAAGCTATTTATGTGCCAGATGTGCTAAAGATTCATTTGCCTCTTCGTGCTTCGGACATCGTTCCAGAGGACAAGCTCCCATGCTGATGATGCTTGTTTAAAAATATGCATTAATGAAACTTGTGACTCAACTCCTTGGGGGATAATTGTACGTCTTCTGCTGTTTTACCCACATTCTGCCATATATTTCATATTATAGGAGTCTCGGATGATGACCCAGCACATGTTGTTCATGTTAACACTTTCACTGCAAATTTGACAAATGCAAAGATGATATCAATGTGAAATTTCTACAGATAGCTACACTCAACCCAAGGTTTAAGAATCTGAAGTGCCTTCCAAAATCTGAGAGGTATGAGGTGTGGAGCATGCTCTTTTAAGACTTTTGAAAGCAACACTCTGATGCAGAAACTACAGAACCCAAGCCACCAAAAAAGAAAATCAACCTTCTGTTCGTGGCATCTGACTCATGATGAAGAAAATGAGCATGCGTCAGTCTACACTGCTTTGGATGGTTATCAAGCAGAACCTGTCATCAGCATGGACAAATGTCCCCTGAAATGGTGGTTGAAGCATGAAGGGACATATGAATCTTTAGTGCATCTCGCATGTAAATATCTTGTAACGCTAGGTACAAGAGTGCCATGTGAACGCCTGTTCAGACTTTCAGGTGACATTGTAAACAAGAAGCAGGCAGCATTATCTCCTATAAATGTAAACAAACTAGTTTGTCTGAGCAATTGGCTGAAGAAATAGGACTGATTGTACATGTAGGCTCTAAAGTTTTATACATTGCATTCAAAAATAAAACAGGGTTTTTTGTGCATAATTCTACTTTTGTAAGTTCAACTTTCATGATAAGGGATTGCACTACAGTACTTGTATAGGCGAATTGAAAATTATTATTTCTTGTTTAGTGTAAATATTTGCAATCAAAAATAAAGTGAGCACCATACAGTTTATTCTGTGTTGTAACTGAAATCCATATATTTGAAAATGTAGAAAACATGGAAAAATATTTAAATGGTACTCTATTGTTTAACAGTGCAATTAATCATGTGATCAATGATAAATCTCAATCATGTGATTAATCATGATTTAAATCACACTATTATTCAGATGTTTTAATCGCTTGACAGCCCTAATTATTAATTTGCTAGACCCAGAGATGAGTTAATTGCTTCTTTTTGCACTGGGTACAGGATCCTGGAATACTTCTGCATTAGCTTTCCCTGGTTCTGCCAAATTATCCCTCAAATTGTGGCATATTTTCCTTTCTGCAAATGCAGAATTCACAGGACCAGTTGTAAATCACTGGCTTTTAATGGTCTAAAAACATTGTGCAATAGTCTAAAGGATTGTACCTGACATGGTTATGACATCATCAAGGCTTTTTCCCAACACGTTGTAAGTGTCAGATTTGGAAATGTCATTAAAAATCCATGGTTTAAACTTTCAAACGTAACTAGAGACATTGGGTACCTCAGTTTTTGGGTGAGACCTATGAACGAGGCATCATATTCAGAAAGTGCTGAGAAACCATCTGAAAACTAAAAATATAGGTGCTTCAAGTTGGCTCCCAAAAACTGAAGCACCTATAATCTATCACGATTTTGTTTTCAATATTTTGGCCCATGCCTTCTTGACTTGTCATCTTCTATGCCTGGGACATCTTCCCTTAGACCAGTGTACCATGCTACCTCCTTGTTTTTCATCAGATTCGTCCTCAAAACTCACTATTTCCATTAGCTTTTCATTGCTAAGTACAACCTCAGTCTGAATATTGGAGAAGTTCTCTACTTTAATGCGTTATCTTATGTTGTCTTAACAGTACTAAGAGAAGCTAACAGGATAAGTATGACACTAAAGCTGCCTTTTTTAACCTCATACTTTCAGTCCCCATTTCCCCGCTATACTCCTTCTGTGCCTCCTGCTTTCTTGTTTAAGGCAGAAGGATGTATCAATTTTCATTTATTTGTAAAATCTATATACTCTGAGATGGTAAGATATTATAATGATTAATTCTACCTATACAAAATTTGCTCTCTCCAGTTTTAATTGGTACCAGTAAAATAAAAACCAAGCATTTTCAGAGGGTTTACCTCTCCCAATGGGACAGTCCATGGTTACTGCCCCACACTCACTCTTCTTTATGTGAACACTGTTCTAACTAGCACGGTAGGATGAAGGTGATAGGATGTCATTAAGATAAGTTAGTGCATTGCTCCATAGAAAAGCCTAAAATAAATGAGAACTTAGTTTTACTCCTAGTCCAGTGTTCTGTACTAAAGATGGGGCAACTACAGTGATTTACAATCACAATCCATTTTGATTTTTCAGGTTACTTACCGGATGTCTGCTGCATTGTGTGTTGAGTGTAGGCAGGGCATATTTCATAGACAACCTTCCATTTTGGAGCTTATTTCCCTTCTTGCTGCCTCAAAGCCCAGATTTATTACCCAGCCTGCCATTCTGCAAAACTAATTCATTTTCAGGAATTCGGGGATGAGTTGGGTTGAGTGATATAACTGGTCAGATGTTGAGTTATTATAGTGGGCAGCTAGCATGATATTATGTGAACAGTTTAATAGGGTTTTTGTTCAAGTGTTTTTTGAAGATTTTATTCTTTGTATTTATTATTGTATCTATTTGAAAAGCCAAAGGTCAGAATCTGCCCCCCAGCTCATTTTATACAATTCCTTACTCACTACTGACTTCTGTGGAATTATTTGTATGTTAGAATCAGGGTCTTTTACTAGACAACTAGACACTTATTTTCTCATTAATTATTAGTTTGATTGTAAGTTCTCATTTAGATTGCAAGCCCTTTGCAGCAGGGACTATGTCTTGATACGAGTATGTACAGGGCCTAGTACAATGGGACCCGAAGTGATACCATAATAAAAATAAATAACCAATAAACATTCTGATTTGCTAATTCAATATGCTTCATAACTAACAGGGTCAGGCTTTTGAAAAACGTTTGTAATATTAAACACTGTAGTCACCGTCATGTAGAGTGGGAATGTCTTTTTGTTCTGAGATTGTATAATGCCTACAACAGCGAGGTCCTGGTCCATGACTAGGGCTCTCAGGCACAATAGTACTACCAGTACTCTCACTGAAGTCATTTGAGTATTGTAATCATGCAAACTAAATTCATTGTGAGTGTAAAGAGTACATGATACAGACCTAAAATTACTGCTTAGTTTTATTACTATTATCAAAATTCTATGGTTCTCAAAAAAATTTCTTAATTTGCTTTTAGAAATTTACAGTTTAATAGAGGAATACAAAAAAGTAAGACCCAAAAAGAGTGAACATAAGAACAGTTTGCATAACTTGAAATAACTATGCTAAGACTCCTGGCTGTGCAGCTTTTGCTCCAGTGTGACATCTTAAAAAAAAAAAGTTAACAGAGCTAAAATTTTTGTCTTCTCCAGAGGCTTGTTAAGAAGTAGCACACAGAAAAGAGGGGGGGAAATTGTGAAAGTGATGAAAATTTTATAAATCTTCTGAGATATGTTTTAGTTCTCATGCACGACTGTAATTGCATGTCACGTATAAATGCCAGGACTTCAGGACACCTAAAGGGAGGTTAGCTGTTAAGATGCTAAACAGTATGTTTGACTTAAAAAAAAAATCTTTGAAATTATTATACACACACACACTTTATGCTTTTAGGACTCAGGGTGGATATATATTGATTCCATCATTAAATGGATATTCTTCTGATTAGATACTGGAAGTTAATCACATGCAGTGGCATTTCTACTGTTCAGTGGATTTGAAAACAATCGCAGAACTCCAAGTTTCACAGATCCTGCTACACAAAGCCAGTATAGTCTTTTCATTTAAATCCATCCAGAAATGCATTTAATCCACAATATGCGAGTCCATAATATTATTAATATCTATGAAGACAAATTCACAGAATTAGTGAGTTTTCTTAAATATAAGTAGTTTCCTCCTACGGATTTCCAGGAATGTCCTTTCTTCTCTGTCTTTTAGGTATCAACTGCTTGAGGCAACGATTATCCTTATTTTTGTATCTTGGAGAGTGCTGCACACAATATGAGCACTTAAATCATTAGGAAATATGAATTAAAATACAAAAATATTTGTGAAATAATTAAGGTTGTTACACACAAAAAAACACCTGTCATATGACAAAGATGTGGGTAGTTGTGCCTACTGGTTGGACCAGGAATCGGTACCCAGGAATTGGAGCCAAAAGGTCAGAACTAGAGTCAGAGACCAGATACCAAAGCCAAGGGTCAAAGCTGAAGTCAGATCAGGAATCGGAGCCAAAAGTGAGTCAAGGCTGGGTAGAAGCAAGCACAGGAGCTATCACATCTACTGGCAAATGCTTTGAGCAGCTGCTGAACTGTTGCTGGGTTTAAGAGGGGGATGACTCTTTCAACCAATGAGGAGATGTAGCCACTTGGGCAGCCTACTGCAGGCCAGATGTATGCCTTAGATTGCCCAGAGACTGGATCTGCTGCAGGGCCTGACTCCTGACAACACATGACACAAACCCACAAAGTCAAAGAAATGAAATATTAGGCCACCTAATATATAATCTCTACTCCTCCACCAATGTGGCACTTACCATTACCATAGGAGGTGTTGCCTTGTATATCAAAGATAGAAATGGGAAGCCGACCTGCTGAAAGTCTCTGGGTATGGATAAAAGGAGTAAAAAAAGGACAGGTTATGTCATGATAGCCGTCTACGATACACCACCTAACCAGAAAGAAGAAGAGGTGGGTGAAACTTTTTAAGCAACTTACAAAATCATCCAAAGCATACAATGGCACATCAACTACCTAGACATCTGTTGGGAAAATACAGTAGGGCACAGATTATCCAACAAGTTCTTTGAATATATTGGAAACAACTTTATTACAGAAGTTGTAGAGAGAAACTAGGGGAGAAGTTGTTCTAGATTTAATTCTGAGAGGGAGGAACTGATTGAGAATTTGAAGGTGAAAGGTAGCTTGGGTGAAAGTGATCATGAAATGGAGTTCATGATTCTAAGGAACGGGTAGGAGGGAAAAGAACATACTCTAAAGAAAATAGACTTCAAGAAGGCAGACTTTATCAGGCTCAGAATTGGTAGGTAAGATCCATGGGAAGCAAGTCTAAGGAGAAAAAAAAAGTTCAGGACATTCAGCAGTTTTAAAAAAAAAGACATTACTAAGGGCACAAAAACAAAACTATCCCAAAGCATAGGAAAGATAGGAAGTACAGTAAAGACCACCCGGGCTTAACCAAATAAGAATCATATCAAAAAATGGAAAGTAGGTCAAATTATGCAGGATGATAATTATATATAATATACAAACTCACAAGCATATAGGCGCAAAATGAGATAAAGATAACTAGGGACATAAGAGGTAAGAAAACATTTTACAAATACATTAGAAGTAAGAGGAAGACGAAGGACAGGGTAGGCCAATTACTCAAGGAGGAAAAGATAACAGAAAACACAGCAAATCACTAAAGTGTTAAACACTTTGTTTTCACCAAAAAGGCTAGCAGTGATTAGACTATAAACAGTGGAAATTGTTGTAAATGGGGTAGGTTCTCAGGCTAAATTAGGGAAATAAGTTAAGAATTACTTAGGCCAGGTCTACACTATAGACCTATATCAGTAAAACTACATTGCTCAAGGGAGTGAAACTCTCCTGTCAGCATAGGAGCATGTTTATTTAAGGGTTCCAGTGGCATAGCTGCATTGGTGCAGTTGCGCTTATGCAGTATTTTAAATACACACATGCCCTTAGAAAGCTAGATGTCTTCAAGTTGGCAGGGACTCACTTAATACATCCTAGAACACGTAAGCTGGCTAAAGAGATCTCTGAGCCATTAGTGATTATTTTTTTGAGAACTCTGAGAATGGGAGAGATCCCTGAGGGCTGGAAAAGGGCAAATATAATCCTCATCTATAAAAAGGTGAGTAAGGACAACCCTGGGAATTATAGACTCATCAGCTTAGCTTCGGGGCCTGGAAAGATAACGGAGAAAATCATCAAACAATTACTTTGAGGGTATTAAGGCAGAGACAGTCAACATGGCTTTGTCAAGAACAAATCATGTCAAACCAAGCTAATATGCTTCTTTAACAGGGTAACAAATCTTATGGATTAGGGGAAGCATTAGATATTATATATCTCAATTTTGGTAAGGTTTTTGATACTATCTCATGTGACTTTTCATAAGCAAACTAGGGAAATATAGCCTAGACAAATCTACTGTAAGGTGGTTGTAAAACTGCTTGGAAAGCCATACTCAGCCATTATCAGTGGTTCACAGTCAAGCAGGATAGGACATATTGAGGGGAGTCCCACATGGATGTATCTTAATAAATGAATTGGTTAATGGCACAGAGAATAGAGTTGCAAACTTTGTGTACTATAGCAAGCCAGGAGGGGTTGTAAATACTTCGGAGGACAGGATTTGAATTCAAAATGATCTCGACAAACTGGAAATATAGTCTGAAATAATTAGGATGAAATTCGATAAGGACAACTGCAAAGTATTACATTTAAAGGAGGAATATCAGTTGCACAAATACAAAATGGGAAATGATTGCCTAGGAAGGAATACGGCAGAAAAGGATATTGGGGTTATAATGGATCACAAACTAAATAGTAGTCAATAACGTAATACTGTTACCAAAAAAAAAAAAACCCAATCATTCTGGGATGTATTAGCAAGCGTGTCATAAGCAAGAAATTAAAAGTAATTCTTCCACTGTACTCAGCACTGAAAAGACTACAACTGCTTCTGGGCACCACACTTCAGGAAAGATATGGATAAATTGGAGAATATCCAGAGTAGATCAATGAGGATGATTAAAGAAGAGAAAAGATGGGAAAAAACCTGAGTTTGTTTAGTCTGGAAAAGACTGAGGGTGGACAAAAGTCTTCAAGTATGAAAACAGTTGTTTTAAAGAAGAGACTGATAAACTGTTCTCCTTATTCACTGAGGACAGGACAAGAAATAATGGGCTTAAATTGCAGTAAGTGAGATTTATGTTAGACATTAGGGAAAAAACTTCCTAAGCATAAAGGTAGTTAAGCACTGGAACAAATTACCTAGGGAGGTTGTATAATCTCCATCATTGTAGGTTTTTAAGAAGAAGGTTAGACAAACACCTGTGAAGGATGGTCTAGGTAATACTGACGCCTGTCTCAGTGCAGGGGGCTGGACCATATGATCTGTTGAGATGCCTTCCAGACTTCAATTTCTATTTATTCTATGTGAAATGCACCCCAGGAGTCCAGGATTTGGTCCGTTAGCAAAGATGCTTCAGTATCCCATTTGACTCACCTTTCAAGTACAGCGATGACCTATTTATATACCTCTTCAACTGGAAGTGAAATACTAAAATAAGAGATTCATATGTGTACTCTGGGAAAATGCATTACAGATTCAGAATACTCAAACTATTCATGATCTGCCTAAGTTCCACAATGGGAACATAGGAAATATTTCCAATTTATTTTGATCAAGAAAGTATGAGAGTCTTATAAGAAGTTCAACGCTAGCATTCCAGCTTTGCTTCATCTATTGAGAGCCTTTGCTTATTTTCTACTTCTTTTTATGTGGCTGCTAGTATACTCTGTTGATATTTCATTTGCCCTTCATTTAAAATTTGCTTTACATAAATATAAAGAAAAATATACACCAAGAAAATTAAAATACTGTAGCATAGTGACAGGTTTCAGAGTAGCAGCTGTGTTAGTCTGTATTCGCAAAAAGAAAAGGAGTACTTGTGGCACCTTAGAGACTAACAAATTTATTTGAGCACCTACTACAGGACAGGCCCAACAAAGAAAATAACAGAACGCCACTAGCCATCACCTTTGACCCCCAACTAAAACCTCTCCAACGCATCAAGGATCTACAATCTATCCTGAAGGACG
Organism: Dermochelys coriacea; assembly: GCF_009764565.3. Taxonomy (NCBI): domain Eukaryota; kingdom Metazoa; phylum Chordata; order Testudines; family Dermochelyidae; genus Dermochelys; species Dermochelys coriacea. Next base: position 107,208,836 of record NC_050071.1, read on the forward strand.
ACTCATCACTCTCACAGATCTTGGGAGACAGGCCAGTCCTTGCTTACAGACAGCCCTCCAACCTGAAGCAAATACTCACCAGCACCCACACACCACGCAATAGAACCACTAACCCAGGAACCTATCCTTGCAATAAATCCCGTTTCCAACTCTGTCCACATATCTATTCAGGGGACACCATCATAGGGCCTAATCACATCAGCCACACTATCTGAGGCTCGTTCACCTGCACTTCTACCAATGTGATATATGCCATCATGTGCCAGCAATGCCCCTCTGCCATGTACATTGGCCAAACCAGACAGACAGTCTCTACATAAAAGAATAAATGGACACAAATCAGACGTCAAGAATTATAACATTCAAAAACCAGTCGGAGAACACTTCAATCTCTCTGGTCACTCGATTACAGACCTGAGATTGGCTATCCTTCAACAACAACAAAAAAACTTCAAAAACAGACTCCAAGGAGAGACTGCTGAATTGGAATTAATTTGCAAACTGGATACAATTAACTTAGGCTTGAATAGAGACTGGGAGTGGATGAGTCATTACATAAAGTAAAACTATTTCCCCATGTTATTTCTCCCCCCAACCCCACCCTCCACTGTTCCTCAGACATTCTTGTTAACTGCTGGAAATGGCCCACCTTGATCATCACCATAAAAAGTTTTCCCTCCTCCCCCCCTTCCTCCTGGTAATAGCTCATCTTAAGTGATCACTCTCCTTACAGTGTGTATGATAAAACCCATGTTCTCTGTGTGTGTGTGTGTGTATATATAAATCTCCCCACTGTATTTTCCACTGAATGCATCCAATAAAGTGAGCTGTAGTTCACAAAAGCTTATGCTCAAATAAATTGGTTAGTCTCTAAGGTGCCACAAGTACTCCTTTTCTTGTAGCATAGGTGTCAGCATTATGTGGGAAAAAGCCATCTAAAGAGGCATGAAACTAGGGTCCTTACATAATTAATTGCCTTCTCATAGACAAACCCTTAACACACAGTTTATACATTAAAAATGTTGTAGATTATCTGACAATATTTAATTTTAAACATGATGCAACAGAGATTTGACAAATATCATGAAAACAATTTCACACTCCTTCACAGGCTAAAGAAATTACAAGAAAGAAAATATATGATTCCTCCCCCCCCAATATTTCCACCACAACACCTGTGCTTCAAGGCATGAAATGGCGTGCGTGTGAGAGAGAGATAGCAACCCTCCTCCCTGTATTGATTATGGACGTTATAAGTTACCCAATCCTGAATATCTTTTTTTTGTTGCATCCTCAGATGCTGTCTGCTGCAGGAGACATTATACATGATGGTCCAGTGACCAGATCCTGTATTGAAAATCTTATTTCTATAATATCTCTTACTTCCATGCATCCCTACAATTCAGTAGTGGGCTATCCTCAGCGGTGGCTGTCTACCTGGGAATGACTGGTACTGCAATGGATTAAAACTCTCAAACAGTGATTCTGCCAAATTAAATTCTGTATCAGTTTTGTTTAACAGGATAGTAGGTTTTGGCTCCCTGTAATGGAATGCAGAGCTCTACCATTATCCTAATTTCAAGTGCTAGAAAGTGGACTAAAGATAAATAACTGGTGCCGATACATACTGGCAGTGGCAGTTACTCTTAGTTCCAACCAGACTATAAGAGGAATTGGAGCATCTCTGTTGTAGAGGGGAGTTGGGGTTGGGACATAGGGAAAGTTGTAGTTTCTGCTCTGCCGGTGACTTTTTTGTCCTGTAGTCTGCTTCACCTTTGGTGAGGGAAAACTGAGTAACCTGGAGTCCCTGGCAATGGTGCATTATGGGTGATGCAGTCAAGATGGGGGATCCCAGCCTAGAGAGGAAAATGGAGACATGAGGAGCAAAGTACAAATTTCATGAGATGTGACAGCTCCCAGTTTGGGCTGAAAAGTTTTGGTTTCGGCTGAAATAGTTGAATGAAATTTCAATTTCTGCAGAAAGCAGAAACTTTGTGAAAAAAGTCAAAAAATCGTAATACAGTTTTGAGGGAATTTTTTTGACCAGCCCTACCCACCAACTTGTCCTCCTTCAAAAACTTCCATAAGAATTAACTCTGCCATGGTGCCTACAGAACGTGGCTATTTGACAATGGCTTGGCAGGTGGTGAGCTGAGATAACACTTAAGCAAAATGTGTTTGCTTTACTACAGACCCCACTATATGTTCAGTTGCTTCTTATTATAATTGCAGACTTTTAACTCTCTAGGGAAGGAAATGTCTCTCTCATCTGCTTTTTACAGTGCCTGGAAAAATGGGGCCTGCCAGTTATTTGGGGCCCAGATCTGCTACTGCAATGCTAATAATGATTATAATTAATAAAACCCCTAGAAACAGCCAAGCTTGTGGGGAAAAAAAATCTCAGACTAATGTTAAGGCCTGACCCAAGGAAGGGCCATAAACAAGTCATACATAATTTATACTTATGTTATGTTCGGAGTAGAGTGACAACTTCACCTTCTTATGGTTTAGAAGGCATGTATCCTGCTATGACTATAGAAGGCTCAAAGTTACATTAGAGTAATGTTTATTTTTCTTATGTAGATTCTACATTTTGTTGTTCTAGCAGTATTTCTAGGTTTTATAGACAAGCTATCATCGGTCTCTAAACAGAGCAGTGCAAAATATGATTTTAGATGCCAACTTGATTCGTTCCTCCTGCCCTAAAACCAGTGTAATTTCACTCACTTTGCATGAGTTGATTTTGCTGTGGTACAGCATCGGGATTAGAGAAGGCAGAATTTTCTCATCAGAGGTGAGAGAAGAAGTGAAGGACTTAGAGTGAATGCTTTGTTTTGAATCACTCTAAATATCACCTGTGAGATCAGCAGGGTTCACATTCAAAATATGTATTTTCCCCATTTTGAAAGAAAATATGTTAATTACATATTCTTTCAGAATTTGTTGAATATCTACTGTGTTAGTTGCGGTTTTTGAAGTGGAATTGATTGATTGATTGATTGATTGATTGGATTGAGAGTGTGTGTGTGTCTTCACAATGGATTATCATCTCTGTTTATGGTAAAGAGGACTTGTGTATGTATTGTGAATATACTAAATTAGGAAATATCCTGAGCCTCTTTGTCACTAAACACTGTTCCAACAAACTACTAACATATTCCAAACAACCAGGAAACCGCCACTGCTTGATAGAGAGTTAAGAAACTTTGCTGTTAAGATTTCCTCTGACCTCTGATTTTGAAGTACCATCAAACATGTGAAATCATTAATCAGAAAAGCAATAATTTGAAGACAATTTATGTAATATTCTAATTAGAGCAGGTCAAAATTCTAAAATTCTGTTGTGAGAAATTCTGACATTTCAAAATTTGTAATTGAAACCAAAACAAATATCAACATTTCCTACAAGATAACATTTTCAAAAACATATTACAGATCAAAATATTTTGTTCCAATTTCAAATTTGTATTATAAAAGATATATTTAGACAGTTATTTTAAACAAATAAACTAAAAATACCCCAATTCTATCAAATTGCCCATGTCAAGGTTCCTTCCCCACTCTAAACTCTAGGGTACAGATGTGGGGACCTGCATGAAAACCTCCTAAGCTTATTTTTACCAGCTTAGGTTAAAACTTCCCCAAGATACAAACTATTTTCCTTTTTCCCTTGGACTTTATTGCTGCCACCACCAAGCATCTAACATATATATATAACCAGGAAAGAGCCCACTTGGAAACGTCTTCCCCCCAAAAATTCTCCCCAAACCCTACACCCCCTTTCCTGGGGAAGGCTTGATGAAAATCCTCACCAATTTGCATAGGTGAACACAGACCCAAACCCTTGGATCTTAACAATGAAAAAGCAATCAGGTTCTTAAAAGAAGAATTTTAACTGAAGAAAAACGTAAAAGAATCACCTCTGTAAAATCAGGATGTTAAATACCTTACAGGGTAATTAGATTCAAATCATAGAGAATCCCTCTAAGCAAAACCTTAAAGACACAAAGAGACACAAAAACAGGAATATCCGTTCTATTCATCACAGCTTATTTTCTCAGCCATTTAAACAAACAGAATCTAATGCATATCTAGCTAGATTACTTATTAAGTTCTAAGACTCCATTCCTTTCTGTTCCCGGCAAAAGCATCATACAGACAGAGAGAGCTTTTGTTTCTCCCCCCCTCCAGCTTTGAATGTATCTTGTCTCCTCATTGGTCATTTTGGTCAGGTGCCAGCGAGGTTATCCTAGCTTCTTAACCTTTTACAGGTGAAAGGGTTTTTCCTCTGGCCAGTAGGGATTTTAAAGGTGTTTATCCTTCACTTTATATTTATGACGGCCCGCCCCCCTGAAAAAAAATATCTGTGCTACATGTGAAATTTAGATTTTGACAAAATAGCATTTTCTGACGGAAAGCAACATCCTAACCAGCTCCAATTCTAATAACCTAACCAGTTCTAATTCTAATCCTAACCAGTTCTAATACAATACAGGACTGAAATGCAGGTTTTTCAATTTGTTCTAGTTTTTACTTTCTCACATGATAATCAGTTATCTGAAATCCATCTTTTTCATCCAGCAGAGGTATATGAAGGTGTCATTGGATGGGTATTAGATATAAGCTAGTATTTTTTGTGCCAAGGAAAGACAAAATATATTTTGTGATTATAAAAACTGTTTTGCTATTACAAGAACATCTTTCCTGATTTTAAGCAGCTGCAGAACAAACAGGTATTAAAATAAGACAATAGGCCACCTTTTAAAATTATAGTATCCTTGGGGAGAGATGTTAGTTTTCTCTTAGAAATAGATTAAAATTTTCTTTGGTGCCGCAACATCACAATGCATCTTATAAAGAACATAAAAACTCAAGGAAAAATGGCAGTAATGAACCAGAATGTATTCATTGCAGGATATAAACAGGACTAAACGCTTCTTTATAGCTAATACAATATTATGAAAAGATGTTAAACCAAACTACTGAGGCATCAGAATGTTATTTACATTTTTATGGTCTATAATTTAGCTTTTTATTGTGGATCCAATAGTTTAGATGTTGTGGACATTAAAATATTACATGAGTCTACAGGACAAATAAAATTTAGTCAAGGCCTACAGTTAAGTGAATGATGACCAGCATAGCAGAATGTTTTTCTGGGCAAGGGGCAGTAAAGTACTCCTATTGAATAATTGATATTTAATAGCAGTCTTAGTCAATTAATCCCATATTTTCTTACATGAGTATAAAGGCACATTTGTGTTTAATTCATAGTGGAAAATCCTCTCTATACTAACAGGTGAAAATGCTGAACTTTCCCCATTACACATATTGGCTTTAATCTGATTTCTGAGCCTGCTAACTGTAACAGTGAATATTTCAAAGGAGAAGTGATGACTTGTTGAAAAAAGTGGAGGTGGGGGAAGGAGTGTGGGTGATTACAAATTTGTTTAGAGAACTTGGAGAAAATATGAGAAGGTAAAGACCAGTTTGGTTTTCTACACAGTCCTTTGCAGCAGTTAGGAACTTCAGAGTGTCATGAGTAGTCAAAAATTAAGAAAGTCAGCACAAGGAGACCTGTTCTCTCAGAAATGTGCACAAAGATGACCTGGTATCTAAGTAATGCCTGTAACTGTTGGCGATAGCATTGATCAAATTCTGAGCTTGTGTCAACTGATGAGTATTTCCACTAAAGTCAATAACCTATCCCTTATATAAAACTTCCATTTAACTAAGAAGTTGCTCTTCTGGAATGGGCTTTAATTTTGTTAAGTTCATTAAATTCTAGGAGCATCAATGTCCTTTATAAAAGTGTGGAAAATACATTATGTAGATTTTTACAAATATAAGATCACCAAGATCAAAGACAGAATGACCTTCTTCCTCCCAATGAAGAAAAACTTCCCCATGCTAGTATTTTACTAGCAATGAAATTTTTCATGTCTCATGTTCAGAAAGAAGCACATGACCCTTTGTGCAATATATCTAAGGCATGGATATTTGACTCCCTCATTTTGGGGGAACAGGGCAATGTGAAGACAAGAAAAATCTTGGTCCAGCTGTACTATGAGATCACCTGAACAAAAACAGACTAGGAAACACACTGCTCTCAATCAGAAGGACAGTCTTTGAAAAAATGATATGGTATCTAGATTTTACAAATGCATCTCATAGGAATACATCTTATAGGATCATTGAAATCAAAGATGTAATGACCTGTTGGGTTATTTAGTCTATCCTCCTGCTACCAAAATGAGAGGTTCCCAATACTTCATCCTGGTATATTTATACAAATACATGTGGCTGAATTTATAAAATGGGGACCGAAGACTTGGATGATAAAAAAAAAATCATAACATGTGGTTGACAACAAATGGCTGACATTTTCCCCTGGTCCTAAACTTGAGTGTATTTTTCCCATCAGGCTTTGATGCGTTTGCCTCCTTCAAAACTATAGATCTAATTTGATTCCCACATAAAAACTCTGAAACTTCTGAAGTTCATTTGTCAATAAATCTGACAGTTCATTCCACTTCTTTAATCTTCATATGCCCCAAAATAAACTTCACCCATATGTAGTAGCTCTTCAAGCCCAGTTTGGCTTCTTCATCTCCCCCACCCTGAATCTGCAATACTTTCCCTGCATCTCTCTTCACCAACAGTATCAGTCCTGGTTTCTGTCTTTTCACTGAAAAGTGATCATGAAGGCAGCTGCCTTCTAGCAATACCAATTTCAGTCACTGTTACTTCAGTGGCTTGTGGGCTCAATCCAAGGCTTGAAAGTGAGCTGAGACATGGGCCTATTTTTTTATTTTTTAAGTGAGCAGTGGTTGGGAAGGGGAGCATTTTATTGGCACTTATTCATTAGAGTTTGAATCTGATGCATTTTTTGTCATGAAAAAATCAATTTGGTAACACTTCCTATTCTCGCTTTTATAGTTACTAGGGGGTCTGAATTTGAAGCTGCCTTTTCAAAGTGCTTTCCTTTCTTCAAAACCTCTAGAAAGGTTTAATAAGGTTTGGCTAACTTTAAAGTTTTCTTAATTTTAAAAAAGTTTCCTCTATCTAAATAAAAATAGAATACCTCAAAACGTCAATCCCTTCTAAATTTAGTTGCTTCTTCCTAGAAGATAGGCAGTTATGTAAAGTTTTCTGTTGACACCTTCTTTCCCTTATACTTTGTTGCCATTTCATTTTCTGGATGTTGTTTAAACTTCACTTGCTGCGACCAATGCTATGAAATGGCAACAGAACTGTACAGAATACGAGTCTGATTCCGTAGTTTTGACAGTGGCAAAAACCCCACTGAAGGCAAGAAAAAAATTGCCTGCTTCTGCACTACAGAAAGGAACCTTGAACTGTCAAGCATTTTGAAAAGCGGCCCTATTCCCATTTAAAACTATATCTCAAAATGTCAAACTTGGATGCTTATGTTATTGTCATCAAAATTAATATGATTTAAAGCTATAATAGTTACTTGTTTATAATTGGCAAAGGGTTCTGTGGCACCTATAGACAGATGTATTGGAGCATAAGCTTTCGTGGGTGAAGATCCACTTTGTCAGATGCATGTTTAAAATTGTCATACAAAGTGCCATGCACTTTAAGTTCTGTGTGTTATGAGATAAAGTGCAGCCTGAAGCTTTAAGGAAAATTTTGCAAGGTGGGCTTCCCCTCTCACCATATGATGGTGGATGTGTAAGACCAGACATTTTGTCTATGAGGCTGGCTGTGGTCAGCCACTTAAAGGCCTCAGATCTGGGAAGAGGAAACAAGGCTTAGGACCACCTTGACCCTCCTCCTCAGTTAGACAAAGCGTACCCCCCCCCAGTGCAGCTGGGCATTGAGCACCATATGTAGATAGGACTTCTGAATGCTTTTTTTAAAGTAAATTGTAATGTAAAGTGATAAGAATGTCTGCTTATGTAGCAATAGTGCCATGTTGATAAACAGCCATTTTCCTGCTAAGATAACTAGCGTCAATGGAAAATAAAAGTGTGTAAGCCTCTTACTGCAGCATGTTAAAATGGTTAAATTTTAGATTATATTTTTGGTGGTTTCTTTACTATTGCAATGTGTTCGATGTAATTGTTTATCTCACATGTATATTTCCTGTCTCTTGGTGACTGTGTTATACGATAGGGTCAGACCAGATGGCTATAGGAGAGTAATCCTATTGGGATCCAGGAAGTGGGTGGGCGAAGCCCGTCCACTGCTAAAGGATGCCCCCCAGCCTAAAAGGGGGATCCACAGGACCTAGATACCAAATAATTCCAGGGGACAACTAATGAAATAACAAGGACAGGAGTATGGTCAAAGGGTCAAACGAAGGGAACTGGATGGGGACACCGAGCAGAGAACTCCGGACTGTGCCCACTGCTCCTCAAAAGGTGTCAAAGGAGTCAGAGGATGCTGCCCAGAGGAACTCCGCCCGGATACCTGACTGGACCGAGGATCAGAAATAGGCCCCACAGTCACAGGAGACTCCATCGGCCAACCTCCTCACTCTGGTTTTATAGATGGCCATTTTAGCTACGGCCAGGAGGAGGTTGACCAGGACATCCCGTGACTTTGTTGGGCCACGGATAGGAAGTGCATAAATAAGAAGGTGAGGGGGAAAAGTGCAACCAAAAACATAATAAAATATTGGTGAGAAGTCGGAATAGGGGCTGCAGCCTGGCACATTCCAGGTACGTGGGTGCCAGGGTTTCCCTCATGCTGCAAAAGGGGCAGGTGTCTGGGATTGAGGTGAACCACGCCAAGAACACGCCCGTGCTCACGGCTCCGTGAAGGAGCTGCCAACTGACATCCCCAGCGGGCCTCAAGACTAAGGTGGAATATAGGCTGGCCCACCGGGGCTCCTCACCCTCCAAAGGTGGCAGGAGGTCCCACCATTTTGTATTGGGGCTGGACACGAGGGTGAGGGCATGAAGTGTGTGGAGCACGAGCATGTATAGATGTTTTCTTGGCGCGGTTTGAAAGCAGACCGGCTGCATCTCATGCAGCCGGCTTACAGTGAAGGGGTGAGGGGGTCGGTTGGGTCCATGGGGCAGGGGTCCAATTAAAAGGTCCAGCAGGCCTGGGGTAGAGGGTGGGTGGGGCGTGCCCTCATGCTGGACCCGGTTGAGATAAACCCGAGCAGCGGGTGGCAAAGTGGCCTTCACTTCCTGAAGTATGCGCCGGGGAGTACAAGGTCTGGAAAGCCCCATGCACTGAGCGAGCATCAGGGGATCCAGCCAGTCTCCCTGGTTATAGTCCAGGAGGTCTCCGACTCTTGTGACTTCTGCCAGGACCAACCTCTGGCACTCCGAGCGGGACTCCGCCTCCTGCAGATGGAGCTGGGGATTGTGTAGCAGGGGCCCTGTGAGGAGATCTGCCCCCTCAGTGGCCGCCACGGACCTGGTCCCACATCTCGGGAGGTGGATGGGATAGGGACAGGGGTAGGGGCAGGGTTAGAGGCGAGATTCTGGGCGGGGAGAGGGTTCTCAGTGATGCTGGTCGCAGGCTCTGTGGTGGATTTGGCAGCCACAGCATCAGGAGGTGGACTATCTTCTGTAGGTCCCCCTCCTGGGAAGGAGGTCGATTGCTCCTCATCAACGAGAGGTGCCCCTGGTGGCTCGGGTCCCGGCTGCATGGCACTGGCCGTCGACTCAACAGGCTCGGTGGCCGTCAGTGGGGTGCCATCTGCAGCTGGGTTGATGGAGGAGTCCAGGGCTCCTCGGAGGTGGTAGCGGAAGCAATGGTTAGGGGGAGGGAGCATGGGGAAAGGGGGGCTGGAGTGAAGTCGCCCAGATAGAGGCCCACTGGCATAGGGTCGTCCACCCCCTGGGTGACCAGGGTCAGACCCAGGTCCTCGATCTCCTCATATATGGACAGGAAATTGTTTTCCGCCACCCAAGGATTCTCTCTGCCGGCACCTGACACGACAGTCACCTCGGGGCTCACTGAGGTTTCAGATGGTGCCAGGGCAGGGGAGGGCACCCTCGAGGGCCTCAGAGGGAAGGGACTTCCGTGGAGGGGAGATACTGCCTTCCAATGCTGCCACATCTTCCCCAGCTGGCACCGGTGGATGGAACACACCCGTGGGTAAAGCGGAAGGCTCAGCATCGGTGCCCCCCTTCCTGGTCTTCTGGGGGGCCTCCGCATCAGATGGGGGGGCGGAGCTTGAGCCTTCCACTTGCCCCGCTTCCTCTGGACTAGGGCCCAGCCTTCCATGGCATCATCTGGGGGCTGGCTAGCAGGGGTCGTGTCAGGGGGCAGAGGCGATGGCTCAGGGAGTCGAGGGGATAACGGTGGGGCAGCACAAGGGAGGGAAGATTCCCCTTAGGGCAGGCCGTCTCCTATGCCTGGCGGTGTCCCTTCTGCACCCTCCTTCACAGGCCCCGCCCGATTGCAAGTAGCGGGGGCGGGGCTCTCCCGCTCGTCTGGGCACAGTGGGGGAGGTGCCCCTTCAACCTGAGCAGGAGCAATGGTGAACTGGGAAGGTGGAGGGGTGGTTTCACGCACTGGGCAGCCAGGAGTGCTGGCGATGATGGAGCCGGCGCTCTGCCAGGGCTCGGGTCCCGGATGCCCCTCCCTTGCTGGGCCAAGGGGCAGTCCCTCCGGACGTGCCCCATGGCCCGGCAGAGGTAGCACTGGGCCTCCCCTGTGGAGTAGTGCACCCGGTAATGGGCCCCCTTGTAGGGGACTAGGAAGGACCCCTCCAGCGCCTCTCCATCACGCGCTGGTGGCGGCAGTTGAAGCTGCACTTGCCGGTGGAACGAGAGGACATGACGGAGGGCGGGGTCTTTGCAGCCCAACGGGAGAGGACTGATGACAGAGATAGGTTTCCCCAGGGTAGAGATGGCGGGTAACAGGGCGGCATTGGGAAGAAAGGAAGGGATGGAGGTCAGGACCAGGCGGACACTCAGGTCCTCTAGTGGCTTGAGGGGGACAAACATGTCCCCCCACTGCCAGGCCTTTCTCCACCACCTCCTGGGCGGCAGCCTCTGATGCTAAGAAGAAGATGACCTTTTTGTACATTTTGGAGGCCGCCACACTGGCCGTGGGCCCCACCACCCTCGCCAACGCCCGCACATACGTCTCCACATGGGGCGAGGCGGGCACCAGGAGGCAATGGATGCTGTGCTTCCTGGTCATGGTGGGAAAGGGGGCCCAGCCGCTATAGATGGTAGCGGAGGCGGTGGGTGGGAAAGATGACTTAGCGGCAGGCGGGGGGGCTGCCGCCACCTGAGCCTATGCCCTGGGGGAGGAACACTCCCAGAGCAGGGAGGGATGCCGCAGCCAGTGGCAGGGTTGTGGCAGTGGGGGCAGCCCCTGCCATAGAGGCCCTGGTCTTTTTAGTAGGGCCCTTCCCCTTCTTACCCTGGCCCTTCCTGGCGGCTGCGGGGGCTCTCCCACAATCTGAGGTGGAGAGGGATATGGCAGCAGTGGAGGTCATCCCAGTGCCCGTCCCTGCTGGCACCCCAGCAGGGGTGGTGGCAGATGGTTTGGCAGCAGCAGTGGAGGTAGAGCATTGGGGGGGAGTGACAGAGGGGCAGGTGGGGGAGGGGCAGCTCAGGCTGCTGGAGGGGCCACACGTGCCTCGTTTCCCACCATCGTTAGTGGGGAGGGAAGGGGACACACCAGAACGAGGAGGGGAAAGGGAAGCAGGTCGACCACTCCACCCCACTAGGCTGCAGGCAGGGGAGGAGGTCGCCACAAGAGGTGGGCTGGACGGGGGGCAATCAGGAGTCAGTTACCGACACAGGGTGGAATTCCCACTCCTCTCGCTGTACTAGGGGAGGTAGAGAATATAACAGCATTGGGGGTGCAGTGAAGAGGGTTGTAACTAAAATGGGGAGTTGCACAAGTGCGTGGGCGTGGGCACACGGAGCCAGGGGCTAAGTGGGCTGGAGTTAGGGTAGGGAACCCAAGGAACTAGCTTCAGAGACTGGAGTACGGCAAACAAACAAAGGCCGCAGAGGGAAAACAGGTGGGGCAGGTAAACCAACTGAAGCTATTAGGGGGGCTGGGGTGAAAAGGAGGGGGCAAAACCTCCAAAGGGCAAATAGGGCAGGTAACAAAGGGCAAAGCTGTGGGGTGGGCAGTCTGGGGAAGGTGTGCCCAAGTGCGCTTGCACAAAGTCTGTTTGGGCTGGTTGCTGATTCTCGGCCAAAGGGTGGAATCAGGGCTAGGCAAGCCAAGCAAGCAGCTGAGTCCAGAGGCAGGAGCTGAGGCAGATGGTATACAGTCAATGGGGGTGGTGGAGGAGGCAGCAGTGGTAGGAGTAGTGGTGGGGGTTGGGGAGGACACAGATGGAGCGGGGGGCAGCTCCATGCCACACCCCCTGGGTCCCTGGAAACACACTGAAGACCCCCACTACAAGAGCACAGTTTGAAAGTTACTCCGTCTTAAGGCCCCCTCCACGGTGGTCTGCAAAGTCTCTAGGTGCTCCCCAACTGGGAGATGGTCCTCTTCTCCTCCTCGGGGCTTCAGCAGCTCCAGGCAGCAGACTCCACAGCAGCAGCTCCAGGATCTCCAGGTGGTGGTCCAGGCAGGACCCCTCTCAGGTGGTGGTGGTGTCTACAGCAGCAATGGCTGGGGCCCCTCACTCCTCCCCAGGGCTGTAGGACAGCAGCCCCCCCCCCCAAGGGGCTGCAGTTGGAGCAGTAGCAGCACCCAAGGGTGGGGGATCCAGCAGCTGGCCAGCAACCAGGTAGCAGAGAAGGGGTGTGGTATCTGGCCTAGACAGGGGAACAGCTGAAGTAGCAACAGCAGCAGGGAGAGCCCAGGGCCTTGCAGCAGCAGCAGCCGCCGCCGCTGTCGCCGCCACCACCACCCTCTCCCTCCAGACCAGAGGGCTACAGGAGAGCAATCAGAGGAAGAGCTCTTGGTCCAGGTTCAGCAGGTCCCTCTTCCCTGGGTAAGGAAAGAGGGAAAGTTCCAGGAACAATTAAGACAGGCTGATTAGAACACCTACAGACAATCAAGAAGCTGCTAGAATCAATTAAGGCAAGCTAATCAGGGCACCTGGGCTTTAAAAAGGAGCTCACTTCAGTTTGTGGTGTGCAGGAGAGGAGCTGAGAGTGAGAACGTGGACTATTGGAAGACTGAGGTGTACAAACATTATCAGACACCAGGAAGAAGGTTCTATGATGAGGATAAAGAAGGTGTTGGGAGGAGGCCATGGGGAAGAAGCCTAGGGAGTTGTAGCTGCTGCACAGCTGTTCCAGGTGACACTAGACAGCTGCATTCCACAGGCCCCTGGGCTGGAACCCAGAGTAGAGGGCGGGCCCAGGTTCCCCCCAATTCCCCCTACTCCTGGTCAGACACAGGAGGAGTCAACCTGGACTGTGAATTCAGAAAAACAGCCAAGCTGAGGGCTGCTGTGAAGCTCCAAGACGAGCAAATCTGCCAATAAGCACAAGCCCCACCAAGGTAGAGCAGGAACTTTGTCACAGTTAGTGTAGGTTGACACGTATATCTCTGTGCAGGGCAGCTTCAGAGATGGGGTTAGATTTAACTCTTTGTAAATGATTCTTCTGAGCCAAACTAAATTGGTTATGAGACATGGTACCCTTTTTAAAATTGGGTACCCTATCTCCTATAATGTTTTGAGAATTCAAGTTTACATCTAACAGACCAAGGAACTCTAAAAAATAAGAAGCTATTTGCTGAGGAAAGAACATTTAAAAACACAATATTCACCATTAATCATTATGGGCTTGATCCAAAGCCCATTGAAGTAATATAAAGACCTAAGTGTGAAAGAATTGCAAACTTTTGCAGAGTGGCAACTAGTTCATTTTAGTTAGGCAATTTTGGGTTGTGACATTATGCTCCCATTAATGTTGTAATAACTACCCCTATAATGTAAATGCTAATTGAACCCACATATTGAAAAACTAGTTTGACAGAACAAAATTAAAGTTGTAAAAAGACAACTTTGAAATGTTTAGTGCTTGTTTCACTTCGATGCTCATACAAGATGAGCCTTTTACAGGTAGCCAAGAAAGTTAGTCCATTCAAAGAAATAAGACCATGTCAAAAATATTTTCTTGAACTATTATTCTTACTAATGTAAATCCAGATTTAGACCTCCAAGTAGGTGGGTTATTTTAAAACTAATCAGGAGCTGCAGATGTTGAAAATCAGTTTCCTTATTTAGGAACCTAAATATAGATTTCAGTGGCTAATTATAGTTAGTCACATTTTAAAATTTTGGCCTACTATTTCACTTAGAATCATAGAATCATAGAATATCAGGGTTGGAAGGGACCCCAGAAGGTCATCTAGTCCAACCCCCTGCTCAAAGCAGGACCAAGTCCCAGTTAAATCATCCCAGCTAGGGCTTTGTCAAGCCTGACCTTAAAAACCTCTAAGGAAGGAGATTCTACCACCTCCCTAGGTAACGCATTCCAGTGTTTCACCACCCTCTTAGTGAAAAAGTTTTTCCTAATATCCAATCTAAACCTCCCCCATTGCAACTTGAGACCATTACTCCTCGTTCTGTCATCTGCTACCATTGAGAACAGTCTAGAGCCATCCTCTTTGAAACCCCCTTTCAGGTAGTTGAAAGCAGCTATCAAATCCCCCCTCATTCTTCTCTTCTGCAGACTAAACAATCCCAGCTCCCTCAGCCTCTCCTCATAAGTCATGTGCTCTAGACCCCTAATCATTTTCGTTGCCCTTCGTTGTACTCTTTCCAATTTATCCACATCCTTCCTGTAGTGTGGGGCCCAAAACTGGACACAGTACTCCAGATGAGGCCTCACCAGTGTCGAATAGAGGGGAACGATCACGTCCCTCGATCTGCTCGCTATGCCCCTACTTATACAACCCAAAATGCCATTGGCCTTCTTGGCAACAAGGGCACACTGCTGACTCATATCCAGCTTCTCGTCCACTGTCACCCCTAGGTCCTTTTCCGCAGAACTGCTGCCGAGCCATTCGGTCCCTAGTCTGTAGCGGTGCATTGGATTCTTCCATCCTAAGTGCAGGACCCTGCATTTATCCTTATTGAACCTCATTAGATTTCTTTTGGCCCAATCCTCCAATTTGTCTAGGTCCTTCTGTATCCTATCCCTCCCCTCCAGCGTATCTACCACTCCTCCCAGTTTAGTATCATCCGCAAATTTGCTGAGAGTGCAATCCACACCATCCTCCAGATCATTTATGAAGATATTGAACAAAACGGGCCCCAGGACCGACCCCTGGGGTACTCCACTTGACACCGGCTGCCAACTAGACATGGAGCCATTGATCACTACCCGTTGAGCCCGACAATCTAGCCAGCTTTCTACCCACCTTATAGTGCATTCATCCAGCCCATACTTCCTTAACTTGCTGACAAGAATGCTGTGGGAGACCGTGTCAAAAGCTTTGCTAAAGTCAAGAAACAATACATCCACTGCTTTCCCTTCATCCACAGAACCAGTAATCTCATCATAAAAGGCGATTAGATTAGTCAGGCATGACCTTCCCTTGGTGAATCCATGCTGACTGTTCCTGATCACTTTCCTCTCCTCTAAGTGCTTCAGGATTGATTCTTTGAGGACCTGCTCCATGATTTTTCCAGGGACTGAGGTTAGGCTGACCGGCCTGTAGTTCCCAGGATCCTCCTTCTTCCCTTTCTTAAAGATGGGCACTACATTAGCCTTTTTCCAGTCATCCGGGACTTCCCCCGTTCGCCACGAGTTTTCAAAGATAATGGCCAAGGGCTCTGCAATCACAGCCGCCAATTCCTTCAGCACTCTCGGATGCAATTCGTCCGGCCCCATGGACTTGTGCACGTCCAGCTTTTCTAAATAGTCCCTAACCACCTCTATCTCTACAGAGGGCTGGCCATCTCTTCCCCATTTTGTGTTGCCCAGCACAGCAGTCTGGGAGCTGACCTTGTTAGTGAAAACAGAGGCAAAAAAAGCATTGAGTACATTAGCTTTTTCCACATCCTCTGTCACTAGCTTGCCTCCCTCATTCAGTAAGGGGCCCACACTTTCCTTGGCTTTCTTCTTGTTGCCAACATACCTGAAGAAACCCTTCTTGTTACTCTTGACATCTCTTGCTAGCTGCAGCTACAGGTGCGATTTGGCCCTCCTGATATCTTTCCTACATGCCCGAGCAATATTTTTATACTCTTCCCTGGTCATATGTCCAAGCTTCCACTTCTTGTAAGCTTCTTTTTTATGTTTAAGATCCGCTAGGATTTCACCATTAAGCCAAGCTGGTCGCCTGCCATATTTACTATTCTTTCGACTCATCGGGATGGTTTGTCCCTGTAACCTCAACAGGGATTCCTTGAAATACAGCCAGCTCTCCTGGACTCCCTTCCCTTTCATGTTAGTCCCCCAGGGGATCCTGGCCATCTGTTCCCTGAGGGAGTCAAAGTCTGCTTTCCTGAAGTCCAGGGTCCGTATCCTGCTGCTTACCTTTCTTCCCTGCGTCAGGATCCTGAACTCAACCAACTCATGGTCACTGCCTCCCAGATTCCCATCCACTTTTGCTTCCCCCACTAATTCTACCCGGTTTGTGAGCAGCAGGTCAAGAAAAGCGCTCCCCCTAGTTGGCTCCCCTAGCACTTGCACCAGGAAATTGTCCCCTACGCTTTCCAAAAACTTCCTGGATTGTCTATGCACCGCTGTATTGCTCTCCCAGCAGATATCAGGAAAATTAAAGTCACCCATGAGAATCAGGGCATGCGATCTAGTAGCTTCCGTGAGTTGCCGGAAGAAAGCCTCATCCACCTCATCCCCCTGGTCCGGTGGTCTATAGCAGACTCCCACCATGACATCACTCTTGTTGCACACACTTCTAAACTTAATCCAGAGACACTCAGGTTTTTCCACAGTTTCGTACCGGAGCTCTGAGCAGTCATACTGCTCCCTTACATACAGTGCTACTCCCCCACCTTTTCTGCCCTGCCTGTCCTTCCTGAACAGTTTATAACCATCCATGACTGTACTCCAGTCATGTGAGTTATCCCACCAAGTCTCTGTTATTCCAATCACGTCACATCACTTCCATTGCTTTGGACTATTTAATGTCAAATTGTAAATAAAAGTGACCACAGGAATTTTTAAAAAAAATCTCTGTAGTGAAAACAAGAGGCAGGAATCATCTAAATAGAGATAAAAGAAAAAAAAAATCAGTCTCAGGCACATAGTTATCATAAAGATTCAACATAGCTAAAACGAGTATGCTGTAGAAAGATGTATCAAGGCATTGAGTTAATTGACAACACAGAGGTGAGAAGTCAACAGGAATTAGATAAATCAGGAAAAAACATAAGAGCAGTAAGGTTGATAAGCTGTGTGACTTTCCTTTTATTTATCTATATTTGTAACAGTCCTAAAATTTGGCATCTGGTTAGAGAACATGGCCTAGTGGTCACAGCCACAACTCCTGACAGTCAAGAGGGTTGTGGGAAGGGGAGCTGGGCCCTCCTACTCCAACAGGCTATGGATAACCCAAAGGACCCTGGGTTGGAATCTGGCAACCAAGGCTGTCCTCCCTGGGCCTCTTCTTCTCGTCTCCCCCACGTCAGTTTAGTGCAAGGCTTTCCCCTGGTGGAAAAATCCAAACTGCAATAAAAGGGGGTTACCAATGTCCAAAATTCACAGGATACTTTCCTCTCTGATTGTCTCTGGGGTGGGCCCTCCCTTCCCGAGGGCCCCTTTGAGCAGGGTATCAGAGTCTTAGGCTTCTCTCTGCTGCTGGAACTGTTGGCTGCAGGTCTGCCATCTAAATGAGCTAATTCCTTGCCCTTTAATTCCTCCAGCAGAAGAATCATTTGCTGCAGGTGTGGCAGCAAGGGTCTGGCTGAGCCCAAAGTAATCCCTTAACCCCTTGTTACCTAGTGTGGTGTTTGTATACCCCATCACAATATTACACAATCATTTTTTCTCTCAGGGAATTATACAAGTGAGATTAGCTTCCTTAAAAGTGTTGCACTGAAGAAGAATTTGAAAGCATATATTTATACTTTCTACCATATTAGAACTTCACATAACTGTATCTGAAGTTTTAGAAAACTGGCAAAAACTGTATAGTGTGTGTGTGGGGGGGTAGTAGGATCATGGATTGCCTTATTCTGTCTAAGGAGAAGAGATCATTTGGTGTCTCATGAACACCGAGAAGGGGGCAACCCAGCTCCAGGAGGGAGCATTTAAACACTTGCCAGCTCTCATGATATTGATGCTTTCTTTCAAGTTTCTAGTCCTTATGTCTGAAGAGAAAAGCTTGAAAAATGAACCTTAAGTGTTTCAGCACCTAAAAAACAAATGAAAAATAAGTCAGAATTGAATTTTTTTTTTTAAAAAAAGTCATGATTTTGTGTAGCCTGATCCAGGAATTTTGATTGATGAGGGTTGGCAATACTGACGGCATATAGAGGGTGGAGGGAAAGGAGCAAGGTGATCCTGGACCCAGAGTTGAGGTGGGTGTCTGAAAGAATGGAGGGGGGAGCAGAAAATGGAATTTTCTTGTTGCTAAGCTCCTGAAAAACACACAATCATTTCAGCCCATCCACTGAGTTCTGCAAGTGAAATGTTTACACTTTTTCTAATGGGTCCTTTATTGAACACTTCTCAGAATGTGATTGAAATTCTTCCTCCCTTTCATGAAGCTAGATACCATTCTATTCCTTTGATTTCAGTTTTCTGTACAGTTTTTCTTCCTTTTAACCAGGAAACCTCTTCATTTCTCTAAGCACTTTCTATACCTGGGATTGAAATGAAATGCTAGGATTCATTTATTGATATTTTGTCTGCTTTAAGATGCTGATCTAGAGAGTGACTAAGCATCTGCAACTCCCAGAGTTTTGCAGCAACAAGAAGAGAGTTCCATTTATTTGGGCAAAAATCATATTGGGGAAGAAAAGTACTAGAGCCTCCCCTGTGATAGTGCTCGGGGTGTGCTATAAACCGCTGGGATCTAATTTGGATATGGATAGAGCCCTCTAATGTTTTTAATGAAGTAAATACTAATGGAAACTGTGTGATCATGGGAGACTTTTACTTCCCAGATATAGACTGGAGGATGAGTGCTAGTAATAATAGGGCTCAGATTTTCCTAGATGCGATAGCTGATGGATTCCTTCATCAAGTAGTTGCTGAACCGACTAGAGGGGATGCCATTTTAGATTTAATTTTGGTGAGTAGCGAGGACCTCATAGAAGAAATGGTTGTAGGGGACAATCTTGGCTCAAGTGATCATGAGCTAATTCAGTTCAAACTAAATGGAAGGATTAACAAAAATAAATCTGCAACTAGGGTTTTTGATTTCAAAAGGGTGACTTTCAAAAATTAAAGGAAATTAGTTAGGGAAGTGGATTGGACTGAAGGGATCTAAAGGCAGGAGGCGGCCTGGGATTACTTTAAGTCAAAACTGCAGAAGCTATTGGAAGCCTGCATCCCAAGAAAGGGGAAAAAATTCATAGGCAGGAGTTGTAGACCAAGCATCTCAGAGAGGTGATTAAGAAAAAGCACAAAGCACACAGAGTGGAAGATGGGAGGGATCAGCAAGGAAAGCTACCTTATTGAGGTCAGAACATGTAGCGATAAAGTGAGAAGGACCTTGCAAAGGAAATTAAAACCAATAGTAAAAGGTTCTATAGCCATATAAGAAAGAAGAAAACAATGAAAGAAATGGGACTGCTAAACACTGAGGATAGAGTGGAGGTCAAGGATAATCCAGGCATGGCCCAATATCTAAACAAATACTTTGCCTCAGTCTTTAATGAGGATCAGGGATAATGGTAGCATGACAAATGGGAATGAGGATATGGGAGGTAGATATTACCATATCTGAGATAGAAGTGAAACTCGATCAGCTTAATGGGACTAAAATGGGGGGCCCAGATAATCTTCATCCAATAAGGAATTAGCACCTGAAATTGCAAGACCATTAGCAAGAATTTAATGAATCTGTAAACTCAGGGTTTGTACAGTGACTGGAGAATTGCTAACGTAGTTCCAATTTTTAAGAAAGGGAAAAAAGGGATCCGGGTAACTACAGACCTACTAGTTTGACATCTGTAGTATGCAAGGTCTTGGAAAAAATTTTGAAGGAGAAAGTAGTTAAGGACATTGAGGTCAATGGTAAATGGGACAAAATACAACATGGTTTTACAAAAGGTAGATCATGCCAAACCAATCTGATCTCCTTTTTTGAGAAAGTAACAGATTTTTTAGACAAAGGGAACGCAGTGGATCTATTTTACCTAGATTTCAGTAAGGCGTTTGATACCATGCCACATGGGGAATTATTAGTTAAAGTGGAAAAGAGATGGGGATCAATATGAAAATTGAAAGGTGGATAAGGAATTGGTTAACAGGGAGACTATAGAGGGTCATACTGAAAGGTGAACTGTCAGGCTGGAGGGAGGTTACCAGTGGAGTTCCTCAGGGATCGGTTTTGAGACCGATCTGATTTAATCTTTTTATTACTGACCTCGGCACAAAAAGTGGGAATGTGCTAATAAAGTTTGCGGATGATACAAAGCTGGGAGGTATTGCCAATTTAGAGAAGGACCAGGATATCATACAGGAGGATCTGGATGACCTTGTAAACTGGAGTAATAGTAATAGGATGAAATTTAATAGCGAGAAGTGTAAGGTCATGCATTTAGGGATTAACAACAAGAATTTGTTATAAGATGGGGACGCATCAATTAGAAGTCACGGAGGAGGAGAAGGACCTTGGAGTATTGGTTGATCACAGGAGGACTATGAGCCGCCAATGTGATATGGCTGTGAAAAAAAGCTAATAGGGTTTTAGGATGCATTAGGTGAGGTATTTCCAGTAGAGATAAGGAGGTTTTAGTACAGTTATACAAGGCACTGGTGAGACCTCACCTGGAATACTGTGTGCAGTTCTGGTCTCCCACATTTAAGAAGGATGAATTCAAACTGGAACAAGTACAGAGAAAGGCTACTAGGATGAGCCAAGGAATGGAAATCCTGTCTCATGAAAGGAGACTCAAGGAGCTTGGCTTGTTGAGCCTAAGCAAAAGAAAGTTGAGGGGAGATATGATTGTTCTCTATAAATATATCAGAGGGATAAATACCAGAGAGGGAGAGGAATTTAAGCTCAGTACCAATAAGGACACAAGAACAAATAGAGATAAACTGGCCACCGGGAAGTTTAGACTTGAAATTAGATGAAGGTTTCTAACCATCAGAGGAGTGAAGTTTTGGAATAGCCTTCCAAGGGAAGCAGTGGGGGCAAAATCTGGCTTTAAGATTAAACTCGATCAGTTTAATGGAGGAGATGGTATGATGGGATAACATGCTTTTGGCAATTAATTGATCTTTAACTATTCATGGTAAATAGGCCCAATGGCCTGTGATGAGATGTTATATGGGGCAGGATCTGAGTTACCACAGAGAATTCTTTCCTGGGTATCTGGCTCATAAATCTTGCCCATATGCTCAGGGTTCAGCTGATTCCTTCTCGACCCCAAATATGGCAATTTTCCTCCAGGGCAGAAGAGGCCCTGGAGGTTTTTCGCCTTTCTCAGTAGCATGGGACACGGGTCACTTGCTGGAGGATTCTCTGCTCCTTGAAGTCTTTAAACCATGATTTGAGGACTTCAATAGCTCAGACATAGGCGAGAGGTTTATAGCAGGAATGGGTGGGTGAGATTCTGTGGCCTGCATTGTGCAGGTGGTCAGACTAGATGATCATAATGGTCCCTTCTGACCTTAATAGCTATGAATCTAATGCACTTTTCTAGTTTTGGAAGGGAGCAAAGTTGTGAGGAGTGTTGAATTGCTCCATATATGAAATCTGGGCTATACAGATCAAGCAAATGCTTTTCAGTCTAATCTAATATACCTGTGGATATTGTATGAATGTTTAACACATTTATAAGTTCTAAATTTATTTAGATTTCATATTTTCCATTCATGGAACAGCTTAAAATCAGGCACCATACTTTTGGAGAGGTATTTTTACTGTACATGAGAAATTGCTCTCCTGGGGTATGTGGGCCTTGGTATTTCCCAGTCTATTCATAATGGTGAGAATAGGCAGGAAGTAGAATCTTTATAACTTCCTATGTGACCTTGGGCAAGTCACTTAATCTCTCTAGTTTCCAATCTATAGAATAGGGATAATCATAGCAAGTCTTCCACACTTCCTTCATCTTGTCTATATAGACTATGGTCTCTGAGGAAGGATTGGGTTTCTATATCTCTTTAAAAGCATGTAGTTCAACTAGTCCCTGCCCTTGGTTGGGGGCTCTAAGGTACTAATGTGTTACAAATTATTAGTATTTTTATGGAGTTATTTAAAGTTCTGCTGTTCATGAGACTGATTTCTTAGCTTTTAACAATAAAAAGATATGAATTAGAAATGTGATTTTTAAGTGTCTGTATTTTTAGGAATTCTCATGTTAGTTAGGACTGGAATCAAGTAAAGTTTCTCAGTGAAGTCAATTTGGCAAACTAGTGTGCTTAAAACACCATTGTGTGTATAGTAATTTAGTTTACATAAACGGTATTTATTGTTAGTTAACATTTATATTGTGGTACAGTTTATGGGCCACAACCAGGTTGTGAGGCCCCATTATAGTAGATGCTGTATAAACATACACAAGACAATTCCTGTTCCTCAGAGGGCTTGCCCTCGAAAAGACAAGATAAAATAGATCTGAGAAAAAAAAAAGTAGGTTAAGGTAAAATGGGGGTGATGGGATAAGAAGTAAATATTTTTAGTGATCAGTTTTCCACCTGCCTAATCATCATCAAGTTGCAGTTTACTAATAGCAAGAGAGATTCCAGGTATCATTTTAGATTTAGACTATTTAGATATAGTCTTCTTTATGATGATTATGTTGCTGAAACAGTTTTGTTTTACCAATATATAAAATTCATAGTTCAGGAAAGATGCTAAAACTATATAAAATGATATTAATTACCTGAGCGATATTTTTAAAACAGAGTTCAATTCATTAGTATTACTACTATTAGTAGTAATTCTTTAGTAGTATTGGCTGCAGGTATGAAAAACTCCAGATTGAATAACCATTGTTGGCTAAATAATGATATCCCAAGATGTTTTTTTAATGGAAATAGTCCTGAAAAGATCAAAATGATTTCTTACTTAAAAAAAAAAAACCACACCAAACACTAGAAACTGAGCGCAGTAGGATTCATTTCAACTGAAACGTATCTGAACCTGTGTGTTCTGTACAAGGCCATAATTGTCTCTATCAGGTTGGCCTATTCTACTGCATGGTTAGTGGTCATGCAGAACACATTTCTGATCAGTAGCTCCAGGACAAGCATAACCCCTGAGGAGTGAAGTGGGAGTGTGGTATGGAGAAAGAAAGGAAAGTACATGCCGAGGCTCTTTACACCTACAGTTTATGGGATAGTCATTTTTTTTGGAGCCTTGACCCTTACTTCAGACAGGCTAGATCTGGAACACCTCCTCTCTGTTCAGGAACAAATGTTTTCCACTATTTTTGGAAAGTGACATGAAAACTTAGTGTCACAAGTGATTTTTATATAGCAATAATAATTGGGGGCAGGGTGTGTGTTGTGGCAAAGTGTCCTGTAGCTTGGACTTCGGAAGGGCCTGATTTAAAACCCAGTGAAATCAATGGGAGTCTGTTCCCCCCTCCCCTGGCCTCTGGAACATAATAAATTTGCCTTTTTGCAGTACCATGGTGATGCCAAAACACAGCAACTGAGATTTCAGACCATGTATCACAGCTACTGGTAACAAAGCAACTCTGTTAAGCAGCTTCAGTGGTAGCTATTTGTGTGCTGTTCTCAAATAAAAGTGAAGAACTTGGTCATGCAGCAGGAGCAGAGATGTCCCCTGCTGTTGGAGGCTCCACTGCCTTGAGTAACATAAGAAATTGGGGTGTGCAGTTATTGCCAACGTATATGCAAATTGCATACTTGTTCATTCTAATAGATTGAGCTAGCTATTTGTGGGTGCAGTAGTTTTCAGTTTTGTTATTTAATTGGAGTCATCCTTGATAATTAAGTGCTTTACATTTATAAAATGTGACTTGTGTACAGCTTTGGAGTGAATGAGATGACAGTCTTGTTTTAAAGTTTCCCAGAATGCCCTTATTCCTTTACCCACTCATTTTGTGTGCGCATGCACGCAATATGGGATCTATGCAATATTTTGAACTTAATTTCCATATCTCATCCATTCCAATTCCTCTCACTGGAAAGAGGATAACTTTCACTCTCCACTGGACTAAAATAATTTCTGAATTTAGATTATTCTAAATCATTAGCAAGATTTTCTCCACGACACATCCAGTACTTTGTTATAATACAACTCACTGCCACTCTATTGGGAAAAATAGTTCAAAACACTTAGCCAGTTGCAAAAATGTAGCAGCCATGCATAGACAATGGGGAGAAGGGATTCCCTCATCGTGACTCTAGGGTGACTAGATAGCAACTGTGGAAAAAATGGGACAGGGAGTGGGGGGGGGGGGTAATAGGTGCCTATATAAGAAAGTCCCAAAACCCAGGACTGTCCCTATAAAAATGGGACAACTGCTCACCCTAGGTGATGCCTCTTTGATTTTCCCTAATACTACATTTACTAGCTGTAGCTGATGGTACTCAATTCTTGCTTTAATGTGTGTTTTGCTGTTTAATTTTGGACAGGTAAAAAGCTCAGAATCCAGGTTATATAAAATGCATAAGAGACTGAAGATAATATAGTAGGGATGCAAAGGTCAGAAGGGCTGGCTTGGGAATAGGCTTTATTCATGTTGGGGAGGAGGGATGTCTCTTAACAAGAATATAATATTCAACTCAACTAAATATTTTAATTTTCAATATATGTTGTTTTACTTAAAGCAAGCAAATTACACATAATTAAAAGAACATTAACATAACCTGAAACAATTTCCTACACAGATCTTAGTTTAAACTTTACATTTGGCAAGACTTATGCTAATTCTCTAACTTACATAGAGTTAAAATCTGAGGAACCCTTTCTTCTGCACGCAATTGTGTCAAACTAAGAAGGCTGCATTAGTGTGTCTGTTCACCTGATTATGTGACCATAAGGAAAACTGGACCCAGTGCATCTGTAACCCATCAATGAGTAGGTATTATAGGTCCCTGTTGCAGGGCAACGACTCACCCGTGTGGCGCCTCCTGTTGGTCATCCTGGGAATTAGCTCTTCCGGCCAGGAGCGCCCTCTGCAGGTGGTGTCTTGCTTGCCACTGGCCCCCCAAGTCCCTCCTGGACCCCACTGCCTTCTAGATTAGAGAGTTCTGCCCCCTGACAGTACCCCCTCAGTCTGGGTCTCCCCTCCCAGGGGAACCCCCAAACCTCTATCCCTCCCTTGCCTCAGTGACTACTGCCAGTCATCATCTAGCCCCCACTCCCTGAGGAAGACGGCAGCCTATGAACCACTCATCATAGGCAGAGGCAGCTGGTCCAACCCCCCCTTTACCAATCTCTGGGCTGCCCCCTGCAGCCCCACTACCTTTTTATAGGTTTTAACTAGGCCCGCAGCCTGGGGTTTTGCTAGGCTGGAGCTCCCCAGCTCTCTCTACCCTTCCCCAGCACTGCTCCACCCTAGGTACCCTTCTCAGCTCTCTAGCAGCCAGGTCCTTCTCTTTCAGAAAGCTAGAGAAACTGAGTCCTTCTGGCCCATCACCTTCTTATAAGGGTCAGCTGGGCCCTGATTGCACTGGCTACAGCTGTGGCTGTTTTCCCAATTAGCCCAGCTTTCCTCGCTGCAGCCCTCTCCGGGGCTGTTTTATCCCCTTCCAGCAGGAGCGGGGTTAATACCACGCTACAGTCCCCATCTGTGATGATCCACAGAGGATAAGAGTTATTACAGCCTCCAGCTATAAAAGGTTGGGGGTTTTTTTTGCTCAAGCTTCAGTAACTCATGCTTTTAGCTCTAGAAGCCCCCAGTTCAATACCCAACATGTCAGCCAAGATGATAGCCCTTACATAAGTTCAAGGTGTCCAGGATTCAATTCAAACCTTTGAGCAGAGGAAGTATGTAGCTCACTGGTGAGTGTGTATTTCAGGTCCCTGTCCCCTCGTTCCAATCCCTATGAGTTATTATAACACCCACCTACAGGATTTTAGATAAAGAATTAGTTGCTGGTGTGTTTATCTTTGGAAGTCCCTGGTCCATTGACAAACATAAGTTTGAGCTAAATACCTAAGGCACTGTAGCTGAGGACTGTAACAATTCATACCCTCTGTGGATTGGCACAGAGGGGGACCTATAACACACACTCATCAGTGGGGTAAACAAAGTATGGAAGAGAGAAGTTGCATCTCCTACATGGTTGGGAGCTGTGGAACTTCTCAGGAGAGGCACTTAGGTAAGTGAGCTCCCTGTGCAAGTGGATGGTGTATCTTGGTCAATATCTCTCCTCATTGAGTTATGAGGGCTACCCCACCCTCAGTAACCCCTCTGGCTAACTAAGGCAAAAGGAGGACAGAAATTCATTTCACTTTCAAATAAATCCAATAAAATAGTTTGTCTGGAAAATAAATTCAATTAACTTAACTGACTACCAAGCAATTCTTGGTGTTGGCTTTTCTGAGACATTGGTGGTATAGTAAACAATACAGGTTCAGTGATAATGATCAGACCTTATAATGAATTTTCAGTCCCCCATGAAGGTACACCAGGCTAGTATTACTTTTTCAATTATTGAATATAACTTAAGGCTCATGAAAGAAATGCAAATGTAAGAGTTTTTTTGTAATTACAGGTTTCACAGTAGCAGCCATGTTAGTCTGTATCTGCAAAAAGAACAGGAGTACTTGTGGCACCTTAGAGACTAACAAATTCATTAGAGCATAAGCTTTCTTGGGCTACAGCCCACTTCATTGGATGCATAGAATGGAACATATAGTAAGATATATATATACATACAAATAAGTTGGAAGTTACCATACAAACTGTGAGAGGCTAATTAGTTGAGATGAGCTATTATCAGGAGAAAAACTTTTGTAGTGATAATCAAGATGGCCCATTTAGACAGTAGACAAGAAGTTGTGAGGATACTTAACTTAAGGAAATAGATTCAATATATGTAATGACCCAGCCACTCCCAGTCTCTATTCAAACCCAAGTTAATGGTATCTAGTTTGCATATTAATTCAAGCTCAGCAGTTTCTCCTTGGAGTCTGTTTTTGAAGCTTTTCTGTTGCAAAATTGATACCCTTAAATCTTTTACTGAGTCGCCAGAGAGGTTAAAGTATTCTCCTACCGGGGTTTTTGAATGTTATGATTCCTGATGTCAGATTTGTGTCCATTTATTCTTTTGCATAGAGACTGTCCAGTTTGGCGAATGTAATACAGAATACATTACACATATTGAATCTAACCATCACTAACCATGTACCCATACTTTAAGTTAAGTATCCTCACACCTTCTTGTCAATTTGATTATCACTACAAATGGGCCATCTTGATTATCACTACAAAAGTTTTTCTCCTGCTGATAATAGCTCATCTCAACTAATTAGCCCCTCACAGTTTGTAGACAGAGCCTTGCCTGTGTCCCTGTTCCCTATTCCTGTTCCCCTCTGCCTTAGCAAACATGATTCCAATTTCCCTTCCCCTCATTTCCTCTGTGACCACAGTTTATATAGTAATATTCTCAGCTATAACTTAACCAGTCATTTTACTGAAATTTAACTAACCAATCCCAATTGTAACATGATTCTCTAACCAATTATATCTCACTACACTAATTAATTTACACCTAGTAAGATTAATTATACAGCGGACAGAAACAATTAGAGAACCAGACAGACTATCAATAGAAAAGTGGGGGCCATAAAGATAAAACATACAGAAATGAGGGTTTCACAACCATAACCTTTGATAAGTGATTTTTTACCAGACAGGATGCTATCAAACTAATTTTTCTTTAACCATCTTAAGATCTATTTCTCTATCTGGTGGTGACGGACACTATCAGGACAGGATCATCTTCCTAACAGACCAATACTACCTTATTTCAATGTGACTGGTTTGGAATGTGAGGATGTGACCATACACTTCCCAGCTTATGGCTGAACCTGCTGCTTAGCCAAAGGCCTTAGCCTAAGAACAAGACCTCAGACTATCCTAGTGAGAGAAGGCCCATACCCAGACAGACTGTGATTTTGATTCTTTGTTTTTGTACCTCTATAACCAGGTAAGTGATAAAAATACACCTAAGTTCTTAAAGTATAGGCCTTTACAGGCAGGCCTGAATATCTATATTCTAACATCATGCACTGCTACAGGCTGGGGACTTGCTGGCTAAGCGGCAGTTCTGCAGAAAAGGACCCAGGGATTACAGTGGATGAGAAGCTGGATATGAGTCAACAGTGTGCCCTTGTTGCCAAGAAGGCTAACAGCATATTGGGCTGCATCAGTAGGAGCATTGCCAGCAGATTGAGAGAAGTGATTATTCCCCTCTATTCGGCACTGGTGCGGCCGTATCTGTTTTGGGCCCCTCACTATAGAAAGGATGTGGATAAGTTGGAGAGAGTCCAGTGGAGGGCAATGAAACTGATTAGGGGGTTGGGGCATATGACTTATGAGAAGAGGCTGCGGAAACTGGACTTATTTAGTCTGCAGAAAAGAAGAGTGAAGGGGGATTTGATAGCAGCCTTCAACTACCTGAAGGAGGGTTCCAAAGAGGATGGAGCTAGGCTATTCTCACATGACAGAACAAGGAGCAATGGTCTCAAGTTGCAGTGGAGGAGGTCTAGGTTAGATATTAGGAAAAACTATTTCACTAGGAGGGTGGTGAAGCACTGGAATGGGTTACCTAGGGAGCTGGTGGAATCTCCATCCTTGGAGCTTTTTAAGGCCTGGTTTGACAAAGCCCTGCCTGGGATGATTTAGTTTGGGTTGGTCCTCCTTTGAGCAGAGGGTTGGACTAGATGACCTCCTGAAGTCTCGTCCAACCCTAATCTTCTATGATTCTGTGATTCTACTAATGATAATTTAGAGCCAAGCCCCCCCCCCCCCTCACACACACACTCAGACACAAATATGCAATTAGTGTTTCAAAGTTCATTCTTATTTCCTTTGAATTTCTTCAGTAGTTAGGTATACAGATAATTTGTAACCATATTCTTAGGTTAGTTTTATGTAAATGTTAAAATAAAGGTAAACAATTACATTATAAATCATGTTTAGTATAGTCTTAAAGGCAACTTTCAAAAGTGCTCTTACCTAATGAGCACAGGTAAGTAAGATAAATTACTGTGTCTCTTCCACAGTTTTGGCCTATAACTGCCACTGTCTGTGAAGTGTCATTGGATTGCACAGTACATAATTATTTTGCATCTTTTATGGCTGCTTTAATGCTTGTTACTATCCCAAGAGTCTTATTAATATTCTTTTTTTTTTTCCATTAACAAGCTCTCTCATTCTTTCTCTCAAGTTGGAGATATTTGTCTTTTCAACTATTTGATCATGAATCATTTAATCAGCGAGGCTACCAAAATTGCATGTAAAAGCTAATTTGTACAATGCACTTACCTACTTTTCATTTGGTCTCTGGAGTTTTGCACTCTGCAATAGAAATAATAATTCTCTGCCAAAATATGTCATAGGCCAAGTATTTCATAGAATCCTAGAATTATAAGACTGGAAGGGATCTTGAAAGGTGATCTAGTCCAGTCCCCTGCATTTACGGCAGGATTCCATAATAACTAGATAATTCCCAACAAGTGTTTGTCTAATCTGTTCTGAAAAACCTCCAGAGATATCACAACTTCCCTAGGCAATTTGTTCCAGTGCTTAACTACCCTGACAGTTAGGAAGTTTTTCCTAATGTCCAAACTAAATCTCTCTTGTTGCAATTTAAGCCTGTTCCTTCTTGTCCTATCCTCAGCGGTTAAGGAGAACAATTTTTCATCCTACTCCTTGTAACAACCTTTCATATATTTCAAGAGCTGTTATCATGTCCCCCATTTATCTGCAATTCCTCAGACTAAACAAACCCAGTTGTTGTTTTTTTTCAATCTTTCCTCAAAGGTTATGTTTTCTAGAACTTTAATAATTTTTGTTGCTCTCCTCTGGACTTTCTCCAATTTGTCCACATCTTTCCTGAAATGTAGCATCCAGAACTGGACATAATACTCCAGCTGAGTTCTTCTCAGCATGGAGTAGAGTGGAAGAATTATTTCTTGTGTCTTGCTTACAACACTCCTGCTAATACATCCCAGAATGATGTTTGCTTTTTTACAATAATGTTACACAGTTGACTCATATTTAGCTTGTGATCCACTTGTGACCTCCAAATCCCTTTCTGCAGTACTCCTTCCTAGGCAGTCATTTCCCATTTTGTAACTGATTGTTCCTTCCTAATTGGAGTATTTTGCATTTGTCCTTATTGAATTTCATCCTATTTACTTCAGACCATTTTTTGAGGTGTCCAGATTATTTTGAATTTGAATTCTATCGTCCAAAGCACTTGTAATCCCTCCCAGCTTGATATCATCCATAACATTTATAAGTGTACTCTCTATGCCATTATCTAAATTGGACAATGATAATAATAATGTATTAAGTACATCAACTACTTTGTCATTGGTTATAAAATCAGGAAGGGCAGCTGTGTCCTTTGTCTGTCCTGCCCCAAAAAATGCAGCAGAAGTAGGTGTGCAATGGATCCTAAGGAGCAGAACTTGATGATACTGAAAATGAACCAGAGCTTTCCCATGACTGGTTACATTCATCCATTTGTTAAATTCTGCCCATAATAATTTTAATGGGATTCCTTTGTTTATGTTATGGCTACCAGCCTGTATGATAGTAAAAGAGAATAGTTGAGGGTATCTACTTTGGAAGGTACACAAAAATTTACATCAACAGTGCCTTCATAGGAACTCCTAGTTATCAAATTCATAGGCTAAAAGTATATGTATTTCTTGAATAGCAACAGTGGTGAGGGTATAGTAGCAGCTCTATCTTGAGGAATTGTTTGTTAACAGTTGTGTTAGCAATGTGAACTGGACAGACTGGATGTTGCAGCCAGCCTTATGTAGTCACAAAACTATGACATTAGCAAAAGCTATGCCACCTATTAATAGCGGTTTGCTTTTCTGTGATGGGGCTCAGATTCTTGGTCCTGATCTATTGCTCCTTAGTCAGCATGACTACAGCAAGGGCAATATTAACAGCAATCATAGAATATCAGAGTTGGAAGAGATCTCAGGAGGTCATCTAGTCCAATCCCCTGCTCAAAGGAGAACAAACACCAACTAAATCATCCCAGCCAGGGCTTTGTCAAGCCTGACCTTAAAAACCTGTAAGGAAGGAGATTCCACCAGCTTCCTAGGTAACCCATTCCAGTGCTTCACCACCCTCCTAGTGAAATAGGTTTCAGAGTAGCCACCGTGTTTGTCTGTATTCGCAAAAAGAAAAGGAATACTTGTGGCACCTTAGAGACTAATAAATTTATTTGAGCATAAGCTTTCAACTCCTTTTCTTCTAGTGAAATTAGTTTTTCCTAATATCCAACCTAGACCTCCCCCTCTGCAACTTGAGACCATTGCTCCTTGTTCTGTCATCTGCCACCACTGAGAACAGTCTAGTTCCATCCTTTTTGGAACCCCCCTTCAGGCAGTTGAAGGCTGCTATCAAATCCTTCCTCACTCTTCTCTTCTGATGATTAAATAACCCCAGTTCCCTCAGCCTCTCCTCATCGTAAGTCATGTGCCCCAGCCCCCTAATAATTTTATTTGCCCTCTTCTGGACTCTCTCCAATTTGTCCACATCCCTTCTGTAGTTGGGGGCACCAAAACTGGAGAGAATGGTCCAGGTGTGGCCTCACCAGTGCTAAATAGAAGGGAATAATCACTTCCCTTTCTTTGGGTGGTTAAGGAAAAAGCATTAACTGCCTCGAAAGGGAGTTCATTGCTGTCTTCCTTTGCAGGGAAGATGGCAACTATGCTGTGGGGCCTTAATGTGGCTTCTTCTAAGTGGGAAATATAAGAAATAGTGCTCCTTAATGAGTCTGGAAGCTCCCTGGAAGAACCCTATATCACATGCATGTAGGTAGCTGTAGACTTATGACCACCAATAGCCAGATACAAAAATCTCTTCATTAATGCCTCATGACTAAGGCTACATTATATACATGAGTATTTTTAGTAAAAGTAATGGACAGGTCACAGGCAGTAAACAAAAATTCACGGCCTGTGAGATAAATGAAAGGGGGGTGGAGAGTAGCTTCCTTTTATGGACACACAGCCAGCCAGTTAGCTATAAATCCCTCTTGGTAGTTGTTCCCTACTTGCTTTACCTGTAAAGGATTAAAAAAGTCTCCCTGCATAGGTAAAAAGAAGGGAGTGAGCACTTGACCAAAAGGGACAATGGGAAGGCTAAAACTTTTTTAAATTGGGGAAAAAACTTCCTTTTGTCCATCAGTGTTGTTCTTCCGGAGAGAAGGTACAGAAGAGCTATGCTCTAAAAGTTTGGGCCAGGTCTGAAAAATCATCATATCATATCTAGAAACTACTCATTTAAAACCCCCAGATATGTAAGTAGATCAGGACATGTCTAGGAAGATGTGGTTAGGTTTATTTCTTTTTATTTCTTTATGGCTTGTGGATTGCTCTGTGCTAACGTAGAGACTGTCCAGTTTGATCAATGTACATGGCAGAGGGGCATTGCTGGCACATGATGGCATATATCACATTGATAGATGCGCAGGTGAATCAGCCTCTGATAGTGTGGCTGATGTGATTAGGCCCTATGATGGTATCCCCTGAATAGATATGTGGACAGAGTTGGCAACGGGCTTTGTTGCAAGGATAGGTTCCTGGGTTAGTGGTTCTGTTGTGTGGTGTGTGGTTGCTGGTGAGTATTTGCTTCAGGTTGGGGGGCTGTCTGTAAGCAAGGACTGGCCTGTCTCCCAAGATCTGTGAGAGTGATGGGTGGTCCTTCAGGATAGGTTGTAGATCCTTGATGATGGGTTGGGGAGGTTTTAGTTGGGGGCTGAAGGTGATGGCTAGTGGCGTTCTGTTATTTTCTTTCTTGGGCCTGTCCTGTAGTAGGTGACTTCTGGGTACTCTTCTGGCTCTGTCAATCTGTTTCTGTCAATCTGGACAGTCTCTACGTAAAAGAATAAATGGACACAAATCAGACATCAAGAATTAACACATTCAAAAACCAGTCAGAGAACACTTCAATCTCTCCGATCACACTATTACAGACCTGAGAGTGTCTATCCTTCAACCAAAAAACTTCAAAAACAGACTCCAACGAGAGACTGCTGAATTGGAATTAATTTGCAAACTGGTTACAATTAACTTAGGCTTGAATAGAGACTGGGAGTTGATGGGTCATTACATAAAGAAAAACATGTTATTTCTCCCCCCACCCCACCCCCTACTGTTCCTCCAACGTTCTTGTTAACTGCTGGAAATGGCCCACCTTGATTATCACTGCAAAAGGTTTTCCTGCTTTCCCCCCTTCCTTCCTGCTGATAATAGCTCATCTTGAGTAATCATTCTCCTTACAGTGTGTATGATAAAACCCATTGTTTCATGTTCTCTGTGTGTGTATATAAATCTCCCCACTGTATTTTCCACTGAATGCATCCGATGAAGTGAGTTTTAAGATTCTACTCGATAAGTTTATGGAGGAGATGGTATGATGGGATAATGTCATTTTGGTAATTAATTGATCTTTAAATATTCAGAGTAAATAGGCCTAATCCCCCGAGATGGGATATTAGATGGATGGGATCTGAGTTACCCAGGAAAGAATTTTCTGTAGTATCTGGCTGGTGAATCTTGCCCATATGCTCAGGGTTTAGCTGATCGCCATATTGAGGTTGAGAAGGAATTTTCCTCCAGGGCAGATTGGAGAGGCCCTGGAGGTTTTTCGCCTTCCTCTGTAGCATGGTGCATGGGTCACTTGAGGGAGGATTCTCTGCTCCTTGAAGTCTTTAAACCACGATTTGAGGACTTCAATAGCTCAGACATAGGTGAGGTTTTTCATAGAAGTGGGTGGGTGAGATTCTGTGGCCTGTGTTGCGCAGGAGATCAGACTAGATGATCAGAATGGTCCCTTCTGACCTTAGTATCTATGAATCTATAAGTACTCCTTTTATTTTTTGCAAATACAGACTAACACGGCTGCTACTCTGAAACCACATATTTAAAAGAACTGTTACTGATTTAACATGCTTGCTTCTTTATTCTACCTTTAAAATCCAGAGCAGATGTATTCGTTTGGACCAAAATATGGAGTGTGTTTTACACACATTGTAGAACAGCTTATTGGTAAGTGCTGTGCAGCACAGGTTGAGTTTGACAGATGAAATGTAGGCTTCTTTTTTAACCTGGTCATTGTTCCTATTTTTAGCAAATCGGATTTAAACACCTGTTTTGCTCCTTCATAATTTCAACATCTGTGGAAGGCTTCTTGTGCTTTGTCATTCAGTAAAAGGCCCTAGTGATAGTCTCTGACTGCATCATTTATCATTGTAACACCTGGTACTGCATTTTGAGCTGATTGTTTCAAAGATGCTGCTTACTTGGAATACATCTTTGAGTTCAATGGATGCTTTTATGCATTGTCTACAATGTCTTGCTGTGTAGTGATAGTAAAATCTGTATTTAAGATATTCATCAAGGTCTAAGAAATAAAACATTTTGTAGTAGGCTGCAGTTCTTAAATTAAGATACTCCCCTTTTTTTCAACAGAGACTGAAAACCTGCACAGAGTTCCTCTCAGAAGTATCTCAATTATATAATATGTAGCAGTTAATGTTCAACAGTAGTCAATATTTCTAAATTGCTAAGGAGAAACATACACAACAGTGCCAGCTGATAATAAAATTCCTAATAGGTTCCCTCTTCATAAAAATAAAGGATTTCTTATAACATAATTGACTTTGTCATCTTTTTTTAAGCTTCTCTAGAGGCTGGCTTTTAAACCTTAAAAGCTTGCCTGCAGGATGCCATAAAGGAGTCTATTCTTTGAGTACTTCAGACCACAGAAAGATGTATTTTTTTAGAAATGTGTAAGGCAACATTTTATCATCCTTGGAAATGGAGCAAAATGTAGGTATTTTAATATCAGATAGATGCTGGGCGTGGCAATTTAAGTGACCTATCAGTATTACCCTTGGAGAAGCTTATATTCAAGGGTGTCTGTTGGTTGTTTCACAAGCCAGTGGCACAATCTTTCTATAACTTCATATTATATGGACAGCCATTTCTGTTGGGGATATCTGAGGGGCTTTGTGTGAGAGTGACAGGTTGTATCTTTCTCGCCTATTCTCTTGATCATCCTTTTAGGCCCTGGTTCTGTAAAACCTTACACATGTAATTAGCATTAAGTAAGTGCATAGTGTTTGCATGATCAGGGTATTAGATCTTAAGTTTTTATGGGCAGTGACAGTTTATTGTTACGTATTGGATGTGGGGAGGGAGAGAAGGATAAATTGACTTTGTTTCTTTTATTTTTGGTGTGCTGATTGATTTATACTATTTTGACATTTAATTTAGTATTTTTTCCTCTTGGAAAGGTTATATGTGTATATGTGAGATTGCAGCTTGTGACTGAGTTGTTATACATTAGTGGTAAGGTGCCACAAGTACTCCTTTTCTTTATTAGTGGTAGAGATATTTACTTTGGAAGGATCAAAGTTGTGCTGTTTCAGATGTGGTTTTGAATAACTGTTTAACTGGTTGCTTTTTGTCAAGTTTCTACACAGACAGTCTTTCTACATATCCTTTGGCTCTTTCAAAGATGACGAAAGACACTAGTCAAATCCCAGTAAAATAAATTACTGGTTTAAAATCTAAAATCAGGAATAATCAGAAACATGGATGAGATGGTGC
Source organism: Dermochelys coriacea (assembly GCF_009764565.3). NCBI lineage: Eukaryota > Metazoa > Chordata > Testudines > Dermochelyidae > Dermochelys > Dermochelys coriacea. The sequence continues at coordinate 107,244,647 of NC_050071.1, forward strand.
ATCCTCTGGTATTTTGTCTTCTTCCTGGTACCAGACAAAGTAGGAATGGATTTCTCAATCAGGAATACTGATGAGTGACTAGCTGCTCTAATTCCAAATTAGCATGATGGCACAGTACACAAGATGCAACAGGAGTTATTTAAATGAGCAGGTTCATATGAAAACTGAATTAAACAGTTTTAAATAATTTACTAGTGTTCTTAATTGGAAAATACAGTGATTCAGTATGATGTACAAATAGTGAGAATCCTTCCCCTTTTGTTGTTAGATTTGATTCGTCTTTAATACTTAAGGAAAAACCCTGTGGTGTTAAATAGAGGGGAAAAAAATATGGGGTTCTATAGAAATTGAATAGGATTGGATAGATATTATTCTAACAAACTGCATAATGTATTACATCCTTTGTGTAGGTTATTTTAACCAAAAAGAATAGTGGAATATGAAGAATGCAGTGACCTGGTTCATCCCAACTTGCGGAGGGGGACTTTGAGTAAGGAAATGAGAATCCCCTCACAGAAATCCTCCAGTGTTGTTATATTAGGGGATGGGTTGAACCCAAAATAATAGGCTAGGGGGCCTGCCTACAAAAACCTGCCTGATGCCATCTGCACAAATGCCCTTTGCCTACACACAGACTCTGGTCCCTAATAGCCTTCTCTCTGGCCATGGTTGCCTTCAAGATCCTCTGCGTGTATTTGTGAGGAAGGAAGTTGTTCCACAGAAAAGATGACATTGTACCAGTCTGTGTTATCTTTTCCCATAAGTCTCACACATCTGTAGCAGAGACAACATATGTCTATACTTGCTACTGATAGACTTGCGCTAGTGGGGCTTGATTAACATTATCAAAATAGTTGTGGAGACAGCACTTTGAGGTTGCAGCTCAGGCTAGAACTTGCGCTCTGAAGCCCATCCTGTCCCTAGGCTCTATCCTGTGTGTCCCAGCTGAACCTGATCTTGCCCCTGGCTTGTCCAATCTCTGCCTCCCCTCCACCAGAATGGAGCCCAGACCCACAGAATGGGAGCTGCGGAAGGAGGAAAGGGTATAGCAGAGAAAGCTGACCCCCTTCTTCCCCTGAGCAGCATGGGGGGAGGGGGGAAGGGGGAAGATCCATGTGCAGAGCTAGGGTGGAATAATCCTCATCATAGGGAAGTTTTTGGAAAGTGTAGGGGACAATTTTCTGGTGCAAGTGCTGGACAAACCAACTAGGGGCAGAGCTCTTCTTGACCTGCCCCTCACAAACCGGGAAGAATTAGTACGGGAAGCAAAAGCGTACGGGAACCTGGGAGGCAGTGACCATGAGATGGTTGAGTTCAGGATCCTGACACAAGGAAGAAAGGACAGCAGCAAAATATGGACCCTGGACTTCAGAAAAGCAGACTTTGACTCCCTCAGGGAACTGATGGGCAGGATCCCCTGGGAGAATAATATGAGGGGGAAAGGAGTCCAGGAAAGCTGGCTGTATTTTAAAGAATCCTTATTGAGATTACAGGAACAAACCATCCCGATGTGTAGAAAGAATAGTAAATATGGCAGGCGACCAGCTTGGCTTAACAGTGAAAACCTTGCTGATCTTAAACACAAAAAAAGAGGCTTACAAGAAGTGGAAGCTTGGACAAATGACCAGGGAGGAGTATAAACATATTGCTCAGGCATGCAGGAGTGAAATCAGAAAGGCCAGATCACACCTGGAGTTGCAGCAGCAAGAGATGTTAAGAGTAACAAGAAGGGTTTCTTCAGGTATGTTAGAAACAAAAAGAAAGTCAAGGAAAGTGTGGGCCCCTTACTGAATGAGGGAGGCAACCTAGTAACAGAGGATGTGGAAAAAGCTAATGTACTCAATTTTTTTTTTTTGCCTCTGAACAAGGTCAGCTCCCAGACTGCCACACTGGGCAGTGCAACATGGGGAACAGGTGACCAGCCCTTTGTGGAGAAAGAAGTGGTTCAGGACTATTTAGAAAAGCTGGACGAGCACAAGTCCATGGGACTGGATGCATTGCATCTGAGGGAGTTGGTGGATGTGATTGTAGAGCCATTGGCCATTATCTTTGAAAACTCATGGCAATCAGGGGAGGTTCCGGAAGACTGGCAAAAAGCTAATGTAGTGCCCATCCTAAAAAAGGGAAGAAGGAAGATCCGAGGAACTACAGGCCAGTCAGTCTCACCTCAGTCCCTGGAAAAATCATGGAGCAGGTCCTCAAGGAATCAATTCTGAAGCACTTAGAGGAGAGGAAAGTGATCAGGAACAGTCAGCATGGATTCACCAGGGGCAAGTCTAATTGGCTAAACTAATTGTCTTCTATGGCTCTGTGGATAAGGGGAAAGCAGTGGATGTGTTATTCCTTGACTTTAGCAAAAGCTTTTGATATGGTCATCCACAGTATTCTTGCCAGCAAGATAAAGAAGTATGGGCTGGATGAATGGACTATAAGGTGAATAGACTAGATCATCTGGCTCAACAGGTAGTGATTAATGCCTCCGTGTCTAGTTGGCAGCCGGTATCAAGTGGAGTGCCCCAAGGGTCGGTCCTTGGGCTGATTTTGTTCAATATCTTCATTAATGATCTGGAGGATGGTGTGGACTGCACCCTTAGCAAGTTTGCAGATGACACTAACTGGGAGGAGTAGTAGATACGCTGGAGGGTAAGGATAGGATACAGAGGGACCTAGACAAATTAGAGGATTGGGCCAAAAAAAATCTGATGAGGTTCAACAAGAACAAGTGCAAAGTCCTGCATTTAGGACAAAAGAATCCCATGCACTGCTACAGACTAGGGACTGAATGGCTAGAAAGCAGTTCTGCAGAAAAGGACCTACAGGTTACAATGGACAAGAAGCTGGATATGAGTCAACGGTGTGCCTTTGTTGCCAAGAAGGCCAACGGCATTTTGGGCTGTATAAGTAGAGACATTGCCAGCAGATCGAGGGACGTGATCATTCCCCTCTGTTCAACATTGGTGAGGCCTCATCTGGAGTACTGTGTCCAGTTTTGGGCCCCACACTACAAGAAGGATGTGGGAAAAATTGGAAAACATCCAGCGGAGGGCAACAAAAATGATTAGGGGACTGGAACACATGACTCATGAGGAGAAGCTGAGGGAACTGGTATTGTTTAGTCTGCGGAAGAGAAAAATGAGGGGGGATTTGATAGCTGCTTTCAACTACCTGAAAGGGGGTTCCAAAGAGGATGGATCTAGACTGTTCTCAGTGGTAGCAGATGACAGAACAAGGAGTAATGGTCTCAAGTTGCAGTGGGGGAGGTTTAGGTTGGATATTAGGACAAACTTTTTCAGTAGGAGGGTGATGAAACACTGGAATGTGTTACCTAGGGAGGTAGTGGAATCTCCTTCCTTAGAGGTTTTCAAGGTCAGGCTTGATAAAGCCCTGGCTGGGATGATTTAGTTGGGGATTGGTCCTGCTTTGAGCAGGGGGTTGGACTAGATGACCTCCTGAGGTCCCTTCCAACCCTGATCGTCTATGATTGTATGATTCTATTATATGAAACTCCAGAAATGTACAGAATGTTTATCATATTCTTTCAAGGTCTATAAGTCTTAATGTTTCCAGATATTTCAAATATCTACAGAAGGTGCAAGGCAGTACAGAATCAGGGGTTTTGCTGGAAAATTTTCAAGGTCACTTTTTATGTACATGTATTTGACTTTCCTCTCTTTCAGGTTGAGGAACATAGTTATTGCTAACCAATGAGGTAACTCCTCATTCCCAGACTACATGCAAGAGCTGCTTTGCTCTTCAGAGTTCACTGCCACTTTTAGTTTTCCAGGAACTGCTGAGTTTGACATATGACAGTCTATATGGTAGTTTCACAAGCCTAGTTTTTCATGAAGCAAGATTGTGTCCAGTTAAGAACATAAGAACAGCCATACTGAGTCATATCAAAGATCCATTTTGTCCAGTATCTTGTCTTCTGACAGTGGCTATTGCCAGGTGCTTCAGAGGGAATGAACAGAACAAGTGATCCATCTCCTGTTCCCCATTCCCAGCTTCTGGCAAGATTCTCTTATGTCCAGTTAAACAACACCAGGCTGGTTTCCATTCAATGGATCAGGTTCTATCACAACTGCAGTCATAATTTCTCGAATATTTTAGATTTATACTTTCTGTAAAAGGGATAATTTACTGCTTTAATGTCAATCATTTTTTCCATCACTTTTCCTCATTCTCTATTGTAGTCTTCACATATTTTACTTTGGATACTTTTCGCTTTAAACTGCTAATGGTTTTTCCATCTTCTCACAAAATATGGTTGGTTGGCTGTTTTTTGTTCTCATTCTCTTCTTGGGTCTGGCTAGTATGTCCCATTTCATCAGTTTAGTGGTGGTATTTGTTACAATTAAAACATCCTTGTGGCTTTGAGTTTATCTTATAAACTGATACACAC